>NC_056000.1:7385439-7703259 GCF_018446385.1 Zingiber officinale | reverse complement strand
AACATAATTTTTTTAAAAAAAAATTAAGTTAAAATAATTTTTAAGTTAAAATAATTTTTATGTTTTAATAATTTTTAAGTTAAAATGATTTTAAAAATATTTTTTAAGTTAAAATAAAAAAAAATAATTTTTAAGTTAAAATAATTTTTATGTTAAAATAATTTCTAAAAGAGTTTTTAAAATAATTTTTAAAACATTATTAAAATATTTTTTTAAAAGAGTTTTTAAATAATTTTTTAAATGAATTTTTTTTAAAAGAATTTTAAAATAGTTTTTAAAGAATTTTTTAAAATAGTTTTTAAAGAATTTTTAAAATAGTTTTTAAAGAATTTTTAAAATAAATTTTAAAGAATTTTTAAATTAAGTTTTAAAAGAATTTTTTAAAATGATTTTTTAAAAGTTTTTTTTTAAATAATTTTTTTTTAAAAGAATTTTTAAAATGATTTTTAAAAGTTTTTTTTAAATAATTTTTAAAAGAATTTTTTAAATGATTTTTAAAAGTTTTTTTTTAAAAGAATTTTTAAAATAAGTTTTAAAAGTTAAAAAAGAATTTTTAAAAGAATTTTTAAAATGATTTTTAAAAGTTTAAAATAATTTTTTAAAATAATTTTTAAAAAAAGTTTTAAAAAGAATTTTTAAAAGTTTTTGAAAATAATTTTTAAAAGAATTTTTAAAATGATTTTTAAAAGGTTTTTTAAAATAATTTTTTTTAAAATAATTTTTTTTAAAATAATTTTTAAAATAAGTTTTAAAAGTTTTTAAAAGAATTTGTAAAAGAATTTTTTTAAATGATTTTTTAAAAGGTTTTTTTTTAATAATTTTTTTAAATAAAATTTTAAAATGATTTTTAAAAGTTTTTTTAAAAAATAATTAAGTTAAAATAATTTTTAGGTTAAAATAAATTTTTAATTTAAAATAATTTTTAGGTTAAAATAAATTTTTAAGTTAAAATCATTTTTAGGTTAAAATAGATTTTTAGGTTAAAATAAATTTTTAAGTTAAAAAATTAAGTTTAATTTTTAAAATAAATTTTTAAGTTAAAAAAAATTAAGTTTAAAATAAATTTTAAGTTTAATTTTGAAAATAAATTTTTAAGTTAAAAATAAATTTCATTTTAATTTTTAAAATAAATTTTTAAGTTAAAAAAAAATAAGTTTAATTTTTAAAATAGATTTTTAAGTTAAAAAATTTTAATTTTAATTTAATTTAATTTAATTTTAATTTAATAGTCATCTCACCCGATCTATGTTGTTAATCAGGGAATCCTATAATTTTGTGAGATGAATTAAGTTCAACTTTAAGGTTTGTTTTTAACTTGTGTTAGATTCAGGTTTAGCTTTAAGTTCAACAAATAGGCGTTCTCTGGATAAACTTCTGAGCTATGGTGAGTCAATCGGACTTCATTAAAGTAACCATGCTTTCGAGGTTTTCCAAGTAGTCCTATCCACTGGACTTAGTACAAAACCTTGGTCTAACTGGTTAGGATTTATTAAGGGTAGCTTCGGTCAGTTCCACTTAGCCAGATGCACCAGGTCGAAGTCATATCTTCCTAGACATACATAGACTAAGCTTCCCTAACGTACTATCATCCAAAACTTCACCAGTACCATTTTTCAAGTTAAACTTGAACCCTCTTTAACTTGTCCTAATTACCCTGTCAGGTAGGTTGGTTGGGGTTACCCATTTCGGGTAGGTTAGTTAGGGTTACCCTGTCGGGTAGGTTAGTTTTGGAGGTGCCAGCTATTCTGGAGCCTCCCCCTGAATTATTGGCCATTAATTTACTTTTTAGTTCTGGGTTTATTATAGTTAAGTTTTGGTTAAAATTTAATGTTTACTTTATAATTTAGATTCAAGTTTTTAATTTTGAATTAATTAAATTAGTCAAATTATCTTTCCTTAAGAGAATATATTTAATATTTAAATTTTCTTTCAATTTCACTTTTATTAGGTTAATTGAATTATCTTTCTTTAATAGCTTATTTTTAAAGTTTAAGTTTTTATTCATTTTTAAATTTGAATTAATTAAATTGTTTGAATTATATTTCCTTAAAGGTTTATCTTTTAACCTTTTATTAATCGTTAATTTTGAATTTTTCAAATTATCTTTATTTAATATGTTATTTTTAACATTTAATTTTAATTTTGTTAAATTTAGTTTTGATTTTATCAAAGTGTTTGATTTTATTCTTATATTTTTCTTTATTTTTTAAGTTGATATAATTAATGGAATTTATTAGATTATTCTTATCATTAAAATTTAATTTTTTATTAATTAAATTTTCTTGGGTTTGGATAGGATTTTCTAGATTAATATTGTCTAGATTATTAAATAATTTATTAATTTTATCTAGATCAATATTGACCTTGTCATCTCTATTATTTGAGTTTTCAGATCTGTTTAGGTTTAAGTTTGAATTTTTTAAATTAATTGGATTTGTTTTATCAGATAATATCCTAGGGGTATTTTTGTAATTATTGTCAACTACATTATTTTCACATATATTTTCAGAAATAACCAGATCAATGCTCATATTTTTTAAACTACTATTAGCAGAAGTATTTTGGTAAATATCACTAACCTTGAGCGCAACTCCTAATTCAGTAGACTTTTCGATTGGATTTAACCCGAGTTCGGATTCAATTTTTACTTGATCCTCGAGCTCCATCGGCTCCTCGTGAAGTTTAATCAATTGGGTCCAAAGCTCATGTGCATCTTTGTACTTTTCTAGTCTGCATAAAACATTGTTAGGTAAAACATTACAAATGATTTTACTTACATTTGTGTTTAGTTCTGAGTTCTGAGAAGGCTTTCTCAATATCAGCCAATAATCAAAGTTTACGCTTCCGAAGAAGCATTCCATTAATCGCTTCCAATAGTTGAAATCTTGATCGTATGGTGGTAGTTCGTGGGGGTTCCGTCCTTCTTGAAGAGTTATTATTCTTGCACACAGAAAAACAGAAAAAAAATCCCAAGACTTGGTCTTGGATTAGCAGTGCTGAAAAAAAAATAATATTTCACTATTTTCGGAAAAATAATAAAATATTATTAAAATATTAATAAAATATTTGAAAAAAAATATTATTTCGAAATTTTAAAAATGTAATATTTTTTAAATACTAAACAATGGTGAAAAGATGGCGATGTATTTTTCAAAAACCATTTTGGAGAAAAAATGAAAGGCGTAAGGTTTTATTTAAAAGACAAACAATATCTAATTTTTTTCTTTAAAACGACCCCCCTTTGGTTGATTGGTGGTTGCACCAAATCAGAGCGGTACCTACTCTGATACCACTTGTTGGATCGTGAAGTGTCGATAGAGGGGGATGAATATCGATTCGAAAAAAACAATGTTGAAAAGAGTTAAGCACAACGGAATTTAAAAGAACAGACACAGTAATTTTACTTCGTTCGGAGTCTGTGACGACTCCTACTCGAAGGCCCGTACTCCGTGAGTACTTTCGTTGGGCAATCACTATCAATTCGAATGATGATTACAAAATAATTAAGTACAAGAATTGACAGAAATAAAATACCGACAAGAGAAGAAGAATTAGACTTAAGAAAGCGCTTTGTCGGAATAGCCTCGCGACGTCGCAGGAGCGTAGAGCAGCAGAGCAAGCAATAGATTCTCAGTTGATTCTGAAGCTCCACCCCTGGGGCTTCTTTTATATGCTGCTCCGGGCGCCTGGATCCCTTCCGGGCGCCTTGGTGCGACGTGACAAGTCTAATCAGCGAACTCCACGTGGCGACGACTCGGCTTGGATAAAACTTGCCTCCAGGCGCCTGGACCCCTCTTCTCCAGAAAGTCCTTCTCCTGCAAGAAAAGGTTAGTCCGAGACAATATACCCTGCAACACAGATTGCTAGCACAGTTTTATAGAAAAGCAAAGTGAGTATGAATTTAGCAAAAAGAGTATGACTTAGATTCCGTCTTTCCGAGACCGGAATCTAGTCACGATCTCGACTTAGATATCCGAAATGGATCTAAGCCGGATCGACACCTAATGTTCCCTTCCCGAGAACACGTCCTCACAGTCACTCCCCTCCAGTGACTTACCTTACTTACCTGCCAGACGTCCGGTCAGCCCTTCGACCCGTCTAGACTTCTTGCCAAGTGTCCGGTCAGCCCGTCGACCCGCTTGGACTTCTCGCCAGCTATCCGGTCAGCCCGTCGACCTAGCTGGACTTCTCGCCAGCTATCCAGTCAGCCTGTCGACCTAACTGGACTTCTCGCCAAGCGTCCGGTCAGCCCGTCGACCCGCTTGGACTTCTCGCCAAGCGTCCGGTAGCCCATCGACCCGCTTGGACTTCTCGCCAAGCGTCCGGTCAGCCCGTCGACCCGCTTGGACTTCGTCTGCACACTCGGTCAGAGTGTTAGATCACAACAAACCTAACTTAACCTGATTTGTCATTCATCAAAACCTGAGTTAGACCGTTAGTGCTAACCCAACCAACATGACGACCATCCGAACGTTGAACCTCCTCGGCGGTAGGCCCCCCTAGGTCATCACCGGATCACCCATCGAAAGCACCATTGTGTGCGGTCCTTGGAGTAGGAGTTAACACAGGCTCCGAACCAAGTAAAAAATTACTTGTGTCATTCTTTTTGTTTTACTCTTTCCGCTGCGTATTTACTCACTCGATTTTTTTTAATCGATATTCACTCCTCCCCCTTCTATCGAACGCTTCGATCCAACAATAGTTTCCCTTTATAATCAACAACACATAATATAAATGGTACTATCTCCCAACTTATCGGGCCTATTGATTTAACGAATAAATCTCACACATTGATAAGTTAAAGAAATAAATACTAAGTATATGTGTTTGTTATTATATCGGGATGAAGAGTACGCACATTCATAATAATAGAGGTTCTGTTCTTTTATATAGTCAGTATAAATCAAACAACCTCAAATGGTCCTACTCAATACACACATAGTGTACTTATGTAATTATATAGTCATGACAAACTAATATCAAATTACACTACAATCGTTCCAATAGTTTGTCCCTATCTATCTTGGTTGTGAGCTACTATTTATAATTTATAAGGAACCGATAACATGATCTTCTATGTGGCACCACACACCATGTTATCTATAATACAAATTATATGGGCAACTGCATCGACATATATATAAATATAACATGCAGACATTTGACCAAATTAATTCTCATTTCAAAATATCTCAAAAACAGATGTTCATACAAAAGTTAGGCTTATAGTATACATCTCAACATCACACACAAAGAACATGTTAATTTGAACATAGGTTTAATTTAGTTTGACTAAATTATTATGGGCCTCAAGATTATTGGGTTAAGTCCAATACAAATTAGACTATTAAGTTAGACTCAAATGAATCTAATCATTGGATTGAATCTAATCCAAGTTAGACTCATTAGGTTGGATTAAGCTTAATCTGAGTTAGATTCAATTTAATCCATTCATTAAAGAAGAATAATGATAATTAATTTGGATTAATCATACATTGAAGAAGAAAAATTAAAGAGCAAAAACCCTTGGTATTCATTGGATGAATATAAAAAAAATTTTACAATGTATTTTTTGCTTCTGTGAACCTGTTAGTCTTCTCTTATTTGACATAATCCTATCCACAAATGTGAAGAAGGCTTGCTGAGGATGTGACTGCTCGGTTGACCCCGTGAAGACTTCGCTCCGCTCTGCAACACAAGAAACGTCAGTGTCGGGCCAGGGAAAGAGTCATCGACGTTGACCCTCCGACTCTCAAGTCAGTCACCAGAACAGTAGAAAACGGAGCAGCGTAACAACAGTGAAAGCACAAGCGTGAACAGTGAATAACACATACCTCTACCGGTGCATGGAACCCCTTTATATAGTGCTACAATAGACGACATGCACGCTCCTCAAGGTACGAGCATATTTTTCCAATTACCTTATGAAAGGACATGTCAAAAAAGTGTCTCTGACACTATACCTTAACAGAACATGCAAATCCCTGACATGACCATAAAAATTTTCATTGTACGATTTGCCAGTTGACCATGTCCTATTGTCAACGGCATTACATCCCAAAGGGATATTGAGAAATATGGGAGGGGTCCCACTGTTTGGCAGAGCGAGAGAGCCGCTCGGCCGGAGATCCCTACCCGATCAACCTCAACCGTTCTTCTCTGTAATCCCTCGGCTCGGTAGATTATTTTCACCTGACCGAACCATCGCCCAGGTCACCTTAGCGTTCCTCTGATCCGTAATGAGCATCTGATGTTCTTGCCGTAATGCTCCTGGCCAAACGGATGATCTGCTCAAACAAGCCGCTTGGCAGATCAGACACTTCAGGCTCAATCGACGGTTGGAGTTGATTTTCGATTGAACAATTTTGGTGGGATCGTTGACCACCGTCGACCACGTTAACCACCTGAACTTTGACTTCCACGTCGACTGCTATCTCTGTATTTGACTCGCGCTTGGTGGACCCCTTTTATCGCCGCATCATGGCTGAACCCCTTTTTGTTACTAACACTCAAAAGGTGGTTCTTCTTCGATACCAAGTTCGTGTGACAAACAAGGAGCTTGTTCGTGTGGCCAATTGATCGCGCTGAGATCTGCATTCAAATCAAAGTTGTTATTAGAAGTATTGTTCACGCATTAAAGGTAACTATTCTATCTGATAGAGTAGCAAAACGTAGTATACGATATTTGCTTGGATCTTTGGAAAAATCCTTTTTTTGCTGCATGCGTTATTTTTTTTACGCATAAGATCCCTACAATATCAATATTATTGTTCTACTGTTCATTTTCTTCTCGACTTTTCGCTCGACTACTGTACTGACTTGAGCGTTGAAGTGCATGTATCAGGGACCCCACCCCTGGTTCTACCTCTAATGTTTCCCGTTGCTCTCTTTACGGTATGTGTAGGAAGGAGTGTTAAGTGTCATCTTTTCTCCATATCAGAATCTCCTCTCAATCAACAAACAACATAATTATCTATCTAACGTGCTATCTCCATCGATTTCAAACCGGATCAGTTATATTTTGTTAAATTAATATACTAAGAAAAGTAGCACTGGAATTCTCAACCGCAAATATTTGTCAAAACTATTTCTACCAAGAGTCTTTTCAAGGAATTACAAGCTAAAATCCTTAGGCAAACGATGTAAGAACAGAGCATAACAAGGGAACTAAGTAAATAAGTAACCTGAGTGAAAGATTTCGAAGATTACTAATGAACGGGAGGACGAGGAGGAGCACATAAAACTGCCAATCCGGCGCTCGACGAGACAAGGAATCGAAAGATGGGACGGACAACAGCGTCGACGGAGGCGACTGACGAGCTCGGCGGAGATCAGTGCTCCCGTGCATCCTCGAGTAGAGCGGCTGCGTGCCGAACTCCGAGTCCCCTGCCTTCGAAACCCCCGGGATCTCCCACTTCCACATATTCCGGGGCAAAAATTCATGAGTCTGGACGCTTCATCTAGGTTTCCTGCTGCCGGCCGATCGATCAAAAGTTTCGCTGTCGTCCTCGGCGCGAAGGTTCAAAATTTGGGCGGAGCGATATTTATAACCGGCGCATCCATCGCGAGTTCGTGTTTTACTCAGAACAGAAAACAGGAAAACTATGTGCATTCAATTTTGTTGCGGGGCCGCTTCTGAATGGAAAAAAACCACCGTAAGATATATTATACGGCTGGAATAGAACGCGCAGAGGATTAATAACAGATCCAACGATTCTGAGCCGCAGTTGTTCGATTGGACGGTCATACGAGTCCTTCGTTAGTTCGTTTAATACATAAAGAATGATTAATTAAATAAATAAATTTAAATAAATTATTAAACGAAATAAATAAATTTAAGCACATCTATGTATGAATAACGTTCCTAAACAGAAAGTACGTGAATAATATTTATAAATAATATTGATCAATAATTTTTATTAATATGTTAAATAAATAAAAATAAAAATAAAAATAAAAAAATAAATTTATATTATTAAATTTAATAATTAACTAAATAAATTTAAAATATAAATAATTAAATCAAATTTGAACAATTAATTTATTTTAAATTTAATTTAATTTGATTTGATGCAATTATCTTATTAAATAAATTCAAACACTTTTAAAATACTTTTGGAAAGGAGAAGGGGTGCTTGGACCGCGAGCCAACTGCTCAAAAGAGAGGAAGTATGAAAATTATAGGCACGATCGTGATCAGGTCCCTCATCCACCTCCTAATGTACAGTTAAAGTTAGCTTCGACCAACTAGGACCACCCATAAGTAGTCTAATGTAATAGTAGTAAAGCTAGTTTGGTAGTTTAGGTAGGCTGAGCAAGTTAAATGGATGGATTGAATTGGGTGAGTTAGGCAGTTCGGGATATGGATTAACCAAGCTGCCAATTTGGTCAAGTATATGGAATATGATATATTGCGAGTGGATCCAGAGGTGATGTAACAGTTAAAATCAAGATGAAATGATAATTAGAATCAAAATGAGACAGTAGCCAAAGTATCACTTTCAACAGGGATTAGCTCATCACTTCTCAATGCTCAGGCCCTCAATATAAGGACGACTAACCTAAGAGTCGATCAGATGGGAGAGTTCTAATGCTCCACTTATGTTCAGACAATTAGCATATAGTCGATCAGACCACAAATTGATAAGACTTATATTGGCCCCTTCGTTGTCGGTTAGAGGGGGGAATGAATAACAGTAAGATTAAATTAGGATAAATCAAACATAAATAATACTAAAGTAATTAGGGTAAATCAAACATAAATAACAGTATTTTTTATTAAAAAAATATCAATGTTATAACCTTTAATTCTTCCATTTTGATCCCAAGAAAAATAAAGGTAAAGTAAAAATACAATTTTGAAAAAGTAACGTGGAAGGGGTAAAAAAAAACGTGAATTAATATAAAAAAAAATGAATTCGGGATAAAGACAAATTTTTTTTTAAAATAGCAGATAATTTAAAAAGTGTTTTTAGACTTGAAAAATTCAAAAAAATTTATAACGGTTGAACAAATATATTTAAGTAGATATAAAATTTTTTACAAAAGATTAAAATTATTTTAAGTGGAAATAAATTCTTTTCGGCATAAAAACATATTTAAAAAAAATAAATAAAAATAGTTATTAACTTTGAAAAATCATGAGAATGTATAATCGTAAGTAATTTTTCATAAAAATTAAATTTTAAAAAATTAAATTAAAAATAAATAATATTAAAATTTTATATTTGGATAAATAATTCATAGAAATTTCACCAACAGTTATAAAATTTCAATAAATTTCAGAAAAAATTTCTTAGATAGAGAAAATGATAAAATTTTACAAAAAAATAAATTTTACAAAAAATAACACTGTAAGATATTTTTAAATCTGAGAATATGAATTTTGTTAAAATAATTCATAGAAATTTATCATAGTTGGGGATTGAATCGTGGGTACCTGAGTGATAATTTGTATACCCTGCTACTGTAGTACTGTACCATATCTCCGGGGACTAGATGGGTCTGATCATGTGGTAAAAGGCGCTTCGCTCGCCCGTAGTGTCTCTTGCCAATTCATTCCTAGGCTAACACGGAGGAGGTAAATCACATGTGACTACTAGCCATTAGTGCATGTGGCCAAGGCATGAGGGAAGACATGCTCAGACGTGCCGAGTTTCGACCACAAGATCTCATGTGGCAACACCCCATATTTCAACCATCGCACCGCTCCGAGTAAACCTAGATGGGTCTAAACATGTGACAAAAGGTGATTCGCTCGTCCCCAGCGCCCCCGTCAACCCGTTCTTAGGTCAACACAAAGAAGATAAATCACAGGTGGCTATTAGCCATTAGTACATGTGACTAAGGCATGAGGAAAGGTATACTCGGACGCACCGAGTTTTAACTCTAAGATCTCATATACCAACACCTCATGTCTTAACCATCGTATCGCCCTGAAGATACTAGATGAGTCTGAACATGTGATAAAAGATGATTCACTCGCCTCTAGTCCCGCCAATCCATCCCTAGATTAATACGAAAAAAAAATATGAATGATTATTAATTATTAATATAGATAGCTAAGACATAGCACATAGGGGGAATACATATTTAGACGTGTTGAATTTCAACCTTAAAATCTCGTGCAGGTGAATCGAACAAACAAATCAAATTGAGCAAGATAAGTGAGTTAGATAGACGAGAAAAATAGAACAAACGAACAGTTAGACCTATCACTTCATTTTTCATTCTTTTTTTTTCATACATAAATAAAATAAATAAGACTGTATCTATCAACTCATGTTAATTTATCTATTCGTTTGAGAAACAAGCCTTCAGCTCTGCCCTTATATGCAATTCGAATTTTAATCACAGTCATTATTTTCCTTGACTAAGCCAAACATTTATTAAATCATTAATTTTAGCCATTTTTAATCATAGATAATACATTATTATTTAAAAAAAAAAACCCACAAACTTAATTTCGGTCACCAACTACAACTCTACTAATCATTGGGACAAGGCATTGCATGTTAGTTAGGGTTCTGGTCTACCTAATTTACTTTAATGTACATCAAAACCACATAATCCAACCACCTTGGCCTTTAACCACTTCGCTTTTATTTTATTTAAAACTCAGAAAATTATGGTCATTGTTTGGAAAAACGAAGCTCACCTCAACATCATCAAGTCGATAGATTATTATGACCAAAACCTACTCCAATGAAAAATGTTGCAAGGATTATATAATGCTATGCGGTGACAAGGGGACCCATCGAGTGCGTGTCTAAGATGGATGTGGAAGCTAAAGTTAAGATCAATATAGAGGTTAAAGTCAAAATGATCAACATTAGAAAACCAACGAGTGCACTAAAAGTAGACCGATAGGAGGTCGACTTCAGCTGTCGATCGAGCTTGAAGGCCCAATCGGCTAGAAGCTAATTGAATTAGACAGCTCTCCCGGATAGCGGCATATAGAAAGAGTATCAGATGATGCACAACTGACCAAATGAGTACCGACCTGACTGGAGCTCATGTCCAGTCGGGTTAGAGACGATCGACCGAACTAAACTACAATGAAGAAGAGTAGCTGAGATCGACTGGGGTGGAGAGTCTCGGCCGAGCGGCTACCCCGTTCGGTCGAACAGTGGGGCCCTTTCCATATCTCATAATATCCCTTTGGGAAGTAATGCCGCTGACAATACAGCATGCTACAACGGAAGTTTCTACGGTCACGTCAGAGATTTGCATGGTTGATAAGGTATAATGTCAGAGACACTTTTCTAGCATATTCTTTCATAAGATGGTTGGAAAAACGTGTCCGCGCCTTAAGGAGCATGCACGTCGCATACTGTAGAACTATATAAAGGGGGTCCATACACTGACGGAGGTATGTACTATTCATTATTCACGCTTGTGCTTTCGGTGCAGTTGCTCCATCTTCTTCTACTATTTTGCTGATTGACTTGAGCGTTGGAGGACCAACACCGGAGACTCCTTTCCCTGACCCGACACTCATGTGTTCTTGTGTTACAGTTCGAAGCCAAGTCTTCACGAAATCAATCGAGGAGCCACATCTCAACCAACGTTCTTCACAATTTTCGAACAGATCAAAAAATATACACACACGTCAGTGATTGAGTTGTCACGTGCTATCCACGTGGCAACGTGCGGTCAACAGTGGCTCGTGGGTACCCTGTATGAGGACATGATCCTCTGGTCCCCTTATCCTGGTCTGTTCTTGGACCGGGACAAAGGAATTGATGGAAGATAATGATTCCCACCTGTTAATAAGTGGAGGGTCATTGTTCCTCACCAATATAAAGATTGGACCATAAAAAATTGGTCCAGTCTTGCATAGCGGCACGGATACGATGATGAACATGTTGGCAGAACATTAAAAAAAAAATTGAGATAGGGTGATATGTTTCCCAAATATTGGACATTAAATTGCAAACTGACGTACTCGAAAAAACCTCATGGACAAGGGCAAGCCAACCAAAGCGATCAGAAATAGCGATGTGCTATCCAAAATTAAATGAGGTGCGTGGTTTGGTCCGTGCCATATCCGCATTTTGTGCATGATTTCGTAATTATCATTATCATTTTTTATAGTTTTGTTTCATTATCAATGACGTGGACTGCGGACAAAATAAATTAAACGACGGAGAAAATTAATTAAATAAAAAAAGTGTCCATGTGAAGTGTTGGTAGAAACTGAGTCGGCTAACAAGGACTCATCGTCGAGGCATTTTTTTTTATTTATGATTTAAGATAAAAACTAAAAGAGCATATTTTATTTGCATTATTATTAAAAAAACACGTCATTTAAATATATTATTTAAATTTGAAAATAATTGTTATTACGGTTATTGTTAAAGTAAACAGATTTGATTTTTTTTTTAACCAAAAGATATTCTGTTAATTTAAAGTGAACATAATTTCTATAATAATTTTAATATTGAAGTAAATTTGATTAATTTAAAGTGATTTAAAATTGATAAAGAATATTTTAGTATAATAAAACTTCATTTATAATAATTTTGATAAATTTAAAAATAATTTTATTTTATATTCTACTGGTTATACTTATAGCCTTTAATAATACTGAAATAAAAATATTTTTAAAATGAAACACCTTTTGACGACATTAAAAATAAAGGGTATCTTTTTAATTTTTAAAACTAATACGGATCAAACTAAAATTATCATGACAATAAATCATACCTAAACGGTGATTCTAATAATATTTTGATATTGAATTTAAGATAATAATTAATTATATATATAAATTTGAAGGCCACCCTTGATTATAAATAATTACATTACTGTGTTGTTATTAGTTTAGTTTGTTATTTGAATATATAAAAAATAATACTTTGTCGTTGATAATTTAACATTTTCTATAATAGGATAAAAAAAATATAAAATTTATTTATTTCATTAATTTTTTAATTCTAATATAGGAAGGTTTGTAATTGAATACAGAATTTAAATAAGCTGTCAAAATAATACAGTGGAAAATAAAGTTTATCCAAAACTGATGCAAAATTGAAAATTGTATATTTTTATTGACTTAATCATATTTCATCTAATAATTATCGATTTTTGAAAAATATTTCCCAATTGTTTGCACTTATTTTAAGCAAATTATTGGAAAGGAAAAATACTTTAAAATGACTACTCAAAAGTATTTGTGGTTTATCAAAAATTTTAAGAATTCTGGAAAGAGAATCATTGCTTACAAGGTTGAATATGTTATTGTATCTATATATTTAAGGGTATATATGTAAAACCAGCATGCCTTTGTTTTTATTTTATTTTTCTATATAAAACATAAATTCATCTTTTCCTTCGTCACTAGCCCTCTCTGACTCTCGCCGCTGCTACCTTTTCCTCTTTCCTCAAGCGGCAACGAAATCTCGGCTCAGATTGGGGATTTGCTGGTTGGCCTTGGATCCCTTCTCTCACCACCAACCTCGCTGAATTCGGCTCTGATCTCGATATTTGTAGGTCTGCGCGCGCGAGAGCGTGTCCTTGAAGCTGTCAGAACCAAACAAGGTCCGTGGGGTTCCCCTCTTCATTCGCCTCTTGTTTGCCTGTAACGGTGCTTCATTTTGGGGTATTGATCTCGTAAAATCTTTGTTTCTGTCTGGTTTCATAGGATGTTCGGCAGTCGGGGCCCCTCTCTGTCTGTTCGTCGTTCTTCTTCATTCAAGCTCTGATTTTTCTTCTTTCGCTGGGAATTAGATCGACTAAGAGGCATCTTTGCTTCGTTTTCTTATTCTTGGAGACAACTTCCGCTTCGCGTTAAGGATTCGAGGCGGTTTATGGTGATGAACTAGGGTTTGTAATTGGGATTAGGGAAAATTTGGCGTCTTGCCTCAGCTTCTTTTCGGTTCTGTAAATCCTAGGGTTTATTTATTGTGAATACTTTTCCCTTTTTTCTTGTTAGACGTAGGTGCTCAATTTTCGAGCTCGTGAGTGTTGGATAGAGGTCCTCTTCGATAGAGCTTGTCGTGAGTGGGTCAAAGGTTTTCCTTTTGCCTATTTTATCCAATCTTCTTTTCCTTGTTTTTGGTAAATAGAATCCGGATAGTGTGGAGATCTGGGAAATATTTTCTCACTTATGCAGAATGAGGAATTTCTTCCTCTCACAGTCCTACAAAGAGACACAACTTCACGCTCTTAATCCCCAGTCGTGGCTTCAGGTGGAAAGAGGCAAACTCTACAAATCTACTTCATATTCTCCGTCCTCCATGTAAGATCGTGTTCTATGTCACTCTCTCTATTGGTGTTGTTCTTAGATTGATTCTTATTGTCTTTTAGTTAAATAATAAAAAGTTGCTTGATTGTTATTTTTTTACACAGCGAATCTCTTATTAAAGTCGCTGAGCCTCCTGTTCTCACTCTATTCAAGCCTGTAGATTATGTCGAAGTCTTAGCTCAGATCCATGAAGAACTTGAGGGGTGCGCTCCACAAGAAATGTCAAACCTGTATTTGCTCCAGTTTCAGGTATTTCGTGGACTTGGGGAAGCTAAATTGCTCCAAAGAAGTCTTCATTCTGCTTGGCAGAATGCTACTACAGTTCATGAGAAACTTATATATGCGTCATGGTTACGGTACGAGAAACAAGGGGAAGAAGTTATTTCTGACCTCCTTGCTTCCTGCGGAAAGTGCTCACAAGAATTTGGACTTCTGAATGTTGCCTCTCAGTTTCCTTCTAAGACTGTTGACACAATCAGTCGATGTAGTTATCAAATTGATCAGATTTCTACTATGGTATTTTTTCAGATCAGGGGTGAGATGATAGCTTGTGAGAGACAGAAAATTGCAGCATTGTCTGCTCCATTTAATACAATGCTGAATGGATCCTTCACAGAGTCAATACTTGAAGTTATTGATTTGTCAGAGAATGGCATATCACCAGTAGGAATGAGAGCAGTCTCTAACTTCAGTGTTGAAGAGCACTTAGATGATTTGTCAGTTGAAATATTGTTGGAGATCATGGTATTTGCTAATACATTCTGTTGTGAAAAACTTAAAGATGCTTGTGATAGGCAATTGGCATCATTAGTTTCTTCACGGCAAGATGCTGTAGAGCTTATGGAATGTGCAATGGAAGAAGATGCTCCCGTGCTTGCTGCTTCATGCTTGCAAGTGCTTTTGAGAGAGCTTCCTCAATGTTTGAATGATGAGCAAGTTATCAAAACCTTCTTGAATGTCAACAAGCAACAAAGGGCAACCATGGCTGGTCATGCTTCATTTGCACTATACTGTTTGTTATGTCAAGTCACGATGAATATCAATCCAAAGTCGGATGTCACAGTATGTTTTTTAGAGAAGTTGGTGGAATCGGCAGCAAGTACTAGGCAGAAGCAACTCGCCTTTCATCAGCTTGGCTGTGTGAAACTGTTGAGAAAAGAGTACAGTGAAGCAGAACACTACTTTAGTGCTGCTTTGACTGCTGGTCATGTCTATTCAGTTGCTGGTTTGGCTAGATTGGCTTACATCAGAGGTGACAAGCTTTCTTCTCATGAGAAACTTAGCTCTGTAATATCTTCCTATCAACCACTAGGATGGATGTATCAGGAGAGAGCTTTATATTGTGAAGGTGATAGGAAGCTTGAAGACCTTGATAAGGCGACAGAATTGGATCCTACTCTCACTCACCCATACATGTATCGAGCAGCATCTTTCATGAGAAAACAAGATGCCAAACTTGCTCTGGCTGAAATAAATCGGCTATTAGGGTTCAAACTGTCTTTAGAATGTTTAGAACTGCGATTTTGCTTCTATCTGGCACTTGAAGATTATAAATCTGCACTTTGTGATGTTCAAGCCATCCTGACACTTTCCCCTGAATATCGGATGTTTGAAGGACGTGCTCCTGCTTCCCAGCTGCGGACGCTTGTTAGAGAGCATGTGGATCAGTGGACTACTGCTGATTGTTGGCTTCAATTATATGACCGATGGTCATCTGTAGATGACATAGGCTCCCTTTCAGTAATCTATCAGATGCTTGAATCCGATGCTGCAAAAGGAGTGTTATACTTCAGGCAGTCTTTGCTCCTGCTTAGGTAAATTTTGTTATTCGTATCTAATATTGCAACTAAATTTTCACTCATTTTCTATAACTCTTTCTGGCAAACTTGATTTCTTTCATATAGCCAACTCACATTTCTAATCAATCAGGTTGAACTGCCCTGAGGCTGCAATGCGCAGCTTGCAGCTAGCACGCCAACATGCTGCAACAGAACACGAACGCTTGGTTTATGAAGGTTGGATATTATATGATACTGGTCACTGTGAAGAAGGACTTCGTAAAGCTGAGGAGTCAATTTCCATTCAAAGATCATTTGAGGCTTTCTTTCTGAAGGCCTATGCTTTGGCAGATTCAAGTCTTGATCCTTCGTGTTCTGCCACTGTTGTTTCACTTCTAGAAGATGCATTAAAGTGCCCTTCGGATAGGCTTCGGAAGGGCCAGGTAACACCCTTGTATTCTGAATTATCTAGCATTTTTTAATAAAATTTTTGTTCACTTAATGGATTGAATAATTTAGTCACTCAGGGTTTATTATTGCCCTTCTAATTCATTCACTCATTTTGCAGGCATTGAACAATCTTGGCAGTGTATATGTTGACTCTGGGAATATAGATATGGCAGCCGATTGTTACATCAGTGCCCTTAAAATCCAGCACACTCGGGCACATCAAGGCCTTGCTCGAGTTCATTTCCTTAAGAATGACAGAAAGGCTGCATATGAGGAAATGACCAAATTAATAGAGAAGGCTAGAAACAATGCATCAGCATATGAGAAAAGGTCTGAATATTGTGAACGTGAACATACTAAAGAGGATCTGCAAATGGTGACTCAGTTGGATCCTTTGCGTGTTTATCCTTATAGATACAGAGCAGCAGGTTAGATTCTTCCACATTCATTTGTTTTCTTTTCTTATGATCTTGCTTTTTAAAAAAATCTCTTGCAAACATTTTCTTCATGAAAATCTTTATACAACAAATAAATAAGAAAATTTATCCATAAGCATCATGCATCTTTGGAATTAGTGTGATTATCTAGCTTGAAACGAGTAATCAGCATCTAAAGAAAAATACTAAATGGATAGTAAATAAATTATTTAGTTAAAGGAGGCTAAATCTTGTGGAAGAACATTTAACTGTTAAATCTAGGCTAATCAATTAATTGATAATTAACAGGTAATGTTTTTCTAGCATAACTTGGCGACTTTAAAACATTTGTGGTTATTGATTGGACCTTTTTGAATTTATTTCCATGATACCACGTGAGAGCCAAAGTACTAGCATTGTGTGAACTGTCATTGATGTTTGACATGCTTCATATTTGGTGGCATCCTTCATCTAGTTTATGTGCTATATACCAAGAGGTACCATCTTAAACAGGTGTTCGTAGAGATTTAAAGGGAGGACATGTTTTGATGAAAAAAATCAAGGCACCAATGAACCTATTGTGCTGGAAACACACATCACCGGTTCGATATTTATTGTTCAAGGCCAAATATGACTCATGGTGCTATTTACTTTTTTTTATCAATAGATAGGAAAAATGGCATTTGCATTGATATGGGTACTGAAGATCAGGACTGGTGGTTGGCTCCATTTGGGTGGATTGTATCTCATCTCACATGATGTTGGTCTGTAGGTGTCCTGACGGGGCTGTTAGGAAAAGGAGATATCCAGGAATTTAAACCAAATGTGCTGCACACATGCATACATCATTTTATTTATTTAAGTACAATTAATTTTTGTGTTTATCCAAACAATACCATTGTGCAATTGTTGTTTTTATACATAACCATTATTTAGATAGACATCACCATTTCTGTGCTTAGTTTGTATAGGTAAATTAACTGACAGATGACAATATCTAAGGGTGGTCACTGGTCAGCACATTAATTTTGTAGAGAGTTTTTTTAGCCTCATACTATTATTACAAGAGATTTAGAGAGAGAGAAAATTTGCTTAGCAAGTCAGCATCTATATTAGATTGATTTAGATTAAGAACAATTAATGATAGGTGAGAATAATTAGCAAGAATAATATTGTTTTGTTTTCTGTGTTCAGATATAAGATTCTCATCATGGTTATTCTGCCCTCATGGTCCCATTTATTTTGCATAATTTTTTGTTTCTAGCTCGTCCACTCATTTTTGCATCATATTGGCAATTGATAGCGCTTTGGGTTCTATCACCAGTATCTCTGTGTCCCTACCGTGCTAACTTATTCTGCTCACATCTGAATCTTATCTATCAATGGTCTCCAGTGCTGATGGACAACCACAAGGAAAAAGAAGCAATAGCTGAGTTGACTCAAGCTATAGCTTTCAAGGCCGACCTCCACCTCTTGCACCTCCGCGCTGCATTTTACGAACATATTGGGGATATTGCCAGTGCCCTCCGAGACTGCCGTGCTGCACTTTCATTAGATCCCAACCACCAGGAAATGCTGGAGCTCCATAAACGTGTGAACAGCCAAGAACCATGACACATAATACACCAGATCCATGCAGCTGCACACCGAACTACAGCCTGGATCATCTGCATTTTTTCCTTCTCCTTTGCAATAGTCCTGTACAATCATTGTGCTCTAGGATAAGTTATTCTGTGCATGTTTGTAGAATTGTAGCTGCTTGTTCACAAATTTTGGTATGTCCGAATGAGATGAAAGTTCAGAGGCAAACCATAGTAGATATGGATTTACCTGTTTATTGATTTTAATGAATCTTATTTAGCATGTTTTGGGAATGCCCCAACAAGTACAAAGCATAGGGGTTTAGATTTGTTGAAAATTATAAGGATTAAGGGACCAAGTGGTCAGGGACTTAGTATTTAGTTATTCTCTCTGTTTGTTGGTGGTGATTTCATTATCTTCTTTCTTATAGATCCTTTAATTGGCAATAAAAAAAAGGTGAAATTGTTATCTCATAGGCTTTTCTCTAGGGTGGTTTTTGAAAAAGAGCTAAATCACAGAGTTCTTACAAATCTCTTGGTGGTAAAAGGTGATAATGTTCATTTGAAATATCTCTCATAGTCTGTTAATCATAGATGATTACTAACCCGAGCAATGATGTATGAGGCAAGATAGGAATCTGATTATTAGTTAAGAATTGAGAAGGATTGAGATAATCTACAAGATATTTTGTATTCATTGAGAATCGATCTGAGAGTGAGGTCTATGTGTCATCTCGTGGGCCTTTTACATATCCTTCAATAAATGTGGAACTATCATATCAGCGGTCCCTCTAGAGCCGGTCTCATGAATATGGAGGAAAGTAAATGTAGATACACAGATGAAAACGCATGGTCGAGACGTTAATCTCAGGTAATGACATCCCGAAGATCAAATCTTGAATCTCTCGATCACGAAATCATGCACCCCGTTATGCTATGCCTTGGGAACCTCTTACATATCCTTCAATGAACACACACAACAGTGCATGCTTAAGTGCAAATAGTTGCTTCTTGAATTTTAAGTTTAAATGTTTATAGATCACACTAGTCGAATTTTGACCCAACAAACAATAGACATTAAATCAACCAAGTTTAGGTCCCCATGAATTAATATCACTCTAATACCATTAATACTAATATCGCTTTAACATGGGTATCTCAATATCAATGAAGTGGATGCATCATGCATGAATCCGCTGCTTCAAACATTCATAGATCATATTTAATAACCTTTCGATCAAGTTAAAACTTCATTTGGTTGGCAAAAATTATTAAATCAATCGACCCAACACTTGAAACAATAGGAAAGTCATGATTTTAATAAAGAAGATACGATGCAAAGAGATCTACTGCCTTAACACCACATAAAAGCTATCTTTAAAGCAAATAAAGCATTCAATACTCAAACTTTGATTTGACAAAGGTGTAGTTAAATATATATAGTCTTCTTATGTCTTTATTCTTGGATTACGATGCCCACCCACCAGCTAACTTTGACTCTTTTTGTCAAATCGTAGTCCAAATTAAGTTTAACTCGATCGAAAGGTTATTAAATATGATCTATGAATGTTTGAAGCAGCGGATTCATGCATCCACTTCATTGATATTGAGTATCGATGTTAAAGCGATATTAGTATTAATGGTATTAAAGTGATATTAATCCATGGGGACCTAAACTTGGTTGATTTAATGTCTATTGTTTGTTGGTCAGAATTCGACTAGTGTGATGTATAAGCATTAAACAATGAATTCGAGAAGCAACTATCTGTACTTAACCTCACACTGTCATGTGTTTGTTCATTGAAGGATCCATACGAACATAATTAAATCGCTACCAACAAACAGAAAGAATAACCAAATAGTAAGTCCCTGACAAGTTGGTCCCTTAATCCTTATAATTTTCAACAAATCTAAAGGCCTGCGCTCAAGAGATAATTTTGAAAGGTTATAATTTTTTACGCGAGTTGAGCTACATGATGTATATATCTGAATAAATTTCGATTTTATATATTATACGTATCGTAGTTTAATCTGAATCAAAAGTTACGATATTTTAAAATTGAACTTATAATTATATCAATTACAATTTCATAACTACTATAACTGAGTTGTCACACAGTTGTAGAAGGTACAATTTTATAGTTGTTACAATTAAGTTGTTATATAATTGTAGCAATTATAATTTTATAGTCGATACAATGTCTATACTGGATAAATATTGAGAGGTCATAATTTTTAACTTGGATTGAACCACATAGCGTATAATATATCAAATTGAAACTTATTCAGATATTTACAACTTGTTATAAGGTGGGACCCGTAACAACAAAATTTCAAGTTAAAAAAGTGTCATTTAAATTATTTTCAGAAGCTCCGAATAATTTCTCTTAAATTTTTTTTCCATAATGTAACAGCTATGGAACCATAACTATTATAACTATGTGACAACTTAGTTGTAGTAGTGTTGGGTTCTTCGGGCCGCGAAAACCGCTTTTCGCGTCGCGGAAACCCCGAATCGCCCAAGCCACGGATCTCGTGCAAGGAAAACCAAACGAAAAATACGAGTACGAGTTTCATAATTTTAGATCTACTCCTAGATCTATATGTTAAGAGTTTACCCTTGAAGCGTGCCCTTCGTATAGTCCCGCTCGTCCAAGGAAGCGTTGGATCTCGAGAGTGTCAATGTAGACACTCCTCTAGTGATATCCACACGAACAAGGAGTGGTCTTCTACCACTCAAAGATGGAGAAGAGAGCCCCAAGTGTGCTAGCACTTTTCTAGAGCTCTCGGATGGGAACAAAAAGGAGAAAAGAGAGAAATAGAAGAGAGAATCACATACACTCCTTTAGTACCCTCCTTTATGACCTTCACTTTCCCTTGTGCTCTTGGAAACAACTCAACATCTTCTCCTCACCATGATAGCCACGACCACAGCAACTCAAGAGGAGAGGAGAACCCAAGGAAGAAGAAGAAATAATGACACCACATCAATACCCAAAACAAAAACCTCCACACCATCTAATGTGTGGCCGGCCACACCATAAAGCCCCTCATTAATGTGGCCGATCACATTAAAACCAATTGGATGTGTAACCTCCAATGAGGTGGCATACCATTATGAGGTGGTGATGTGGCTAATGATGTGGCTAGGTTGGTCATGCCAAGTAGGATGAGTCAACCTTCATGATGATGTGGCAAGACATCAAGTCAAACTTGATGTTTCAACTTCCATTTGGTCAAGTCAAACTTGATCAATTCTCTTCCTTGTTGAGTTAAATCCAACCTTTGATTCAAGTCAATTTTAATTTAATGAATCTAATTCATTAATATAAATTGACCCAATGAATCAAATTTAAATTAGACTCATTCAACATTTGAATCTAATTGAGTTTAACTCAATAAGTCTAATTTTGAATCCAATCTTTGGTGCATCATATGAACCTAATCCAATTGGTTCATCATATGAACCTAATCCAATTGGTTCATCATATGAACCTAATCTCCATCCACATGTTCTTTGTGTGTGACCCAATAGGTTCTTGTAACGTTGGCAATGTTTCTAAACTCTTTTAGAAACATAAGCAATGAGCGGCATCTAGCAATACATTATTGCTACCCAAGTTACAAGAAATGTTAAGATCCAACATCACCTTGTGACTACTAATTGTGACTCCTCACAATATGTGACATTTTCCTTCTATCCTAGACATCTAGATTGATCAATATGAGGCATAGACCGTGTCATCCTCTAATCAATCTAAATCTTGAACTCCAAGTAGACTCACTCGATCAAATGAGCTCAACATCTAATGTTGACTCATTTGGGCATGGCCATGCACTTAGTGGTCTCACTCTATCAAGAATATTGATGTCGCTCCCGTCATATGGGAGGGATAGATCACATCTACATCACTCACATCCCTCTGCATAATTTGTTACATACCCGGTAATCGCCTTTATAGTCCACCCAGTTACGGGTGACGTTTGACGAAACCAAAGTACATAACTCCTTATGTAGGGATCCATGGTGACTTCAGGTCAAAGGACTAATAGTCATACTAATAGCCACATGAGAAAGTATATGACACTCATATAACGATCCATGATACTTTCTCATGGCGGGTCATTCAGTATACATTCTCTAATGCATACCCATGTGTCAGCTTTATATCTCTATATCCATGAATTGTGAGATCAAGTCATCGAACTGACCTACATGCTAGTCTTATTGCATTAACATTGTCCCTGAATGTTAATACTCGACTAGGAATGATTTAGAGTAGTGTTCCCTATATCATCTCACTATCGATTCAACTAATCGATTGATATAGGTATGAACGTTCTATTCAAGGACGTTACTATACTTATTTTATCTGACACTAATATAAATAAGCATAATAACCAAAAACCAATGTCTTTATTAAGAATATGATATACATGAGTCCATACAATCATCAAATGATTGGCTCTAGGGCTCTAACTAACAATCTCCCACTAGCACTAGTGCCAATCAGTATAGGCTCTAAGGCCTAAAGACCTAGTGTGACCATCATGCTTCCTCTGTGCCAAAGCCTTAGTCAAGGGATCTGCGATGTTAGCCTCTGTAGGTACTCTGCAAATCTTCACATCTCCTCTATCGATAATCTCTCGAATGAGATGTAAGCGCCGTAGTATATGCTTGGTCCGCTGGTATGAGCGAGGTTCCTTCGCCTGTGCTATAGCTCCATTGTTGTCACAATAGAGCTCAATGGGGTCAAGATGGAGCCACCCCAAGTTCGTGATGAACTTGCGGATCCAACCGCCTCCTTCTGCCTCGATGCAAGAATGTACTCGGCTTGTAGAATCGCCATCGTATCCCGCTTCGAACTCTTCCACCTCAACGCCACCATTAATGCAAAATACGAACCCGATCTGCGATCTATAGTCATCCTGGTCGGTCTGGAAGCTAGCATCACTGTAACCCTTTACAGCTAGCTCATCATTGCCTCCATATATCAAGAAATATTCTTTAGTCCTTCTTAAGTACTTAAGAATATTCTTGACCGCTATCCAGTGACTTTCACCTGGATCTGACTGGTATCTGCTCGTCATGCTCAAAGCATACGAGACATCAGGTCGAGTACATAGCATGACGTACATGATCGATCCTATGGCTGAGGCATAAGGGATCTGATCCATGCGGTCTCTCTCCTCTCTAGAAGAGGGACTTTGAGTCTTCGAAAGACTCACGCCATGTGACATCGGCAGAAATCCCTTCTTGGAGTTCTGCATGGCAAACCGAAGGAGTACCTTGTCAATATATGTACTCTGACTTAGGCCAAGCAATCTCTTAGATCTATCTCTATAGATCTGTATCCCTAGAATGCGGGATGCCTCACCTAAGTCCTTCATTGAGAAGTAACTCCCTAGCCAGGTCTTGACAGACTGAAGCATAGGGATGTCCTTCCCAATGAGTAGTATGTCATCCACATACAATGTGAGGAAGACAACTATATCCCCTACAACCTTCTTGTAGACACAAGGTTCATCTTTGTTCTTGATGAAACCAAACTGTTTGATTGCATCATCAAATCGAAGATTCCAGCTCCGAGAAGCTTGCTTTAGTCCATAAATGGACATATGCAGCTTGCATACTCTACTAGTATGCTGTGAATCTACAAAACCCTCAGGTTGTGTCATGTACACATCCTCGAGTAGGTTTCCATTCAGAAACGCAGTTTTGACATCCATCTGCCATATCTCATAGTCATGGTAGGCTGCAATAGCAAGCATGATCCGAATAGACTTAAACATCGCTACTGGAGAAAAGGTTTCATCATAGTTAATACCATGAATCTGCTTAAAACCTTTAGCTACTAAGCGACCCTTATAAATAAGTCCATCCATGTCAGTCTTTCTCTTAAAGACCCACTTACACCCAATGGGTTTTACCCCTTCAGGTGGATCAACCAAAGTCCATACTTGGTTGGTGTACATGGACTCCATTTCGGATCTCATGACCTCTAGCCATTTATAGGAATCTGGTCTCATCACAGCTTCCTGATAGGTGATAGGCTCATCCTCTATGAGCATAACGTCATCATGGTCAGACAAGAGAAATGAATATCTCTCAGACTGACGACGTACCCTATCAGACCTGCGAAGAGGTATGTCTACTTGAACTGGTTGTTGTTCCTCAACTCTTTGTGGAACAACATCATCCACAACACTTTGTGGTTCCAGTTCAACTTCCATCGAGGCATCAGTGCTATTGTTCGCATCTTGAACTTCTTCAAGATCGAACGCGCTCCCACTAGTCTTTCTAGAAACAAAGTCCCTTTCTAGAAAGACCCCAGTCTTTGCCACAACTACCTTGTGCTGACTGGGAATGTAGAAGTAATATCCCTTAGTTTCCTTGGGATATCCGATGAAATAGCACTTGTCGGATTTGGGTCCTAATTTGTCTGAGACTTGACATCGTACGTAAGCCTCACAACCCCAAATCCTCATGAAAGACACCTGGGCATCTCTCCCAGTTCATATCCTATATGGTGTCTTTATCACGGCCTTGGATGGAACTCGGTTGAGAATGAAAGCTGCCGTGTCTAGAGCATATCCCCATAGATATGTCGGAAGATCTGTGTGACTCATCATAGATCGTACCATATCTAATAAGGTACGATTCCTCCTTTCGGATACACCATTCCACTGTGGTGTTCCAGGAGGAGTGAGTTGATATAAAATCCCACACTCAGCTAAGTAGTCACGAAACTCATGGCTTAAGTATTCACCACCTCGATCTGATCGAAGTATCTTAATACTCTTGCCAAGCTGGTTCTGTACTTCATTCTTGAATTCTTTGAACTTTTCAAAGGATTCAGATTTATGTGTCATCAAATACACATAACCATATCTACTGAAGTCATCAGTAAATGTGATGAAGCACCTATAACCGCCTCTAGCAGCGACATTGAAAGGGCCACATACATCACTATGTATGAGTCCTAACAAATCAGTCGCTCTTTCACTGTGCCCACTAAAAAGAGTCTTGGTCATCTTGCCTCGTAGGCATGACTCGCATATCTCATATGATTCAAAATCAAATGAGTCCAGCAAACCATCCTTATGAAGCTGGGATAAGCGCTTGTCATTTATATGACCTAAGCGACAATGCCAGAGATAGGTGTAGTTCATATCGTTCGATTTGAACCTCTTGGTACTAACGTTATAGATAGGGCTCTCTAGATCTAGAATATAGAGTCCGTTTATCAGAGGTGCACTACAATAGAACATATCGTTTAAATAGATAGAACAACATTTGTTCTTTATTATAAACGAAAATCCTTTCTTGTCCAAACAAGAAACTGATATAATGTTCTTAGTCAATGCAGGCACATAACAACAATCGTCTAACTCTAGTATAAGCCCAGAGGGTGGAGATAGAAAATAAGTCCCTACAGCAACAACAGCAACCCGTGCTCCATTGCCTACTCGTAGGTCTATCTCGCCCTTTGTCAATGCTCTGCTATTTCTCAGTGCTTGTACACTAGTACAAATGTGCGAAGCACATCCGGTATCTAATACCCACGACGAAGAAATAGAGAGGTTGACTTCTATAACATTTATACCTGAAGTAGAAATCTTATTTCTCTTCTCGTTAAGATCTTCCAGGTATCCTGTGAAGTTCCTCTTCTAGTGCCCTGCTTGTCCTTGATATAGTTGACAAAGATGTGCAACCATATCGTAAGCACCCATTAACTCATGTTGCTTCTGAAGCTCAGAGTTCATGGTCGCGAGCATTAGACATGACATATCTAATGCGTCATCTTGATGCTTCTTGTAAGCATATTTGTCAGCTCGCGGGGCATTGGCAGGAGGAGCCTCCGGAATGGGCTGCTCCAGAACGTACAGTTTACGTTCCTGAGTGAGAACTATTCTCAGGTTCCTGTACCAGTCCAGGAAATTTGCTCCGTTGAGCTTGTCCTTCTTAAGGACAGATCGCAGGGAGAAAATGTTCGTATTCGACGTCATGGCAATTCTACAACAGAAATAAATGCAAAAATAAGTATCATATTCTTTAAAATCATTTAATTAGGCCTTTAATTAAATGATGCTCCCACTGAATTCTATAATTCTTGTGGGACAAGATCCACATCATACTAACCCTTGAGTTAGCTTTGGCTAATACGCCCAAGGCTTAGTATGATCGGTAGGTAACGATTACCAATTACATCTCTATGCAACTCTTGTTTATAGAATCAATATCCGCATTTATATTAGAACTCGAGTTATCTTTGGCTAATACGCCCGAGAGTTAATATAGATGTGATATTGACCTATCTTTCCAACTATTGGAAGAATGTCTATAGTTGACTCGATCCAACCGAGTAACTATGAATACTCAATCTAATTGAGTTTGTATTCACCCATGCGTTGATAGGCGGGACCAAGATTGTCCCTCCGTACCCTACCAAGATAATATGTATTGCTCTGCTTTGGCAGATTCAACAATACATGTGATCGAGGTAGTGATAGGTATCACGGCACGGTTAGGCATTAGAGTTGAGTCGATTGAGATCTAATCTAATCGAAAAAGGATGCATCTTGTGCACGACTTAGATCTAATCTAATCGCAAGGGTGCATCATGTGCACGACTTAGATCTAATCTAATCGTTAGGCACTAATTAATTAACTACTTATTAAATATGCATCACATACACAAGCAATTAATTAATCTATTTGTGATTTAGTCATGGCCCTACTACGATCTTCTCAAGCCAATGAGAAGATCGATTGGTCAACCTAGGGTCAACAGCTTCTCCAAGCTCCTCCCTTTGACCACCTTGTGTTGCTCGTGCCCGCCTCGGAACTCCGTCTCGTGTGGACCCTCCACCGCTCCAATTTGTACATTACAATTTGAAACTCGAGTTACATTCGAGTCTAAATCTAATTTACAACAAGAAAATAAGAGAAGGCACGACGCGCAGGTCGCGAATATAATACAAACACATAACGGCACGCAGGCCGTATTAAGAATTACAACACAACCAATCATATTGGGCTTTGGGCCATGACTATCACAAATTAATATATAATTCAAAATTATATATTTTTCATAATTTTCTATAATTTTAAAATTAATTTTTACAATTTTATGAATAAAATTTCCCGGCGGTCCCGTTTAGCGGTTTCGGGCGCAATCGCGGAACGGATCCCCTTGCGGGGCCCAGGGGCATCGCCCCTACCCGCGATCTAACCATCGCGAGGGTTCCTTTGCGATCCAACAGCGCCTAAACCCGCTGTCCCAAAACGATTTGGGTCGAGACATTGCCGTTTCGGAAAAATCTTCCCGGCGGGTTCGTTTTTAGCGATTTCGGGTGCGATCGCGGAGCAAATCCCCTTGCGGGGTTAGGGGCAGTACCTCTACCCACGATCTAACCATCGTGAGTTGCTCCTTTGCGATCTAATGGCACCCAAGCCCGCTGTCCCAAATGGATTTGGGGCAAAATAAAGCCGGTTTTGAAAGATCTTTCCGGTAGCCGAAGCCTACAAGTGCCGAGACACTTGTGCTTCGCTTCTACGGAAAAATTACCCATAAAATCATAAAAAACTAATTTTTACAGAAAATCACAGAAGGTTTTATTTTTCATAAAAATAAAAACAAACTCGTACAAGCCTTGCACGTGGCTCTGATACCACTGTTGGGTTCTTCGGGCCGCGAAAACCGCTTTTCACGTCGCGGAAACCCCGAATTGCCCAAGCCACGGATCTCGTGCAAGGAAAACCAAACGAAAAATATGAGTACGAGTTTCATAATTTTATATCTACTCCTAGATCTATATGTTAAGAGTTTACCCTTGAAGCGTGCCCTTCGTTTAGTCCCGCTCGTCCAAGGAAGCGTTGGATCTCGAGAGTGTCAATGTAGACACTCCTCTAGTGATATCCACACGAACAAGGAGTGGTCTTCTACCACTCAAAGATGGAGAAGAGAGCCCCAAGTGTGCTAGCACTTTTCTAGAGCTCTCGGATGGGAACAAAAAGGAGAAAAGAGAGAAATAGAAGAGAGAATCACATACACTCCTTTAGTACCCTCCTTTATGACCTTCACTTTCCCTTATGCTCTTGGAAACAACTCAACATCTTCTCCTCACCATGATAGCCACGACCACAGCAACTCAAGAGGAGAGGAGAACCCAAGGAAGAAGAAGGAATAATGACACCACATCAATACCCAAAACAAAAACCTCCACACCATCTAATGTGTGGCCGGCCACACCATAAAGCCCCTCATTAATGTGGCCGGCCACATTAAAACCAATTGGATGTGTAACCTCCAATGAGGTGGCATACCATTATGAGGTGGTGATGTGGCTAATGATGTGGCTAGGTTGGTCATGCCAAGTAGGATGAGTCAACCTTCATGATGATGTGGCAAGACATCAAGTCAAACTTGATGTTTCAACTTCCATTTGGTCAAGTCAAACTTGACCAATTCTCTTCCTTGTTGAGTTAAATCCAACCTTTGATTCAAGTCAATTTTAATTTAATGAATCTAATTCATTAATATAAATTGACCCAATGAATCAAATTTAAATTAGACTCATTCAACATTTGAATCTAATTGAGTCTAACTCAATAAGTCTAATTTTGAATCCAATCTTTGGTGCATCATATGAACCTAATCCAATTGGTTCATCATATGAACCTAATCTCCATCCACATGTTCTTTGTGTGTGACCCAATAGGTTCTTGTAACGTTGGCAATGTTTCTAAACTCTTTTAGAAACATAAGCAATGAGCGGCATCTAGCAATACATCATTGCTACCAAAGTTACAAGAAATGTTAAGATCCAACATCACCTTGTGACTACTAATTGTGACTCCTCACAATATGTGACATTGTCCTTCTATCCTAGACATCTAGATTGATCAATATGAGGCATAGACCGTGTCATCCTCTAATCAATCTAAATCTTGAACTCCAAGTAGACTCACTCGATCAAATGAACTCAACATCTAATGTTGACTCATTTGGGCATGGCCATGCACTTAGTGGTCTCACTCTATCAAGAATATTGATGTCGCTCCCGTCATATGGGAGGGATAGATCCCATCTACATCACTCACATCCCTCTGCATAATTTGTTACATACCCGGTAATCGCCTTTATAGTCCACCCAGTTACGGGTGACGTTTGACGAAACCAAAGTACATAACTCCTTATGTAGGGATCCATGGTGACTTCAGGTCAAAGGACTAATAGTCATACTAATAGCCACATGAGAAAGTATATGACACTCATATAACGATCCATGATACTTTCTCATGGCGGGTCATTCAGTATACATTCTCTAATGCATACCCATGTGTCAGCTTGATATCTCTATATCCATGACTTGTGAGATCAAGTCATCGAGCTGACCTACATGCTAGTCTTATTGCATTAACATTGTCCCTGAATGTTAATACTCGACTAGGAATGATTTAGAGTAGTGTTCTCTATATCATCTCACTATCGATTCAACTAATCGATTGATATAGGTATGAACGTTCTACTCAAGGACGTTACTATACTTATTTTATCTGACACTAATACAAATAAGCATAATAACCAAAAACCAATGCCTTTATTAAGAATATGATATACATGAGTCCATACAATCATCAAATGATTGGCTCTAGGGCTCTAACTAACAAGTAGTTACGCATCCGTAGGTACTACATAATTGTAGTATCTATGGAAATGTAGCCGCTATAACATGTCAATTTAGGGAAAAGATAATAATAAAAATAAACATTTATTTTACCGTATAGAACAATTATATTATTTTATAGAGGGTGGAGTGCCCTTTTAATAATAAATTAATATGAGAGTATTCGTGAAAAAAATGACGTAATTTTAATTTTTGTTCAAAAAAGTTGGGCAAAAATGTTATAGATTTATCAAATTGTCAGATGGATCGTTATTACAGAAACTCTACCAAGCAAGAGTTGCCCGATAGAGGGGGTTCAGTAGATCCAAACACTGGATTTGCACCTTCCTGCGCATCCACACGTGAGGAAGAGTATCTCCCCATGCTTTTGTTCACATTGTTAATGCATGTGAATCAATATAAATCAACCAACAAACATTAAACCTTTCAATGTGGGACTAAGTTCCATTCACAATGAAACTTCTCTCTTCTTCCACAAATACTATACATAAAATATTATTATATTAAAATAATTTTATTAATTTGATCAAAATTGATACTTAGACCAAATCATTTTAAAATAGTCATAGAAACTATATAATTATAATTAAATTATAAACTCTAAATCCTAAACCTTAAATACTATTATATCACAATACTCTATCAAAATTATTCAAAATGGATCAAAATCACTCTAAAATAATCATAAAAGCTACCTTCTAAGTAGCTGTTATTACTAAGTAACTACTACATGATTTTAAAAACTACCAAGTAGCTATTACAAAGTCATAAGTAAACTTTAAATCTTAAAATTTAATTTCAAATATTATTATATCAAAATATTTTTTAGTCAAAATTATTTAAATTTTATGATCAAAATCATTTTAAATTTGTTATAGAAACTTCTAAACATCCGTTACAATATTAGGATAGTATTATATTATCTATTACATAGTAGCGAGTAATTATTATACATTCTAATGGTAACTGTCGTAATAATACTAAAAGTAAAGATTTTCTTAAAAAAATAAGACATCATTTTGATTTATTTTTTTTTAGAAAAAGAAAAAAAAAGTTTCATTTGAATCCCAAAACATTAGACTTATAAACAAACTCTATTCGAAAGAGGCCTCCAGCTTTTGTCAGCTACACTGGTGCCTTATCTTGGTCAAGATTGAGACTTGTGCTCTCTAAAAAGGACTGAAGCCTGTGCTAGTCAGAATGCAACCAGGCTTGAGAAATGGACCTGGAGAAGCTTTATCTTTTTTTTAAAAAAAATAAATTTTATTTTGTTTTCTTCCTTACAGAGATCTTCAGTCATTAAATTTGGACATCTAAATCCATCGAATCGATCTCCCAAACTCTCCTTAAATAAACAAGCCATGAGTTGACAAAGCATCATTCAGATTCAGCAACAATGAATCTTCAACAAGCATTTGTTAACAGACAAGACAACATGATCAGACAACAAATAATAGTGTTACAAAGGAAAACAGTGCAACTTCCCAGACAGACACAGCAGCGTTCTTCTAACAAGTTGCCTGCTGCGAATGAACGACTACATAAGCAAAACAGAGACACGAGCACCTAAAATGGTGATTCAACCACAATTCTTCTTCAGGATCATGATGAAGATGAGCCTTCGCTCTTAAAAGGCCTGCCCTTCAGGCACAATTTTATCCATAACCCACATGTAGATCGGCACCAGCACGTAATAAGCTGCTGCGATCGTACCTAAAACGAAGCGTAGGAGGAAGACAAAGGGGTTCACTGGCTTGTTTACGTCTTCAGCCTTGGGACCGAGCTACAGAGAGAAACCGACCGTGTTAGCTTAGTCGATCGTAAATGATCAGTCGCAAACGAAGAAAAGTACCTGCAGAGGTGAATCGCCGGATCCTCTTTTAACGCCGGTGACCGAGCACCCGATGACGAGGCCAAAGCGCCGGGCACCACGGTACCAGTTGGGGCCAATCCTCTTCAACTTTACATCCTTAAAACCAGCCTTCTCGAACCACTCTATGTATTCTTCTTCCTTGGGGAAGAGCATCCACAAGTCGGCGAAGAAGCAGGAGAGCCAGAACGTTGGGTAGACGGGACCGATGATGCAGGCGAGCCCCTCTGGTTTCAACACTCTGTAGGCCTCCTTGATTCCTCGTTGTGGATCAGGCCAATACTCGATACTGTATGGAAAAACTCGTTAAGAATTAAGTAGCACTGGAAAATTAACAGAAGAAGAAGAAGCTGAGTTCTGTACCTTCCCGCAGAGACGTAGCGATCGACGGAGTCAGTCGGGAAGGGGAGGTCCTCGGCGTCGCCCTCTATGATGGTGCATTCCTTGAGGGCCTCCCTTTGCTTCGCCTTGGCGAGTTGGTGCGGTGACTGGTCGAGAATGGTAACGTTCTTAGGGTGTATGCTCTTGATAATGCCCAATGTGGCGAAGCCGGTTCCACCGCCGACGTCGACGACCTTCAGCTCCGGATCACGGAGATCAGTCGGCTCCAGGGCATCGTCCCTCATGTCCTCGTTCCAGTGTTGCGGCTTGAATATCTGATCGTATGCGACGGAGACTAGCTGGTAGAACCAAAAGGCCTCCTTTTTGTGCTGGATGAACCTCGGCTGCAGTGCCGGCCTGGGGCTGGTAGAGAAAGCCATTCTGGAGCAAAGGAAGATGCAACTTTTACTTGTCAAACGAGTTTCCTATACGTTTTAGGGATGTGGAAGCCAACAGAGAATTAACACGCTAAAAACTAGCGGTGAACTTCATCGATTTCGATTGCTACGAAGAGAAACCGACAAATGTACATTTTGTATTTGGTGGCTATATATGCTTGTTTGAAGAGAGTATAAAGGAGGAGGAGAACAAACCTGAAGATGAGGTAGGAGAAGAGAGAGCGACGATCAGTTTCTCCTTCTCTGTTGCGGCAAGAGGAAGTGGAGATGGATTTATAGCTTCTAGCGATTGTTGTTACCCCGCAGTAATTTAGTTTTTTACAAGCTACAGGGAAAAATTCTTGTCTGTCTTGAAGAGAGAGAGAGATAGTCCTCAGAGTGAAAAATAAATAAATTAATTAATTAAATCCAGTATTCAAGTCGGTTCGATCCATTCAGAAGGGGGCGACCAAGCTTAAATGGATTCTATGCCCTAGATCATCCATATTAACGTTTTTAAACATAAAATTTATTTTATATTTTACGTATTTTTTTATATTAGTTATCATGTTCAATTTTTTAAATTTAGATTTTATAAATATTATTTTTATAAATTTAAGAAATAAAATTAATTTTTTAAATATTAAAATATCATTTAATTTATGAGGAGAAAAAAAATAAAGGAAATAAATTAAGTAATAATAATAAAAAAAAAAGGTAGATCCTTGTTCGTTCTTAAAAATCGATCTCTAATCATTACGTCAAAAATATTATGTGTTTATCATTTTAGTTACGCCGTGGGGGCAATGAATTAAGTAATAAAAGGTAGATATTACATAGAGAGAAAATAATTAAAACAATGAAAGATGGAAAAAAAAATAGAGATAATAGATATTTTAAGATAATTGATATAATATGTGGTGAAAAATGATTGTCTAAATTTAATAAAGTGGATGATTTATTTTAAGTTTTAAAAATATTATATAAAAATTGATAGGATACTCTTAGAACATCCACACGCTTTCTTATCCAAAATATATAATTTAGGATAAAAAAATTATTTTATTAAATTTGGATATCCATATTTAATTACATCATATATCAAATTTCCTATTTTCTTCTATCCTCTATTCCCTATTTTTTTTTCCTATTCTATGTAATGTTTATGAAGTGAAATTCATTCCTTAAATTTAGATAATACTATTCATAAATACAAAATTTAAGAAGTGGATAGAGTTATGATGTAAAATTTTTTTATCTCTTCTATCTAAATTTTAGGATAAAATTTTTAGATAAAATAATTAATATAGATGCTCTTATTATCCTACCGTATTTCTGAAAAAAAAAACAAAAATAAAAGATTTTTTTAATCTTTAAAATGGTTCATTTTCATAATGATTAAAATAATTCTCCTTATTCAAATTGCCCCTCCTTGTAACGTATAGAAATTGACGCTCTGTTCAACACTATATTAATATAGTAAAAATAAATCTTAGCTGATGTAATGGGTATGATCCGATTAAGATTAGGATATATTGATGATGGACGAAAGGTTCAGACACATCGGAGGCATTTGTGAAATGTCAATCAACGGCGAGAAAAACGTCGGCTGTTAACATCATTGTCTTATGTAAGGGTACAAGAATAGAAAATTATCCGGTCTATTTTTCAAATAATGCATCTTTACTAAAGAGTCGGATAACTGATATCGTAATTGATTCTGTCTCAAAATTGATGGGATAAATATTGAGGATGTCATGTTCATGATGATCTCTTACGGATTTTACGTGGACTTATAATATAAGTGGTGTTAGTGTCGAGTTAGGAAAGGGATCCCTGATGATAACTCTCTGATATTCAAATCAATCTCTGACGACGAAGAAGAAAAAATAATAAATGAAACAGCAAGAACTATTTCGCTCGATGGACTGATATCTTCTACACATTGACCTCCTTGATTTTGATTGAAGTTGACCTCCACCGTAATAATAAGATAGGATTCCTCATCATCACCACATCAGTAATAATTTTCTTCTTTTTTTCAACTTATCATTATTTACAAAAGGAATATTAAAATTAACATTGTATTAAAAAAATAAATTATTATTAAAAATAAGATTAAACATCCATATAATTTCTTCTTAACATCAATAAAAATAACTAATGAGTAGTAGAAAAAATAAATTTTTTTATAATATATATAATTTAATTAAATATTTCCATCAGATATTAATAATCTTTCATACCTTCTTTTACTTGGATCGGATAGACAGAGTGTATCCTTTTGTAACCATTGACATCTGCTTTCTTGCTCTTAAAGCCTCTGGCTCCCAGACGTACACAGGCAGTTGGGCTTACAATGAGCTTTCTCCGAGACAAAAGGAATCCCATCAAGCTCATACAGTAGGCCTGCACCCTTCCTCACTGTGTGTATTCGGGATGAATTCCATTCTTTCCTTACAGCTACAGTAGTCAATTAGATGGGAAATGAATCCTTCCTTACCGTGTACATTCGGCAATCATTCCATTCTTTTGCTGTAGCTATAGTAGTCATTAAACTTATGCAGCGGACCTTGGACCCTTCCTTACTATGTGCAGTCAGTAAGAATTCAATTGTTTTGATGTAGCTATAGTACGCATTAAACTTACGAAGCGGACCCGACACCCTCCCTGACGGTGCACATTCGGGAAGAATTTCATTCTTTCATCGACTTTAGTAACCGGTAACTAAATTGTACCTTTTCCTTTTCTTGGCTTTCCTTCTTCGCCGCTTTTCTTCTCGGTCACCGCAATAGGAATCCGAGGAGAACGACGGGCGCGAGACGGTGGTGGAGCACTAAGAGAAACCAAGGGAAAGGTTTGTCGGATTGGAAAGGAATTGGTGACGGTGAACTCAATAGCGCAACCCATTTAGGTTTGGGAGTGTATTATTAAGTAGATGCAATGGCGGAGCCAGAACGACAAACCTATCCAGGCTAATAGCCTCCGGACTTACATCAATAGCCCAGGGCTAAGATCTACTTGATTGATTTTAGTTTTTTTACTCTTATCCTTCCCATGTTCCATTTCTCCTCTTTTACAAGTATACAGCCCCAATAAATCAAAAGGGGCTCTGTCCTTGCCTAAATATCTTCTTTATGTGATAATCATTATGTCAAAGATTAATAATCATCCGTGATTTATTTCTTCCGTGTTGACTCTATGACAGATTGACAAAGGAGCTGGGGCGAATGTATCCACCTTTTACCACCATCTAAGGATAGGGATGAATCTAAGAAAAAGATATGGTTAGACTTTGGGTGCGAAAGAGGTGGGCTAAGTAACAAAATAAAATTATAAAAAAAAAATTTAATAGTAAAAACTTTTTTATAATTTTTTAAATAATAGATAATATAAAAAAAATTTCTTTTGGTTGGGTTAGAGCAATTAAGGAAGTGGTTGGTAGAATTTCTACTAAGTACTTCGTAAATTCTAACTGTGAAAGTACTGTTGAATATTTACAAATGTCAAATTCTGCTTTAATTTCTATAACTTTTTTTAAAAAAACTATAAGTAAGAATATGATACTTTTTCTTACTTCTATTTTTTATGATTTAAAATTTAAAATTTATATTTATTAATAATTTTATCATTTTACATAATTGTCATCACATTTTTGACATAATTTATTTCCTCATGTCACTTCCCAAATCATTTATAAAATTTTAATTATATCTTATTATAAGTATTTGTTTTTTAAATAATATTTTATATTTTTATATAATTTACATTTCCAGAATTGTTTTACATATTTTTACATATTTATATAAATTTTGTCATTTTTAAAAAAATTTATATTTTATATATTTTTAAATAATATTTTATATTTAATTTTTACATATAATTTATTTCCTCATTCATGTCACTTCTCAAATCATTTATAAAATTTTAATTATATTTTATTATAAGGATTTGTTTTTTAAATAATATTTTATATTTTTATATAATTTACATTTCCAGAATTTTTTTACATATTTTACGTATTTATATAAATTTTGTCATTTTTTTAATTTTATATATTTTTTCAAACATTCATATTATAAAAAAAATAAATTTTGAGACAATATTTAAAATATAATAATAATTATATAAACACATTATTAATTGTGTATCAAAATTACATTTAGATAATTAAAAAAAATTAATTTATATTATTTAAAGATATTGTTATCATTTAACTAAAAATTAAAATTGAAAATAATTATTTATTAAACACTCAAATTTTATCTTGTATTGTTTTTTGATTTTTATTTTCTAACACTCCATATTTTAAATTCTCATTAATTTTAAAATAATCTCTAAAAGAATCATTTTTAAATAAGTAGAAGCTGTACTAACTTAATATCAACTGTGCATAGTTGAGAGTCTGTTCAACAAAATTTAACATTGGTCAACATTTTAGTATAGCAATAATTAATCAAAGTTTCTATAATATATGCACATGTGAAATTCTATTTAACTAAATCAACAGTGATTAACAAATATTATAACAAATATAAATTGTAATTGTTATAATATTGTAGCAACTATATAGTTAGAGCTAATAGCTTTGCAATCAATAACATATCGTATTAGTTATGAATACTAACAATTATAAATTTACAGTAGCTATGCAATAGCTATTACAACCTGCACATTGATTAGAATTTGTTCAATTTAGATGGACCAAATTCGATGATACTAAATTAAATCATCAGGTTTTTACCAAACCGCATAGACAATTTTGCCTATTACCTAAATCATGTGGCAAATCTTTGGTAACTACAAAATCACAAGAAGAAGAATGACATTCTTAAGAAGAAGATTGGCATTCTTAAGTTCATTTGAAAACATAACAATAGATTCTGCGGATCCACGTGTGGTGCCAACATGTGCCACTCCTTTTTCTTTTCTTTGCTCCCCATGTTATATTTTCTCTATTCCTCCTGTTTGGCTTCTTTTCCGATTGCTAAAATTATACTTTTAGCTTAGGGTTTAGGATGAAATCTTTTGAGGTTTAAAGCAATTCCATTTCTTAATTACTTATATGTTGCATCTGCTTCTCTTTTTATGTAAATCTTTGACACAACTATATGTTAGTACAGGGAGTATTAGATGATCGAGCCTAAGTTTTAATTATGGTAAAATGTCTAAAGTTAAAGTTACTTGTTATCTAACAAGTGTGATTGAGCTTGCAAAAAAATCCTAAGTATATTTAGGTAAAAGTCTTAGTGAATTCTAGGCAGATTGAAAGTCTTGACTGTGTTGGGCAATGAAGTCCTAGTTTGGGGGACTGGGTTAAGTCTTGACGGGTTGAACACTTTGGGCGAAATTCTAGAGTCGGGAACTCTAGGTGAAAATCCTGGTGGTCGCGGACTAGGTGGAAGTTTAGACGGGTCCTAGAACGAACATTCAGCATGAAAACCTGAAGTTTCGGACGCTAAGCAAAAGTCTAAACAGTTTGGAGGACTGGTCTGACAAAAGATAAACTCTCCTGAAAGGAGTAGGTGAGGACGCATTCTTAGAAGAGGGAACAATAACCATCGGTTCGACCTAGAGTTTCAATAAAATTTAAAGTCAGAACTGGACAGTCAGAGGCTGCCAAATTCATATTACATATGCTGTTTATTGTCTGAACTAACTTTATTTTGCAGAAAATAAGGAGGCTGAAAAAGTTGGTCCTGGCGCCTGGGAAACCTTGCTAAAGAGGTTACGCCTGGGCGATGCGCCTTCGCAGTCCGGGCACCCGGAGCTTGTCCAGGTGCCCATAACCGCAAACTTCATCTCTTCGCCATGCTGGAGCATGCTGATTGGACGGTCCTACGTCATGGTCCAGGCGCCCAGAAGGGATCTAGGGGCTTAGAACAACCTATAAAAGTAGCATTCGACTAGAGGCTAAAATACAATATTCTAAGCAACTTCCACTTCTGTGCGCTGCTCTGATAAAGCCTCTACGATGCCCAAAAGCTCCGATGACGATTCTTCTGAAGATTTCATCCTACAAAGTTGTCGGTATTCTTTAATTTTCAAATTACTTGTAATCATTTAAGACTGTACTTGTACTATTTCCGATTGATTAGTATTTGCTCATCGAAAGCACTCTCACGTGTAGGCCTTGGAGTAGGAGTCACCACAGTCTCCGAACCAAGTAAATCTTGGCGTGTTAGCATTGCTCTTTCTTTTGTCTTTATTCCGCTGCTTTCTCTCGATTGTGTTTTGTTGTGCAAAGAGAGGGCAATACCTCTCAACCTTTCTGAACCGCGGAAGAAGAGGAAGAGAGAAAAGAGATCGCGCGAAACAACAAGACAAAGACGCACAAAATAGAGCAAACACCAGGAAGGAGAAGAAGAAGAGAAAGAAAAAGAGTTACCGTGGTTCGGCGACTTGCCTACTCCACAAAACGGCCGAAGCTTTATTAGAATTCTCTTCTACACAAGAGAATGACATCTAATGATTCTTGTGTTGTCTGATCTACAATGGGTTTACAATGATCCCTATAAATACTGCTAAACCCCCAGACCCGGTAAAAACGTAACAGAATTTGTTATGAAAACATAACCAAATTCTGTTATATAAAATCTTAACAGAATTTTATTACGAAAAATCTTAACAGATTTTTCTTCCATGACATCCCTTCATCCAAATATGAGCCACTCGTCAACAATCTCCACCTTGGCGAATATTCACCCCTTCGAAGAATACGAATATCTGGACAAAACTCCATCTGGATCTCTGGGTCTGGGCTTCCTTCCTCTAGCATCTAGAGATATGGATCAAGTTCAAGCAATGCTTAAACTTCTCTGTGGTCACCGGCTTTGTCAGCATATCTGCAGCATTGTCTGCAGTGTGAACCTTCTCAAGTTGAATTTCCCCGGAAGCAATCAACTCTCTGATCTTGTGAAACCTCACATCAATGTGTTTGGTTCTCGCATGATACACCTGATTCTTCGCCAAATAGATAGCACTCTGACTATCGCATAACAACTTGACTCCACCTTGCTGAACACCCAGTTCTCTGACCAACCCTGTAAGCCATAAAGCTTCCTTCGCTGCTTCAGCTGCTGCCATGTACTCGGATTCCGTAGTAGACAATGCAACAATAGATTGTATCATAGATTTCCAACAAATAGGTCCTCCTGCCACAGTGAATACGTATCCTGTAGTAGACCTCCTGTTATCTAAATCTCCTGCATAGTCTGCATCTACGTACCCAGCAACTAAAGGATCTTCCGGTTGTCTACTGAACATGATGCCATAATTAGTTGTATTTCTCAAGTATCTGAAAATCCATTTCACTGCATCCCAATGTGGTCGACCAGGATTTGAGAGAAACTTGCTTACCATACTAACTGCTTGCGCCAAATCTAGTCTCGTGCAAACCATGGCATACATCAGACAACCAACTGCACTGGCATAAGGAACCTTTGACATCTTGGATCTCGTCATCCGTCTTTGGACACTGTGTACTGGATAACTTGAAGTGATACGCCAGGGGTGTGCTCACCGACTTTGCATTCTTCATGTTGAACCTATCCAACACCTTCTCCACATAGCTACGTTGAGACAACCATAATCTCCCTGCAACTCTATTCCTGTGAATCTCCATCCCAAGAATCTTCTTGGCCTCTCCCAAATCTTTCATGTCAAATTCCTTGCTCAGTAGCCTCTTCAATTTGTCAACCTCTCTCATCTTCTTCGCAACAATGAGCATGTCATCTACGTATAGTAGTAAGAAAATCAGTGATTCATCTTCAAGGCCCTTCACATATATGCAACAGTCATACTCGCATTTCCTATATCCGTTTTGAATCATGTATGAATCAAAACGTTTGTACCATTGCCTAGGAGATTGTTTCAGTCCATAGAGCGATTTCTTCAACTTACAAACCAACTGCTCTTGTCCGGACTGACTAAATCCCTCAGGTTGTGACATAAAAATCTGCTCCTCCAAATTTCCATGAAGAAATGCCGTCTTCACATCCATTTGCTCCAAATACAAATCGTGATGTGCCACCAAAGCCAATACCGCTCTAATTGACGTATGTCTTACCACTGGAGAGAAAATTTCTTCATAGTCAATCCCCTTTCTTTGTGAATACCCCTTTGCTACCAACCGAGCCTTAAACTTCACTTCTTTCTCGAACATTGCTTCTTCTTCTTGAATATCCACTTGCACCCTATAGCTTTCTCCTTCGGGAAGTTCCACTAGATCCCACGTTTGGTTCTTATGCAACGACTCATCTCCTCCGCCATAGCACTTGTCCACTTGTCCTTTTCAGAGCTGTGAGCCATATCTTGAAAAGATGTAGGGTCTCCGCTACTAGTGATGAGTGCATAAGAAATTAAGTCCTCAAAATAGTATCTGGTAGGTGGCTTTATGATCTGTCTCATCCTACCTCCACTTATAGTGTGATGTTCTGTGTGCCCTGAGCTATTATCATCAAAGCCATGAGTCTCTAGCACCACATGCACAATGCCCTTTTGTTTGTTGCTTTGTGATGTTTTCTTTTCATCTTCCTGAGTATTATGTAACATGACCTTCTCGTCAAACATAATATCTATGCTGATCATCACCTTGTTTGCTCTATAATTCTAAAGCTTGAAGTCTTTAACTCCTTTTTGATACCCTAGAAAAAAGCATTGCTTTGACTTTGCATCCAGCTTTGATCTTTCCTCACTAGATATGTGCATATAGGCTGGACATCCAAAAACTCAAAGATGAGAGTATTCTACTTGATTCCCTGTCCATACTTCCTCTGATACTTTGCCTTCTAGTGCTGCCCTTGGTGATCTATTAATGAGATAACATGTCATGTTAACTGCTTCCGCCCATAAATTCTTTGCAAGCCTTGCATTCAGCCTGAGACATCTTGCTTTCTCAATGATTGTCCTGTTCAACCTTTCCGCTACCCCATTCTGCTGAGGTGTCCTGCGAACCGAGAAGTGCCTCATTATCCCATGCTGCTCACAGAATTCCTGAAACTTTGAATCTGTGTACTCAGTCCCATTATCTGACCTAAGGCATTTGATCTTCCTTCCGGTCTGGTTCTCTACTTCAGTTTTCCACAATTTAAACTTTGTAAAAGTTTCTGACTTGTGACGCATAAAGTATACCCATACCTTTCGTGAGAAATCATCAGTAAAACTCACAAAATACAAGTGCCCTCCACGTGATGCTACAGTCCGTCCTGTCAGATCCGTCCGTAGTCCGGAATCCCCTCCGTCTTGTTTGTTGCTGTCTTAAATTGCACTTTGCTCTGTTTTCCAAGAACACAGAATTTGCAGAATTCAAGCTACGTTTTGACACCCTTCAACAAATCTCTCTTGTGAAGTTCTAGCATCCCACGTTCACCCATATGCCCTAGCCGCATATGCCACAAGACAATACTATCTGATTCAGACCGAGGCGACTCCACCTACAATGTAGTCCCTATCAACTTGTAGATGTTTCTTGCTACCTTTGTCCTTTCATTACCGTCGAGCTCCCTTGCTGACTTTCATCACCCGCTCACTGATTTGTAATTACAACCAATACCATCCAGTGTGCCTAGTGAGATCAAGTTCTTCCTTAGCTCGTATATATCGACATCACATAAAGTTCGATCACACCATCAAACATCTTGATTCTGACATTCCCTATGCCGATAACCTTGCATGATGCATCGTTTCCCATCAACACTGAACCAGAATCCACTGCCCTATAGGTGTCAAACCAATCCTTGTTTGGAGTCATGTGATATGAACATGCAGAGTCTAAAATCCATGCATCCGTCAGCTGCTCCGAACTTGACATAACTGATAGCATATCTCCATCACCGCTTTCTGAATTTTCTTCTTCAACTATGTTTGCAGACTTTGCCGAACTACTTTTGTTCTCTGCAACATATTTCTTTATCTCTGGACAATTTCTCTTGATATGACTTTTACCTCCATATTTGTAGCACGTGATCACCTTCTTCCTTCTCGACTTAGAACGAGTCTTGTTGTTGTTGCCATATCCATGTCGAGATTTGCTCCTACCACGCTCTTGGTTGCTATTTACCACAAGTCCTTCTCCTTGAGAAATTTCATCGCTTGTTTTCTTCCTTTGGTGAAAACCTAGCAACGCACTTGTGATCTCCTCCAATTTGAGAGTTTCCTTACCCCACATCAAAGTAGTAACCAAATTCTCGTACGTAGAAGATGAAGGTAGAGAATTCAACAACATCAGCGCCTTGTCTTCGTCTTCGATCTTCACATCAATCCGCTTCAGATCACTTACAATCTGGTTGAATACGTTGATGTGCTGGCTCAGATCGGTTCCTTCTGTCATCTTCAGCCCGAATAATTTCTGCTTGAGATACAGCTTGTTTGTCAATGATTTTGACATGTACCGGCTTTCCAGCTTTTACCAAACATCACCGGTGACTCCTCGTCCATGACATGGTACATCACGTCATCCGTAAGACAAAGCCTGATTGTTGCTACGCCTTCGCTGAAGTTCTTCCCAATCTGATTTCTCCATGCTTTCCGGTTTTCTTTCTCCTAGCGCCTTCACCATGCCTTGTTGCACCAACAAGTCCTTGACCCTTCTCTGCCATAATCCAAAGTTTCGGTTCCGTCGAACTTCACCATATCAAACTTCGGTCGTCCCCGACATGTTGAAGAAATCGCCAAAACCCGAGCTCGATACCAATTGTTGTGCAAAGAGAGGGCAATACCTCTCAACCTTCTCAACCGCTGAAGAAGAGGAAGAGAGAAAAGAGATCGCGGAACAACAAGACAAAGACGCACAAAAGGAGAGCAAACACGTGAAGAGAAGAAGAAGAAGAGAAAGAAAAAGAGTTACCGTGGTTCGGCGACTTGCCTACTCCACAAAACGGCCGAAGCTTTATTAGAATTCTCTTCTACACAAGAGAATCACATCTAATGATTCTTGTGTTGTCTGATCTACAATGGGTTTACAATGATCCCTATAAATACTGCTAAACCCCCAGACCCGGTAAAAACGTAACAGAATTTGTTATGAAAAACATAACAAAATTCTGTTATATAAAATCTTAACAGAATTTTATTACGAAAAATCTTAACAGATTTTTCTTCCATGACATCCCTTCATCCAAATATGAGCCACTCGTCAACATGTTTAAACGAACGTGAAAGTCACGAACACTATTCACTCCTCCTCTAGCGCAACGATCATGCACTATATGCTCGTATAGGTCTGTCCTATATCCTCAATTTTATATATTTTTTTCCTTGAATACATTGATATGTGCAAGAGTAATGATAGAGAGAAAAAATCTTAGGGATAGACATATAAATTTATGATTTATTTTTTTTACTTTTTCTTGGTCTATTATTTTATGTGTCTATCCCTGAGATTTTTTTTCTTTGCATATTTTTTTTCTATGTGCAATTGTATAGTGGTGTGTGTGTGTTTTTTAAAGTTCTGATACATACCTTTGTTGTTTTAGCTACAAGGCAAAGGTGTTAGACATTTTAGAAGAAATGTACTCATTCTACGAGGGCAGATATACGACAGTGCCTTTGCTGGATTTTGAAAATTTGGGCATTTTTCTGATATAGTTCATGAATTAGCTGAAAATTTTGGTTTTCCTTTCAATCACTACAATGCAACATTTTCAGACTTTTCGGTGGTTGAAACAAAGATGCAGAACAAGAAGGTATTGTTACATTAGATTTGACTTGTTAACAAATCAATCATAGTTTTCTTTAATAGTAAAATTGTTCATAGCTACTTGCCATTATGATGTTTGTAGTTCGTCATCAATAATTTTTTAGTTATTCTAGTCTTTAACAAGCACATTTATAGTTCACTATTACTTAATATGTTGGGGGCTTATATACATGAATAACAATCTCCTTCTGGGTACAAGTAAAAATGTTTGTTCTACTAGTTGACTACACATGGAATCAACTTAGACAACTACAACATAGCCTAAATATTCAATTGCTCCATCAAATTGTACATCTTTTTTTACTTTCTCTCCATTTTCCATCCAAGTAATCATAGCCTAAATATTCAATTGCTCTTTTCATGTCAACTTGTCAGACAGTCTTCGTTTTTTTCTTCTTTGAGAGAGAACTCATGGGTAGTTCAATGGATCATGAACTCCCATCTACGTTTTACAGTTCCATTGTCTCTTTTTCTTCTTCCTCTTCTCCACCTCTCAGCACTATTTATTCCTTGAATTGACTACTTCATACAGTGGCCTCTTCTCCCTAAGGTAACCTCTAAGGTTCATTTTTACAATTCTAATAAAATGCATGCTAGGAATTTTATTGCACTTGTCGATAATAACAAGCATGATAACCTTAGGAATCAATACATGTGCTTAGGAGCTAAACATGTGAGCCTAGATAAGGATAATTCTAGAAAGGCTAACCCTAGGATCAACCCATCTAAGGCTAAGGATAACCTAGGTAGGAATCCTAAATCAACTAGACATATGCCTAGGAATACCTCAAGGAAGAGTGACAAATTAACACTTGAGGTATTAGAGAGGGAAAATCAAGTCTTGAGGTCAAGACTTGATAATTTAGAAAAGGCTCTTAAAAACATGGAGAAGTCATCTCTAGGGTTTAAGAGTCAAAAACCCAAGTCCAAGGACAAGAAAGGTTTGGGTCACAAACCTAAGTCCCAAGTGGTCAAGCCCACTTATCATAGTGTTCCATTCGATTATGGAACAAAACCTAGGGCTAGGAAGACCACCACCAAGGTCACAAGGGGAGTCACCCCTAGAGTTGATCTTGATGAGTCCCAAATGACCAAGGCTTCAAAGCCTAAGAGGGTCATTAGGAGGGTTGCTAGGGAAGTCATCCCTAGTGAATATTTAGTGAACCCAATGAGCTCAAATAGGTATTGGGTTCCTAGGAGCATCTTCTCTACCCCATAAATGGGTTAGAGAGTGTCAACTCCAATAAGAAGGGTAGTTAACCCAACTTTGAGGAAATTGACACTCAAGGAGCATTTTCAAGGTTTTGTGAACCTTTGAAAATGAAAAAGAATTATTATTTACTCCTTGAAGAGTAAATTGTGCCATATTTGAAAAATATCGATTTTAATCTTATTTGGCACAATTTAAGAAAACCTAGAGAAATACCATAATTGGGATTTTGGTTTTCTCTTAGGGATATATGGGCAATCTAGGGTTAGATTTTAAGTTAGCTAAGGCTAAGGATACTTAGATAGGGATTTTAGGTATTTTATTTGTGCTAACTTGCCATGATTGGTTGCCATATGCCATGCCATGACATCATATTTATTTTATTATCATTTGAAATGTCATGATAATGCTTAGGCTAGTTCATATGTCATGCTTTATTCAAGTTTTCAAACTTTATGCCATGACATCATGACATTGGCACATGCTTTTACTTATGATATCATTATATGCCATGTCATCATCTCTTGCATTATAATCAATGAAATTGATTTAAGGACAAACATATAATTTGATATTGAGATCAAATTGGTGTTTAGAAAATGCATGAGAACTTAGCCTAAGTTGACCTTAATCCATATCTCACATCAAATTGACTTGAATGTGGTTTGATACACCTTAGATGTGTGTGAGATATTAGGATCATGAGTTAGGATCAAGGTGCATAGTCCTTGTACCTAGATGACCCTAATTCAAGAAATTAAGGATCATAGGGAAAGCTTGTGTACAAGTCATGTACATCTAGCCCTAAGATTATGGTCCTAAATTCAAATGGTTTTAAAAGCATTTTAAAATTGATTTGAAAAACCTTGATGAAGCTTTCCTAGTGTTAGCATTCATCATTGAACATTCTGATACAAAGTTGAGTTAAACTTGAACTATTTCAAAGTTTTTGAACTTTGTATCAAGATTGAAAAATGGAAGTTATTTTCATAGAAAACTATTTTTCCATGATAGTATATGTTATGAGGAATGTATCCTCAAAATTTCACAATTTTTCGAATTTTCTGGAATTTTCTAGGAGTTTCTGAATTTCGGGAAGGAAATTTCAGAAATCTGCCTATCAGAGTCTGGATCGGTCTGGGGACTAGAAGGAATGCATGAGAATCGAGTCGACTAGCTCAGTGTATCCGAGGGATGAGAAGTTGAGGAAGAGTATGCCTGTAGAGTGAGAAGGATACACGTGATATTTTCGAGGGACGAGAAGCCGGAGCAAAATACTGCTCGAGAAGAAAGCCGAAGATGAGTTTGAGTAAGCTCAACTCTCAAAGGTCGCAGATCACCCAAATGACTGGAGATGAAGCCAGCGATCGGAGAAGGCGCTAGACAAGTTAGCACTAGGTTGACTGGTCTGGGTGTTGGTGCAATCGACCTCCAAGGTTTTAATGTCAGACAAATATGTTTAAGTATGCTTAAGTATGTTTGTTTACGTATGGAACTTGATCAAGAGAAGTCCTAGTTGTAGGCTAGGCAAGGGAAAAAATCTCGGTATATCGTGGAAGTCAGGTGGATAAGTCTGGAGGACTTGATCCCTGGGTAGCCGAATACTGAGTCCTGGTGAGTGAAGTCAGATGAAGTAAATCCTAGGGGGTGGTAACCTTAGGTAACAAGAAGTCTTGGAGAAGTGAACTCCAAGCAAGGTTGATTGGGTCGACCGGACCAGCGGATCTCGGTAAATCTAGGTTTAGGTTTACCATTGTATTCTGTATTTGCTGTTGGCTAATGTAGTATTGCAGGAAAAGTCTTAGTGGATCGGGCGATCAGACACTGAGCAGGCAAAAGTCCAAACAGGTTTGGAGGACCAATGTTTAGCAGGTAAGTTGAGGTATGCAACTAGAGGAGCGACAGTGAGGTTGAGTTCCTAAAGGGAACAACTTAAGGTCGTTGATCCAACTGAAGAGACCGGGAAAGTTTCCAAGTTGAGATGAAGACAGTCCTAACTGTTATACTCATGCATATTACTACACATGTGTTATAACTGTGCTAACTTTGTTTTGCAGGAATATTATTGTTATATCGAACTAACTTTGTATTGCAGAATCATATGACCCCTTGAACTTCAAAGGGTCATAACTTTTGACTCAGAACTCAGAATCAGGCTCTGTCAGCGGCCACACGTCCAACACTTAGAAAGCTTCATTTGACCAAGGGTTCAGTTGAATGAATAGGAGGTTTAGTCGACCGAAAAGGCTTTTTATCAGTCGACCGAAAAAAGGTTCGGTCGACCAAACAGGCAAATTTGGCAAAACAGTTCAGGCTTGCAAACATGGTATCACAGCATGATCAGTCGATCGAAAATGAGGTTCGGTCGACCGAACAATGAAGACATTAATGGCGCATTAATTCAAGATCTCGACGAACAGGGAAGAAGGCTGTTTGGTCGACCGAAAAATGAGATCGGTCGACCAACCCTTAATGACCAGTTAATGCAGACGATCGAGCCAGCATCAGGCTCCAGCCAGGAAGGAAGGGAGCGGGTTCAGTCGACCGAACCCAAGGATCAGTCGACCGAACATTGACGATTCTTATAAAAGTGAAGCTCCAGGTCCGTGGCTGGGCAACGGGTTCTGATATCATCTCTGTGAAAAAGATGTTCGTGTTACTACTCTTCTACACATCCATCAAGCAAGTTGTTGTACCATCCAAGAAGTGTCGATCGAGCTACATCTTCTATCTAAGTAATCGGTATGTTTGTTTAACTTGCATTGTACTTAATTCAAGTAAGATAGTAGGCTGTTACTATCTTACTCTGCTCATTTGTATGATCTGCTTCTTTCCGAGGATCTCGGAAAGAAAGGTTATAGTGGATTGTCCATCGGTGCGATCGAGGATCGCGGGCCTTCGAGTAGGAGTCGAGCTAGGTTTCGAACGAAGTAAAACAAACTTGTCTATTCTTTTACTTTCCGCTATGCACGACTCTGTTTTTAAAAGACTAAAGAAAAAGTTTTAAAAGCGCGATATTCACCCCCCTCTATCGCACTAATTCGATCTATCAATTGGTATTAGAGTCTGATAGCTCTAAAATTACTTAACCATTTTCCGAGCAACTTTTTTAAAACTTTTTTATTTTCTTTAATTTTTTTTAGTAATACTTTTTAATCTTAATCCCACACTACTAATCCCAAGACGAAAGTCTTAGAAATTTTTTTCCTATTATTTTCTTGCAAGAATGTCAACATCCTACCAAGAAGGGAGAAGTATCTATGAACCTCCACCGTACGATCAGGTTTATTTCAATATCTGGAGGCGAATGATGGAGTCTTTCATAGGAAGTGAGAGTTTTGACAATTGGATCGCACTGAGACAATCTTCTCGAAACTCACAAGCAAACACAAAGGTAATAGATATATTAATTAGTATTTTGCCTAACAAAATTTTGTGTCAATTAGAAGATTACAAAAACACGTTTGAGATGTGGACCAAATTGATCGAGCTTCACGAGATTCCAACGAGGCTAGAAGATCAAGGCGAAAGTGAGTCCGAATCAGAATCCGAAGAGCTATCCTCAGAACCAGATCTAGAAGAACAAGACCAAATCAGCTTCATCGCTTTACTGGCTGAGGAGGAGGCTGATGGATCTGAACCCGAGTCCGACCGAACATTCGAACTTGAATTCAAAACGACAATGGTCAAGGGGGAGAATCCTAATGAGGATTCAAAAGGTAATATTTTAAATACAAAATTTAGAGAACACATAACATGTTTTAATTGTAGTGAAAAGAGCACTACAAAAATAAATGCCCGATGAACCAATTCGCACAACCGGAGGCAAAGGAGGAACCGATACCTAGAGTCCGAAAAAGGAAGGACCACATCAAATGCTTCAAGTGCAAAAATATGGGACACTACAAATCTCAATGTCCGGAGAGAAGACCCAAGGATTCAGGGGGGAGCAATTAAGGTAAAACAATTTATGTTACATGAACAATTGTATGATTTAGATTCTTCTTGTTTGAATTGTAATATGAATCTAAAAATGTATGAAAATTCTACCTTACTTAACAAAACTAATTTAATTAATAAAAAATTAAATAATTCAAATATAATTAAAATTGATAAAGTCAATTCAAACCTTAATCAAGACCCAATTCAGTTAATCAAAGTTTATTTAGTCAAGATAATTTGAATTTAAATCAAAATAATAATTATCTAGAATTAAATAACAATAAACATAATTGATCCTGTCCGAATGCTGAATCAACGGACGCTGGGCACGTGGCGTTCTCCGAGTCGCTGATGTAGATCTCCGGCTAGTCGTACGAAACTCCGGCGAACCTGCACAGAAGTCGGGCCAGGAAGGGGTTCCCGGCGGCGACCCTCCGACGCTCAAGTCAGGCAAGTAAGCAATGAAAAAAGTGGCTCCAAAGGTATTTTACGCGTACCTCCGGCGAAGTATGAGGCTCTTTATATAGAGTGATGAAAGAGCTCCTGCACGTCCACCGAGGCGCATACGTGTCCGTAGCCCATACCTCGGTATGTGTCTGTCAGAAAGCTTACCTGACGCCATACTGCTACAGTCCAAGCACGTCTTCGATGGGACAACAGAACACCTCGTTGTCAGACTTGGAGTATGGCCTAGCCATAAGATGTTCTTGTCCTTCTCTACCGACCACAGGCCGGGGCGTCCGGCAGGCCGGCTAGACGGGGAGTCCGTCCGGCCAGCCCTCATCTTACGCGCCGGCCGGACGGCACACACATCACGTCCGGCCTGCCGTTGGCATCGGTATGCTAGGGATATTTTCGGTAGGGTGCTATGTAGGGGGACTGTTTAGCAGTATGTCACCTTCTCTTAGGCCTTCCGCTCGGCTCTTTGCTACTGTTCAATTGAGCGTCGAAACCCCGACTTTTGTCGGGGCGACTTTTGCCATCGGCTATTCACCGGTCGGCCAGCCGGGAGGTCGGCCCATCCTTCTCCGGTAGGCCACCTGACCTTTTGACTCCCGCGTGACATTGACCTCTCAGAATGGGGGTCCCCTGTTCTAACCGCCGGATCAATAATTTAACAAAAAATTTAAATAAAAATAAGAAACTAAACTATAAATCAAAGTTTAGAAAATTAGAAAAATAAAATAATATTTTGAAAAATAAAATGAATAAATTAGAAAACATTATTAATAATTTTATCAACTCACAAAATCTAAATTTAAATTATAAATTAAAACCAAATCTAAAACAAAATCTCCACAAACCTAATTATATTCATGTGCCTTTTAATTATGAAACTAAATGATAATAATAATAATAATAATAATAATAATAATAATAATAATAAAACAACAACAATAATAAAAAAAATAACAATGACAATAATGTAGGATCGAAAAGAATTTAGATACCTCCACAATAGCATGATATTGTCCACTTTGGGCCTAGACCCTCATGGTTTTGCTCTTGGGCTCTCCCCAAAAGGCCTCATGTTAATGGAGATATTTTTTCTCTTATAAACCCATGATCTTTCCCATGTGTTTCTAATATGGGACTATGTTTGCAACCTTGCAACCCCAACAATTAATAATAATAATAAAACAACAACAATAATAACAAAAATAACAAACCAATAAAATACAATACAACAACAATAATTTAACTTATTTGAATTGCCATGATCATACATAGTTATCTGCCATGTCATGGATCTTCTCTTTATGCTTAGAATGGTTAGATTAAAAAGGTTTACCAAACTCTACAACATAGTACCGGAATGGATTGAGATGATAATACGTCAAGGAAACTTTGTCGAAGGCATGTCTAGGTTGAATATGGAATTCTACCTGGTGCACTAGACATAGTGGACCTGACCGAAGCTACTCCAGTCAAACATGGGCTAGTTAGACAAAAAATTTAGTATTAAGTTTTTTGGGCGAGAACAGTTTGAAAAATCTTCAGCAAGTGGTCCACGATTGATACACAAGAAGGTCATATACCTCACCACTGAACTGAAAACTTATTCTTAGACCGTCTGCTTGATTAACCCAAAGCTAAGTTTGAATCTAACAGGGGTTGAATAACCTTTTTCAAAAATCCAAACTTAAATAATTTCAAACTTAATTAAATTAATTTCAAACTAAACTAAATAGTTAAATAATTTCAAACTTAATATTTTTAAAACTTAATTAAAATTATTTTCAAACTTATTTTAAAATTTAATTAAAATAGTATTACTTCTTTGATTTACTTCTTTAATTAAAATAGTTTTGCAACAACATTTGTATTACTTCTTTGATTTTTGTTTTAGTGTTCATACTTCAACTTATGTAAGAGACTTCTTCGCCTATATCAAAAGAGAACTTTGTTAGTGCTTTGGACATCTTGGATTAACAACCTCCCAGTTGTAATCAAGTAAAATCTGATAGCCTCTTTTATTTGTTGGTACAATATTCCCTGGGTCAGGTTGACTAAGCTTGAGTTGGCCCAAGCTTGAATCTTGATGTTTGAGTTTCGATGTTTGACAATATATGGAGATTATAGTAATAATCGTCTGATTGGGAAGATTGTTGGAATAATTTCCCTTTGGTCAAAGTTTGACTAGTCTGATGTGAAGAAGAGTCAAGTAGGTCAAAGGGTTGACTGGATACTTGACTGGGAAAGTCCTAATTGGAGATTAGACTAGTGGAAGTCCTGATGAGTGAAGCCAGACAATTAGAAATTCTAGTGAGTGAAGCCAGGTGAAAGACCTAGTGAGTGAAGCTAGGCAGTTGGAAAATCCTGGTAAGTGAAGCCAGGTGAAAGTCCCGGTGAGTGAATTCAGGCAGATGAAAAATCCTAGTGAGTGAAGCTAGGCAGATGGAAAGATCTGGTGAGTGAAGTCATACACGTGGAGATCTTGGTGAGTCAGGATTGACCGGAAACCTAGTGTTAGGAAGCCCAAGTAGGTCAAAGGATTGACCGGATACTTGGCACGAGGAAATCCAAATGAGTCAAGGGTGACCGGACATCTGTTGGAAGTCCAAGTGGGTCATGGAGGACAAGACACTTGGCACAAGACGATAAGTCCAAGTAGGCCAAGGTTGACCGGACACTTAGTACAAGGAGAAAAGTCCAAGTAGGTCAAATAATTGACCAGACACTTAGTGAAGAAGTTCTGACAAGTCAAGGTTGACCGGATGCTAGACATGAGGAGTTCCAACAGGTCATGGTTGACCAGATGTTGGAATTGAGGGTCCTTGAGTTTGAGTTAAGTAAGTTAACGATGGTCACCAATCGATTGGGAGAGTGTTGCGATAAATAGCAGCCCAATTGATCGATCAATCGATTGGGAGCTTAAATCACGCGAACAAAATACTTGTCAATCGATCAGTCGATCGATTGTGCTGAATCAGGGAGCAAAAACCAGTAAAGACCTAGGCTGACTAGTAGGCGGTGAGGATGAACCCGGGGGCGTCCTTCAGGTCGCCGCCAATATTGAACACAGCAAGGTAGCGGTGGTAGTCGCCGTCGCCCTGAGGTAGAACCGGAATAGCATATCTGGGTGGTCTTGGCGATGCTCGTCGACGTACTTCTGGTGGTAAGCGACAAGGGCTTCGGCGATGCTCTGGCGTATAGCATATATTTGGGAGATCTTACCACCCTTGCACGCGCGAATGCGAATATCGACGCCCATGAAGCGCTGCCGGCCAAGGAGGAGGCCTTCAGGCGAAGGATCTCCGGCTTCATCAGGCGCCAGGGTTTTTTTAAGGGGGGAAAGAAAAAAAGTCGTTCGGCTACGGGATTTTTTATTATTATTTATTTTTGGTTCGGACTTCGGATGGGGACGCTGAAAGAGGAGGGGTATAATGGGAAAGACATACGTGATTTTATAATTTTCAAAGTCACGTACATTATTTAGATATTTCGAAAGCTTCTTTACGGTTCTGTAAATTGCTTATGGAACATTATTTTTGATGATTAACTTAAAAAAAGATATCTTTTGACAATTTTAATAAAAATATGTTTTTTTAATTTTTTTTTGTTTTATTCTCTCTTTTTTTGAATACCTTAAAAATTTAAAAAAAATTCATTTAACCATTTATAGTTTTTTGCATTGTCAATAAATGAGTTCCAGCTTTATAGTGAAGTCTTTTAACAGTTTTTAGTGTCACTACCACTTGTTATAAATCTTTTAAGTATAGATAAATTGACCTTAAGATATATATGGTGAACGTAAAATAATTCTGGTATAATAATTAGGGATCGATTTTTCGGGATGGTAGTCAATATGGTCGATCTCATTATGCCATCAATACTTGTGTATCTGCATGAACTTCCTTCTATATCTGTGAGACTAAGGGAGCCGTTAAGATAATGATTTTTTTTTACTATAGATAAATTTAAAACTTAACTTGTAATTATTTTGGGCTACTATATTGTTAAGCTCTATAGAGCAAGATTAATTTATAAATCAATTTGTGTTCAATAAATTTATATTATAATTTATATTGAAATTTGGAATTTAGAAAAAAAAACACAGGTCTAAGCTCTTTCAAAGTTTGGCCATAAGGTATTCGTAAATCATGTTACAATTGTAGGTACAATTTTAAATTAATATTTATAATTTGTATATGATAACTATAGCTTAAATTAATTATATATCGGTGAAGACGATGATCTGGGGGCGTGGCTCTGTTGTTGACTCGGTGAAGACTTTATGCTGTCCTATAATATAGGGAGTATTTTGTGCGGGATCAGGGAAAGGGTCCTTGCGTTGACCCTTCAACCATCAACTCTCAAGTCAGTGCTTAATTTTGAAAAAAAAAGTAGTGGCTATAAACTATAGCAGATAGCGTATGCAAATAAAAAGCATTGCATACCTCCATTTGTAGATGGAGATCTTTTTTATAATGTCACTGTTGTACTATGTACACATTTTAAAGTATCAACATATTTCTCAAAACTTTCCTAAGAAAGGACAGTGCATAAAGTGTCCTCGACATATTTACTTAAATGAGCCCGTCAATCTATATAATTTGATAGGTTGAAAATTTCTAAAGGATGATTTACCGACTTGATATTTTCTGTCCTTTTCGACATAAATTTTTAAAGAGTACGATATTATAAATAACTTGGTCCCATCATAGATCGACCGACAGTCGTTCGACTGATCTATCGTCAACTTAGCCTGACAAAATACAATCGACAACTCATTCTCCACTTAAATTTTTTATTTTACTAAGGAGACTTACTATATCTGATCGGCCCTCATGTCCGATTGGAGGGAATGATGAGCCAGGTACATCGCTAAGGACTTCCAACTATCCAAACTTAGTTTGGTGTAGCGTTTAGGTTCGATTCTTATAAAAAAAAAATTGAAATGTGTTCGTCGTGATTGAAATCCTTGTGAAAGCCGTCTCTTGAGTGACACTTACCCAGTGAAAAAATTGGGGGAAAGTCGTACACATCCAGAATTAACCTGGCCAAATGTTTCGATATTAGATTATTAAAAAAAATCCAACTATATAAATTATAACTTATATATATATATATTTACTTATTATTTTATTTTATAATTAAAAGCCAATAGCAGTAACATTTATCTATCACGTAACATATAATATTTTGTTTGATTTTTAAGTGTTGATCTTGCGCGTACTTGAATGAATTCGTGGTAACGCTGACGCATGCAGACTTATCTACAATTATTACATCCTTAGAAAATAAATACACCATTTAATGAAAACTATGAAAGAATTAAATATATAGCCATAAAAGGGTATAGAAAATCGATTTAAACATTCTCACACAACACTAGAATTTTGTTAGGCTAAGGTAATTTGAAAAAGGAATATGCTGGGAATTTAAAAACTATAGTTACTTTTCTGAACTTATGGAAGAAAATAAGTCTGTTTCGATAAAGAATAAAATAAAAGTGACCATATAAAATCCATGCATTCAAAAATTAAGATAACATGCTCATCAAACTAGGTCTGACGCAAACAAACACAGTGCGTGCGCTATGGTGCAAATCATGCATCTAACCACGTCCATGGAATGTTCTTAATGACACAACCAAAGTTACGAATTCACCAACAAAAACTGAAGCAAGTATGCCTTCTTATCGCCCTAAGATTCATCCAAGACGATTCTGGGCTCACTGACTAACACCCAGCCACTTGGAGAAGTTGTCGAACTGGGCATAATCGCTGTCTGAGATCATAGTTTTGTAGAACGCACGTCCGGCAGCCTTGATTGCAGCAGCCTCTTCCTGCATAGGGTCAAAGAGGGAAAACAAAAGGACCAATCGATATTTCAGTTGAAGAAGTTGAACATTAGTGAACATTTCTTAAAATGAAAGATCTAAATTATCAATTGACGACCAAAAAGTAGTTTATAGAAATAATTCCTGTGTTTCTGACATATGTTCCAACCCTTACCTACCAAGTACTATTTTACCACTCTATTCGAATAGCACTCATGTTTGAATAGTGAAATAAACTTGTGTCGAAGCCAATGGATATTTCTTACAATAGAAGGATATTTTTCATGACTAAAAATGAAATGTTCATAACTATTGCATGATTGTAGGATAAGACTAGTATAGCCAAAAAAAAAAAAGTCAAGACAGATTCAACATGGCATGCTATACATCAAGGCTTTGTTTGGTGGGGGGTGATAGGATTAGGATTATGATTTCAAAAAGGTATTAATATGTCATTTGATAGGGTTGATTAGGGGTAGAATTCACAATACCAATGGAGAGTGATTATTAATCCTACCCCCAATCCTATCCTAATCAACCCAATCCTAATCCTATCACCCCTACCAAACGAAGCCCAAGAGAATCAGTTGTCAACTTTCTTATGCTAAATCATTATGCAAAATAGCTATTTTTTTCAAACTAGATGAAGGACACCCATGAAGAACTAGTTAACAAAGATGTCAGCTTTATAGGAATCATGTTCTGAAAGATTATCATCTTTACAATAAATGTAATAGAAAAGAAATGCAAGAAAATGCTTCCTTTCAAAATTTCTATAGAATAGTGTCAGTCAACCAGAACAGATAAAATGTTAACAGACAATTACTATATTTATCATCTGTTATATCACATACATGCATTCCAGAATGCTCATTTCAGGAAAATCCTAGTGAGAAGATTATCCAGTATGTGATCAACATCCATATTCAGTTACAGTATCTAATTTGGAGAACCACAATGAGTTAGAAATTGAAAATGACTCGAAACAGATATCATTTATTTTCTGAATAATTTTTTTAAAAAAACTTCAGATAATCGACATTATTTAAACCAAAGCAATTAGGAAAAATCATATCAATATGCATGTGCATTTTAAATAAGCCAACAATAGCCTCAGCTAATTAGATCCATTTTAATTGCTTTAACTAATTTAAACATTAAGAGTTCAACAAAAACAAATCGCCCATATTACTAAACATATATTGGTTATAAAAACTAATCATGATCCTAAACCAACAAAAAGAGGTAATGTGAGATGAATAAACAAGAAGCATACTCCAAACAAACAAATTAAAATACCTTTGATAGCTTGCTCCTCTTCTTGTCAAGCTTCTCCTTTTTGGCTTTGACGCGCTTCTCTTCAGCAAGCAAGGACATCCTCCTGGCAGTCTTGGCATAAGGGTTCAACTTCAAGAGCGTGTAGAGATTCTTCAGGGGGTTCTTCTTCAAGTGGCGCCTCTTCACTTCCTTCTTGATTGGACGCACAACAGACTGTACCTCATCAGAGTTGATGATTCTTCCAAGATCAGCGTTGAACATCTTTGGCCTGGGCAGAATATATCCCTTCTTCTTTTCTGATGGCTTGTCGAGGCTTCCAAATACAGAATCAAGCTTCGCGAATGCAGATTTGGTCCAGATGATAAACCTTCCAATGTGGCCTCCCGGTGCCAGTTTCAGAAGGTTGAGGCGCTCAACATTAGCAATATCAATACCAGGAATGTTACGGAAAGCTTTAACAATCTTTGATCCCTCTGTTCCGTATACGATTAAGGGACCCTTGCGAGTAACATAGCGGCGGTTTCGCATCTTACCCTTGCCAGGTCGGATTTTCTGGCTGTCCTTAGCTTTCTCAGTATCTGGAAAGGCACCAATCTGCTTGAGGATCTTGATGGCGGCGGATGTTTTCTCAACGCCTTCAGCCGAGTCAGAGACAACAAGTGGGAGCTCAGGAACGGTCTCGATACGATGTCCACGGGCCAATACAAGGGATGGGACGGCAGACGCAGCAAGGGCCGAAACAACAGCGTAGCGGCGCATGTTGATGTTAACGCGTCGGTGCCAGCGGCGCCAGATCTTGGTGGGGGCGAACATGCGACCGCCACGGCACATGTTGCCGAAAGCACCCTGGCCAGCACGGTGGGTACCGCCACCTGGAACTCGAGGGATACGTGAAACGGCACGCCCTGTTCCCCATGATTCAGCGGAGGTCTGATGACCGGCACGCTTGGATACTGCGTAGGGCTGGCGCTTGTTTTTTGACAAGTTGGAGTGGACGAAACGGATGACGTCGGGGCGGATCGGGGCCTTGAAGACGTCAGGCAGGGGGACGGTGACGGCTGCGTCGGTGGCCATGTCGCCCTCAAGGGACTGCACCGTGACTAGGGGGCGCACAGCGGCGGAGGCCATTAGGGAAGACCGGCGGCGGGGGGAAGGAAGGGGAAGCACAAGCTAGGGTTTCGTCAAGAGGACACAAGAACGGCAGCGCGAAGACCACTATGCTTAAATAGAGAGTGAGGGGAAGAGTAGGGTTTCAATCCGCGCCGTTTGTTAGATAATTGACGGTCCAAGAAGAAAATTGGGTTTTTTTAGTCCATTCCGAGGTCTCTTCTGTTAATGGGCCAAATCATCACTCCTAACTCCTAAGAAATGATAAATTGGATCGACTGGATTTAAACAAACAAATAAAATTAAACTGATAAAATCATAATTAATTTACTTTAAAATTAAATTAATCAATTAAAAAAAAATCAATTTTTAAAAATAAAATTCAATTCTAATTTTAAAAAATAGGATATAAAATTTCTGTTTAACCAAAAATTCAATTAATTTGATTTATTTAATTTAATTGAATAATAAATTTTAAAATTAAAATCGAACTAAATTAACTGAATTAATTATTTTTTTTTAAAAAAAAAACTGAATTTCTAAATAAATCAAATGAAATTTTAAAATTTAATCTAATGATTTAACTCAATTTTTACTCATCCTTCGATTTAAAACAGAAAATTTTTTAAAACAGTTCTATAAAATTATAGAAATTTATTAGTTATTAACTAGTAAATTATAATTTAATTTATAATTTAATTGTTAATTATATATAGTTATAGTGAATAATAGGTGTAAGATAAGAAAAAAAATAAAGAAAAAATACAATCTAAATTAAAATGAGACATAGGAAAAGGAAGAGATAGGGGAAAAAAAATGAATATGGATTATTTCACTATTTAAATTCAAACCGTCAAAATGGAAGACAGAGGGAAAGATATATCTAATAATATCATTATTATTTTATAATTTAGATAAGATATGTATTTAATATAGATAAAATATTTCTTTAATAAATAAAATTCCTATTATTTCTATATTTTCTATTATAATTTATAAATATTTAAAAATTATGAAAATTTATAACTTATTTATGGAGCACTAATAAATTGAGTTTATGTTTAATTTATTATTCAAACTCTAATGTATTTAAATTTATATATTTTTATTATTAAATGAACAAATAAAAAACAAAGTTGCCTTTGGTCCAGTAAAATTCAAATTGTGATTGGGAATTCATTTACTCACAAAATCGCAATGTAATTCTTTAATAAGTCCGTTTTAGCGTTCATAGATACTGATGTGACTCGAGTAGAACTTTGAATTCAAGCTCAACCTTTTTCCAAATATCTAGCGACTCGCAACCACGAACTGACCAGATGAAGGAAACTGGGTAGTTTCCTGTTCTACACAAAACAGGCTTCACGATTTGTACCATCGGATGGCTGCCGGATGTCTAAAGATATGACCATTCGCCCTATTATCAAGGGGATTGACACATCCATAACGTCGATGCTGCCCATGGCATGATGGGTGATACTGCGAACAACCATCTCGTGAGCTCCGTCCCTAACACGGCTCGATTTGGAATAAAACCCCAAACTCGCTCAGCCCTTCTCAGCTTGAGGGAGAACGCAAGGAAGAGATGGCTCAATCCCTCGGCCTCCTCTCTTCACGGCCCACCGTGATCATGCCCTCGAAGCTCTCCTCCTCCATTCCTTCCGTGACCTCGATCCGCCCCTCCTTTCCATGCCCTCGCCGCCTCCATGCGCTCTTTGTGCGCGCGGCCGCCTCCGTTTCTCCGGATCTTGGCGTCATCCCCTTTGACGGCGCCGCGACGTCGTCCATCGACGTAGACAAAGTCACCGAGTCGGAGCTCAAAGAAAACGGGTTCCGGAGCACCAGGCGGACGAAGCTGGTGTGCACCATCGGCCCGGCAACCTGCTCCCCGGAGCAGATCGAGGCGCTCGCCGTTGGCGGGATGAATGTCGCGCGGATCAACATGTGTCACGGCACCCACGAATGGCACCACGAGGTCATCCGTCAGGTCCGACGGCTCAATGAAGAGAAGGGATTTGCCGTGGCTGTGATGATGGACACTGAGGGCAGCGAGATTCACATGGGTGATCTCGGTGGTGCCGCCTCTGCCAAGGCCGAGGTTAGGTTCTTGGTCTTGTTTTCTTTGGTTGGAGAAGATGTTCTTCTGCATTTTGTCGTCGAAACAATGGGCAAACCCGAAACTTGGTTGGTTTGGGCAGTGAGACTACTTTGTTTCCGATAGTTTATTTTCACTCGTGATTTCGTGTCTATTCTGTTTATAAGAGACCTAATTGTTCTTCCATTACTTCATATGAAGTTTGGTGACACCCCATTTTGGTAGAAGAGAAATAAAAAGGGAAATATTTATTTTTTTCTTCCTTTAAGTAGATTCAAAAAGGGTGAATAAAAATATAATAATTATAAAAATTAGCTAATGCCCCTAGGACTGAAGATAGCATGGGAGAGAATAAAATTAGTTATTTATCTCGTTTGGTTAGGAATACAAAAGGAAAGGGGAAGAAGTTATCTGTTATTCTTAGAAAAAATTGGAAAGAAAGGACAATAAATAAGTGATAAAACTGATATTATCCTCCTAAATTCCTGAACACTAATTTGATGGTCATTACAGAAAAACGAGGATCAGCAGTCCTCCTTTTGATTTGCTCTTATCAAACACGAGAAATACAATTGAGTTCATCTCACTAGTTTACTCGGACAAAACAAGTGAATTTGTTATCTTCACTTTCCTTTCTTTTCTTCCACTTTCTCTTCTTCACTCTCCTTCTCCTCCTCTCCACGTTCTCTCCAAACAAGCACAGAAGTTAGCAATATAAGTATTTAGACATAAATCTGCTTCAAAATAGGTAAAGATTGAAGTTTGTAACAGAGTATTTAAGATTGAGGTGGGAAGAGAACAAGATAAGGGAAAGACTTAGAGTGATACAATAACCATTTTCAGCATATATTTAATGGGTGTACTAGGTATACTCGTTTTTTTTTTCTCTAAGATGAAATCCTTATCCACGTGTATGTCAAACAGAAACTCATTATACTACATTATGCAGGATGGTGAAATTTGGACATTCAGTGTGCGAGCTTTCAATTCACCACGTCCAGAAAGGACAATCATTGTGAATTATGATGGCTTTGCTGAAGGTTGAGGATTGAAAATTCTCTCTTCTTTTTTTGGTGTTTCCATTTTTTTGGGGGGGCATGGACCTACTGAAAGATTTTGCACCTAATACAGATGTTAGAGTTGGTGATTTACTTCTTGTGGATGGAGGAATGGTGAGATTTGAGGTGATTGAGAAAATAGGGCCAGATGTAAAGTGCCGCTGCATTGATCCTGGACTGCTCTTACCACGTGCTAATCTCACTTTCTGGAGGAACAGTAGGCTAGTCCGAGAACGGAATGCCATGCTTCCTACAATATCTTCCAAGGTTGATTCATAATATGCATTCATTATATTTGCTTTATTCAACTACTATTTAGCTATAATTAATTATTTTTGAAATTCACTTATTGTATTTGCTTTATTCTCTATTTTTTTAGCTATAATTAATGATTTATGAACTTATTATCCAGAATATTCTGTAACACCATCATAGGTAGATTCTGCACCACATGTTAGTTTGATGTTAACACTGTCATTCTGCAGAATTCATCAATAATGGACGCGACTAGATGACAACTAATTTTTGTTAATGCTGTTAGCCTGTCTTCTGTGCCTTGTCTTCTTTATTTGAATGTTATTCCATTTGTGAGTACAGGGTAATATTTTTTATTATATGAACTTTTTTATTGCAAATTCATCTCGACTTGTTAAGGTTTTCCCTATGCTCCTTGTACATTTTGAATGATTTTTTATGCCCACTAGGTTAATCCTTTCATCTATCTTCATTCTATTCATCAAGATTTTATATATATATATATTGAATTTATTTTTTTAATATATCAATAAGTGGCATTTTTCTGAAATCAGGAACATCATATTTGTTCTTTGGTATGGCATTTTCTTTGTTGGGATTTACTAGTCAGCCTTTTTTTATAACTCAAACAGCGAATAAAAAAAATGTAATAAAATTATGCTGGCTATATGTTTTCTATTAAAATTTAAATGAATGTGAGTATGCTTAAGTTTATTTAACAATCCAAGTGGTCTGTTAGGATGATAGATTGGTACACCTTGTTGAGATCTTTTATCAATCTGCACTGCATCTTCTTATGCTTTTGTTATGTGCAGGATTGGCTTGATATTGACTTTGGAATTTCTGAAGGCGTAGATTTCATAGCAGTTTCTTTTGTCAAGTCTGCCGAAGTTATTAATCATCTCAAAAGCTATATAGCAGCAAGATGCCGTGACAAGTAGAAAATCTTCTTCTGGTTTTCTTACTTTACCTTCATACTCATGTTCAAATCCAATTACTAAAGCATTGCACTGATGTTGTCTTCTGGAAAAAAATTAGTTTTCCATTGTGATCCTAAGCTAATCTTATATGATAGAAAAACCATACTAATAACTTCTCTGAGCAGTTCCAACACATGTTATGCTGCTAATGTGCAAACTAGCTCTTAGATTATGGGACCTTTACAGATAATTTTAAATTTGGTGAAACTCCTCAAAAAAAAAAAAAAAAAAAAAATTATGAATGATAGTAGGCTTTCTTGATCCGCTCTCCATTTTCATAGCTAAATCCTAATTCTTACAAGGGTATTCAACCACCCATGAATTTGATGGAGAAAAAGGATGTCTTCATGTAAGATCTGCATTGGCTTTTATGACATACAAATGGGTAGATAAATTTTAACAAATGATGTTATGATGAGGTAATGTTCAGATCCATGGTTTGTGTAAATGTCACATAGAAGTGTGTGTGCAGAATTTATCTTCTTTTAAGATAATGAAAGGTTGAAAAATACTAGCACTTAGTGGGGGTAAAGGCTTGATGTTGTTGCAAAGGTTGAAAAAAACTATGATGTGACCTCTTTGACTATGTAAAACAATAAGAGGTTGTGATTCAAACTATTTCATGTTAGTTTCATTTCTATTAATAAATAGGTTATTTCTATGACTCCTTATTTTGCTAATGGTAGTGGCCACGTGCCATAAAGATTTAAAGATGCTGGACTACTTGCCATATTGTGCCCTGAACTTTTTAAGATTTTACAAGTCCATTTGTAGCAAATATATAAAAATGTTAAATAGGGTCTTCTGTAGTTTTCCCTTTGCCCTCTTAAATATATTATAAATATGACAGCAATTTCTCTAGACATTCAGTTTAAGGCTTTAGGCGAGTTTACCACATCACACCCTGATATATCTCTTTTACCAAATCACACCCCAGCTCTATTTTGATTCCTAAATTACACTTAGAAAAATGCAATGAGGAAGCTGATTTGCTAATCTAGCTTGTGACATGTTATTTTGGTCAAAATTTATGTTTTGAGTGACTTTCAACCTAATATAGCCTATTCGGGGGATATCTAACCTCAATTGTACATGAATTTGCATATTTGACCCCACAAGTTTTTTTGCAAATCAGCTTGTTACATGAAAAATGCACAGAATGTATTGCAAGCACAGAATGTGATTTAAACCTGACATGCTAATTTACAACTCGGTTCTTGAATGGCAAAAATGCACAAAATTTATTGCAATTTATTTGTAGATGAACTTGTAGAATATTTTGATCAAAAACTATGTTTTTGTCCACCTTCCATCCTACATCGTTGATTTGGCTAGTGACGGCTTTACCTTTTGCTGCAATGGTTAATTTGGCTATTTTAAACATTAATTGTATGTAAATTTGTGATTTTGACCGCTCAAGCTGATTTGCAAACTAGCATGTGGCATGTTTTTTTTGAACAAAAAACCATGTCAAAAGCTAGTGCACTTTTGAAAAAATAGCAAGGGTGTGCTTTATAAAATATGCCAAAGATTAAATAAAATAATCTAGAATAGTAAGCACCTAATACTTCTTCACTCATTTCTTTCCAAGTTACTATAGGGGAGCGGACTCCTCAAACGGGGGAATTGAGGAGAAGACAAGAAGTCCTCTAGATTTTTTCCAAAAAAAGAAATTTTATTTAATAATCGAGGATTATTTCCTCATACAGTTAAACATATGTTTATATAGACTTCGCACCCTAATATACAAAGAAATGACAAAAATCCTAACATATAGATCACAATTCATATCTTGTAAAGAAAAGAAAGAAATTTTAGAAGAAAGGAAAATTTTTTAACCAACTCACAATCCTAAAATTTCTAAATGGACTCAAAATCCAAAAAAATATAAAAGATAGAAATTATCAAAAATACCTTAAATATCAAAAGGATGAAATTATCAAAAACAATAATAATAAAAAATCTTCGGATCCTCCAATATCAGTCACCCCGGGTTAAAAGAACTTGTCCTCGAATTTAGAGTAGTGTTAGGTGGTAGCCTAGTAGGAAGATCATCTGACACTAAATTGGTAAAATCTACTAACATTTGTTGGATTTTGGGAATCCCCGTTGATCCGCTGATGAGCATGACATCGTGGACGTTGTTCTTGTCCATCTTCGCATCCCTCAAGCACTTCTCCACCGACTCCCTCACTTCTTCCCATCTCACAACCTTGGAGTACAAATTCACCATGAGAAGGTAGTTCCCTTTGCAACCAAGCTCACTCTCCAGCAGATGTTCAAATGCAAAATGCCCGAGCTCATCATCACCATGTACTGTTGCTCCATTGAGCAGCATGCCCCACACCTTAATGTTTGACTCAAATGACATCTCCACACCTTAACGTTTGGCTCAAATGACATCTTTTTGATGAACTCGGTAGCCTCTTTAACATATCTCTCAAGATGGCATCTTTATGATGTCCATCAACAACATGCCACTCTGCCAATGCTAATGCAGCTTCTAGAAAGCCAGGTCCAAGTAGTAGAGCAGATTTGTCGAACATTCTTGCCTTCTCTCTCCCACTAGAACTGCTAGCATGAACATCTCCAACCAACTTGAGAGCTTTTGCAGACTGAGTTATTATTTTCATTGCTCCCCATGCAGTAAAAAATGCCTCCTTGTTTTTTGCGAGAGCAAGATATGAACTGACTAGACCTTGGTATGAATGAAAATCAGATCTTAATTCTTGAGCTGCTCTGAAAGCAGTGATTGTAGCATCTGGCCGGTTGAATGACAGATACAGGTTACCCTTCATAATGTGGCTGGAGATATGCCTATAAACGATCCTAAGACTCCTCTCAGCATAAGATAAAGCTCTTTGGTCATCCTTTCTTTTCCATAATGCTGACAAAGCAACATAATGTCCGAAAGGATCCCAAGCAACACCTTGAACATAATGCAAATGCGCATCCAGCATTTGACGGACCTATCCTTTATTGACATCCCATATTATGCAAGAATTATCAACTGAACCAGAAATCAAACTTTCTCCATCAGGAGACCACTCAAGGTCAAGAACACCTTTCCGATGAATTAAAAATGTCTTGTGCACTTTCCAAGATTGACTATCATTTGTCAGGTGTAGCTTCCAAATAACCAGCTCACCTCCATGGCTCCATCAACACCTGATGCAATGTAATCCCATGCAGGTATTATTAAAAAGGTTCAATGAGGAGACCATGACAACCTTCTGAAGAAGGATGGTAATTTTTCATCATGAAATAGATGAGATTTTCCTGAGATTGACTTGGAATAATCAAAGTTTTGTGGGGCTGATTTTGTGAGAACATGCTGGCAGACATAATTCAGTTTCTCAGCCCCCTTATGTTTACTCTGAGTCCTATTTGCATAAATCCCGGCAAGTCCAGTCAAAGCTAAGAGAAGCAACACAAGCACCACATCCGTCGACTGAAATATTCTAGGATTGGGCCAAAGCTTTGGCTGTAGCATACACCTCCCAGTCCGAATCATAATTGTCACCTCGGTCCTTCGGCTTTGCAGAGGCGGGAGGTGGAACTTAGATCTCCTCTTGGATCCCCTCCATGAAGGCGTCAGACAGGTCGATCTCGCCGTTGTCTTCGGCATCACCTCTTTCATCATCATAAACTAGATCATTAGTTGACTCGGTCTCGTCTTCTCCATAAATTGGATCATTAGTTGCCTCGGCCTCGTCTCCAATTTGAGATTGAGATTCCTCTTCAATTATAGCAATCTTCCACAGCTTGCAGCATGTCAGGTTCATCAACTTCTAGGTCAAATTTCTCCTCTAAATCATCTTTGAATTTGTCGAGGTCATCTCTGGCGTCGAAGCTTACGTCGTCTATGGCAAAACTTAATCGTCCCTAGAACAGAGTTTGAGTATAATTAAAGAGAAGAAAGTGATCTTTCATTTTTTTTTCATCCTCTCCCAATTTCTGATCTTGGCCTTGCCTTGTCGGTCTCGTAAGCATCGCAAGTGCTCCCACAATGCCAATACTAGAAGACAACTAATTTTACTTTTACCTGAAACTTCTTCATAATAGAAAATTCTCTCCACTTTGTTGATCCAATCAATAAAGCCCTTTGTGGTAACGTACCAGAAAATACGGACAGATTAATCCAAAAATTAGGCCTCCATAAGTCTCCTTCCTACCACGATGTTCGTGATGATAAGGGTTCTTGGAGGTAGATTCAGATTTTTGATCTGAGATCTTAAAGATGTCACGTCGCCGCTACGACATGCTGGGTTAAATCTGCGACTTGCCTCTGTAAATCCTCAATCTTGTCTTGGGTGATATGACCACGATACGAGACTCCCTCAAAACCTACCTTGCACGACCACGATCTTCCATTGGATTTGATGCTCGATTTCTTTAATCGAAACCCACCGGATAGGATAGCGATTATCCTGAGGACTGACGAAAATGAGAGAATTGAGGAGAGATAAGAAGAGAAATTATCGACCTCCAGATTTTTCAAAAAAAAGGAAATTTTATTTAATAATCGATGATTATTTCATATATATTTATATCTACTCCACATCCTAATACAAGAAATCCTAGCATATAGACCACAATTCATATCTTGTAAAGAAAGGAAAGAAATTCTAGAAAAAAGTAAAAATTATTAATAGGCTTACAATCCTAAAATATCTAAACGGATTTAAAATCCAAAAAAAATATAAAAGATAGAAATTGTCAAAAATACTTTAAATACCAAAAGGATGAAAATTACTAAAAATAATAATAAAAATCTTCAGATCCTCCTGTATTAGAGACACTATGAGATGTCTTTTCTCCGGAATAAAACTTTGGTATGAAATAGTATTTTAAATTTATGGGTACATAGTTGTCTTTTCTTTTTTTGTTCTCCCGCATTCACCTTCAATTTGCCATTGACACCAATCGTTAGCATTCCAACACAGCACTGCACCCCTTCTATTCTACTACCTCTAGTTAAATGTTGAAACTCTTGTACGGCTCAAGATTTCAAACCTTATGAAAAGTGAGACCCTTTTTAGCTGGTCTATTTTAGAATTTCTTCTATTTTTTTCCACGTTGTATGTTGGAATCTTATTTATTCTTATCCTTTTCAGTTCTTTATTTTATAAGCTCTTATATGTACAATTTCATAAATAGTGTATATTTCAAATTTGCAACACAAACCAGATTTTTTATGACCTTTACCAAGATTATAATGGTTCTGAACTATTTAACTTAAAGAGATTTCATGGTTAAATAACAATTAATTTAATAGTCTATTTTCCATCATCTTTTATGCTATTTGTTTATGTTTCTTCCAAGGAATTTAGCCTTGAATTTCCTTTTTCTATGGAACAGAACCTCAAACATGGAAAGGGTAAGAATTAAGAGCATGTAGGCATTCTAATCAGTTGGCATATGTGTAGTGGATCAATTACATGAAGTAGACCGCCTAGTAATGCCAAGTGCATTTGTGGTAGACCATTGGACATGTGGATGATCATATGTAATATTTTCTCCAAAACATGCTTTAAAATTCTGATGGATGATTATGATGCCTCCTAAAAGTTAATGTTGCTAATATGTTAGTTGGATAATTCAAATGTCAGTGAGGGGATGATTCATGATAAGGGAATAAAATATTCTTTAACATGATCAGCCTATGGTTGTAAAAGGTATGATACGATGTCTGTTTACTTGGATTGGATGATCAATTGGGAAAACTTTCCCTTAAGGGAGTTCAACAACTTGTTGAGTTTCATAACAAAACAATATAAATCTATCTGCCTGTTGATCATAACATAATGAAATATGAGTTTATTCTTTCTTCCTTTTTCGTCTGCTTGTAAGTTTCTCTTAGATACAGTTTGACATGATCTTTCAAACTATGTTCCAGAGAAATTGCAGTCCTTGCAAAAATTGAGAGTGCTGACTCCTTAAAAAACTTGGAAGCCATTATTCTTGCATCAGACGGGGCAATGGTAGCTAGAGGAGATATGGGTGCTCAAATTCCACTGGAAGAAGTTCCTTCATCTCAGCAAAGAATAGTCAAGACGTGCAGGCAGCTAAACAAGCCTGTAATTGTAGCCTCTCAGCTTCTTGATTCCATGATTGAGTATCCTACACCAACTAGAGCTGAAGTTGCTGATGTCTCAGAGGCAGTTAGGCAGAGAGCAGATGCTCTGATGCTCTCAGGCGAGTCTGCTATGGGCCAATATCCAGATAAGGCATTGACTGTGCTTAGAAGTGTCAGCCTGCGTATTGAAAGATGGTGGAGAGAGGAGAAGCGCCATGAGGCTATGGAACTTCCCATTGTTGCAAATTCTTTCTCTGACAAAATCATCGAGGAAATTTGCAATTCTGCTGCCAAAATGGGTAAGCATCTTAATTTATGATTTCTGCCTCACACTCTCTAGTAATGCTGTTGGTAGGCCATGCACATTAACTCTTTCCATAGACCTTACACTGTTAAGAGGTGTTTTATGCAAACCTGACTTTTTCAACTGCCTAGTGCAAATATGTAATTTTGCAAATATTGTTAATCATAATCTACATGATTCTAGTTCTTTTCGGTTTTGTCAACTGTATATTGTAAATCTGTAATTGTGCAAATATTGTCAGTCATAGCCTACTTGGTTCTAGTTCTTTTTCTCTTTGGAATAGGTTTACAAATCTAGGACATGAACTATGCACCTCATTGTCATTTGGTTAATTTTTTCTGTTTCGTGCATTCTTAACCTTTCAGTTCAGTTTCAAATTAGTAATTCCCCCAATTTTTTTCATAGATAGCTGGAAAGGACCAGGTAGCATGTGATCATGAGACATCCTAGTCATTTGAAATATGACTGTTACTTACCAGAACTACCTCTGCTTCATAGTAATTCTTGGTTGCTTGGAATCATTAATTTCTCTTTTCGATCAATTTTTTTCTCTTGCTTTAGTTTTCTTTCTCTTCTATGCTTTTATCATATAGAGATTACAAGTTAGCACACATGGAGGTTTGGGAAGGAAATTTCTTTACCCAACTTAGTTTCACATGTTGTTAAGTTCTGGTACTCTATCTCTATTTATTAGTTCCAATTAAATTTGGTACAATTCAAACTTAAATTGCATGGGTCGGCCTACATCTAGCTTATTCACGGGTTCACTAACCTGTTATTTTCAAGATTATGGTATTAGGAGAGCAATATTGTATTTAACTGATTATATCTAGAAAAAAAGTGCAAAAAAGGACTAGGTAACAATGATTTGTTCATGCACCAAAATAGAAAGTTTTTGAGCACATTGGCTTCTCTCTTTTCAGTTCAAGCCGACATTATTATGTTTGAACTTTTCTTTGAATAAATCATCTAGAAGTTTCCATGTTAAAGATTACATATGGAATTATATTCCCCCTTTATCGTTTTCAGTTCAAGCTGGCATCTTTATGTTTAACTTTCTTTGACTAAATCATTTAGAAGTTTCCCTGTTAAAGACTACATATGGAATTAAATTCTATCTTGTGATACTTAATCATTGGTCCAAGTGTCAACAGTTCCACCTGAATTTTTTTGAAGATATTATTTGAAGTGGTCAATAGACCCTTTGCAAGGATGACTTTTCGAACCCAAGATAATTTTGTCAGAAATTAAGGAATTTCTCACCTGATGATATTAAACTTTTGGTTCTGAATATTCATTCCCAGTTCCATCATATTGTCACTGTTTACTTATTTTGACCAAGTTAATCGTGATTTCAGCTAACAACTTGGGAGTGGATGCAGTCTTTGTTTTTACAACGACTGGTCATATGGCCTCTCTGCTATCACGGTGCCGCCCTGATTGTCCAATCTTTGCATTTACATCCTCAACATCTGTAAGGAGGCGATTGAATCTACAGTGGGGTTTAATACCCTTCCGTCTTAGTTTCTCTGGTGACATGGAGAGTAATCTTAACCGTACTTTTGCTTTGCTCAAGGCCAGAGGAATGATCCAATCTGGTGATTTAGTGATTGCTTTGTCAGATCAGTTGCTATCCATTCAAGTGATGAACGTCCCCTAGGAGGATGTTTGTCTTTGCCTTGGTGTGTCTTAGTGCGTATCCGATTACGAAGTTTTGGTGCTGATGGCATTCTTGCTTGGCAGTTTGTTATATCCTTTAGACATAAATACGTTAACTTCATATTTTTGCTGGATCACGCATCACATATGATGTTTTGAATTTAAATTATGACATTTGATCTTAATGATTAATTAAGAGCTCTTGGGCTTCTTTCCACTCTGAATTGTTGATATCACGTCTGTGGCTAATGCGGTATTTAACATCGCCAGAACTGGTGCTTCTGGTCTGCATTTATTTGGTAAATGCTCCGGTAAAATTCTTCATTTGTAGAAGTATGCTTTCATAAAGGAGTTACGTAAACTCTCTGGAATAATTATGGCATTTTCTTTGTTCTGGATAATTAAATTGCTTCCAAGTATGACCATACTGTTATTTGACCTCCTAGTAAACCATATATCTAGTTGCTGAGATTTTTAAGATCGTTCTTTTGGTTTCACTACCTTTGGATCTTCGGCTATCTTGTCATAGAAGAGCATGGCATTTTGTATTTCTCCGATCGCTTGAGAAGTTATTGCAAGTTAATGAATGACTTAATTGCACCGTGGGGTGAGCTGTTGTCTTCTAGTTTCTTTTTTCCCCCTTCAATTCAACTTTGCTAGTTTAACACCTCAATAAATTCTCAACTGCTTTGTTCATATCTCTTGTTCTTATCCTCCAAGATGGGAGTTGTCTCTAGAATATTGCTTTTATTCTAGCATTAAAGTTTACATCAGGCAAGGTAATCACAACTGGAACGTCATACTTTGCATTCTTGTTTTGATATGGAAAGTCAGACTTAAAACTCTTCTGAAGAAGGCATCCTTCAGATATAACTATCAGGATAGTGATATATTGCAATGCTGCATTTACTGGTTCTCTTCTTTTCAACGTTGGACTTTTGTGGGCACCTCTGTTGATGATGTTTCATTGTGTTGTCATCTTTGTCATATATGACAAAACGTCGCCCTCTTTGAAATAGTGATGTGCGAAAATCGTGCACGTCGTAAGAAATAAAATAAATAAAAAATGTGTGAGAAGTCAATAAAGAAATTTAAAATTTTAGAGAATAATTTTAGGATTTTGATTTTGCTTACGATGGCCGTTGAGACCTTGAGTATTATTTATTTTCGTATTAATATTTATTCGTATACAGATGGTCTATCTTGAGGTATCAATATAAATTTTTAAAATTATATAGATGTATTTATCTAAATACGATACCTACTTTAAATGTGTCTTTACTAGAGTGACTGCTTTCTCATGAAAGTTTTTCTAGGTGCCATCCCCTATTTTATGATGCTAAATCGAGACAAACTCATTAAGTTTTATGATAATCAATGGTACTCTCATAAAGTTTGGACTACTTTTGACCAATCCTTCATGTCTTGGCCTTTATGGGTGGAGATTTGAATTCACCTTTAGGTCCTTCTCTGGGTCACTTGAGATATAGAGATGAATGATTAGTATCATAATTGTGTATGCACAATAAAATCATGTCATTAAATAAACATATCTAATGCAATAAAGAAAGATAAATAGACATATAAAATTATTATTAACAATACATCAGACTATTTCCTCGTCCTAAAATCTAGAGTACTATTCCATGGAGATAGAGTTACAATCGAAAAACAATGAAACAAGCATTCAACTCAAAACAGAGAGAGAGAGAGAGCTCCTTGACACTCTTAGGCTCCTAGGTGGACGTAAACTTCGACGGCTCCTTGAAATGACACTCCTAGGCTCCTTGTCACGGGGAAACACTCCTCTTATGGAGAGGGAAGAACCCCTTGATGCCTTAAACAATTGCCCTATGAGTTCTTTTATAGCCTCCTGATCCTGTCCGAACCAAGAGTCAGCGGACGCTGGGCACGTGGCGCTCCCTACTGGATCCTCAGGTGCTCCGGCGAACCTGCAACAAAACCGAGCCGGGAGGGGTGTCCCGGCGACGGCCCTCCGACGCTCAAGTCAGGCGAGGAAATAGCAAAGAAGTGGCTTTTAAGTAGAAGACTCGTGTACCTCCGGTGAACAAATGGAGGCCTTATATAGAACTATCGAAAGAGCCCGGGCACGCCAATCGAAGCAGTCATCTGCTTTAGACCATGCCCCAGTATGGACCTGTCAGAAGAGCATATATGGGGCCATACTGCTACTGTATCCACCTCTCCCTGATGTGACGGCGAGATCTTCCATCGTGCAATCTTGTGTACGGTCTAATCATCAGACATGCCTCCTCTGACATCCCAGATCCCGAGACTAGCGCACAGGCCGCTCAGCCACCTTTGTGCCCTCGCCCTTATCTTGGCCGAACGGACCACCCGCTCGGCTCTTTGGTCCCAGCCGAACGGACAACCCGCTCGGCTCTTTGGTCCCAGCCGAGCGGATTCCCGCTCGGCCCTTCGATCCTCCTGCCTTGGCGTCGAAAACCCCAACCCATGGATGGGTTATCTCTAGCTCCGCTCGGACCATTACCTGCTTGACCAGCCTTCCTTCCGTCCTTAGGCTGGGACCCTTCAGAGGGTGGACCCCCCATTCTTACCGCCGGATCACTTGCCTTCCCTTCAAGTCTAGTCGAAGGAGGCAGTGAGTCCGACTGACTGGACTATGTGTCCGAGCGGGCGGTCGTCGCCTTCCAGTCGCTTATAATATTTCTGGGGCCGCTCGGCCCTTCTACCGAATTCAGTCGTTCGTCTCTTCATTTTGGTTGTCTTGTCGCTCAACATGGATGTTTGCTTGTCTAGATCTTCTCAAAAATCACGCAAATCCTCTCCATTAAGTCGAAGCATGCGCGGCATGGGCGCATTAATTGCGCTTGGAGACAGAGCGCCACGTGGCATCTCTGGCGTGGCGGTGATGACCCGTACGATGGGACGCTGGTCATTTTGAAATGGACGGATAGATGATGACCTCGTCTTCCGTGACCTGCATCCGACGGACGAGGCCGACCAGCCTCGATCGTATAAAGCCCTCGTCCTCGCCTTTTACGCCGCATTCTCTGTTTCATCGCGTATTCTCCGTCGAAGGTGCCTGCTGCCGCTGCATCCTTCCGGCCGTCCCCGCTCTCGCCTCTTGGTGGTCTTCGGCTCTTTTGGTGATCCTTTCTGTCTACCTTCCCTCAGTAAGCTTCTCCCTTCCATTACAAGGCCTTCCCAACTTGTTCTGCCTCCTTTGTTCCCATTCCTTCGATTTCTCGCTGTCTTTTTGCTCCTTCGATATGGCAAGCTCCTCTGAACCCGCTGTTGGAGTTCATGGCCCTTGGTACCTGTCTATGGAGAGCCGATTTGATGAGGAGGGCGCTCGGCGCCTTATTCGGACGTATGGGATTCCCGACAACTATGAAATAGTTGTAACCGACCCGTCTGACCGGCCCCATGACCCTCCGATCGGCACAGTTTGTTTCTTTTTAGACCAATTCCAGGGCGGCCTTAGGTTTCCCACCCATCCATTCATTTTGGAAGTTTGTAATTATTTCCGCATCCCGCTTGGCCAACTTGTGCCGAATTCCTTTAGACTGCTGAGCGGGATGGTCGTCCTCTTTAAGCTGCATAATATCCCTCTTGACCCCAAAATATTCCACTTCTTTTTCTACCCTAAGCAATCCGAGCTGGGGACTTTTATTTTCCAGAGTAGAATAGGCTTTAAATTTTTTGACAATATGCCGACCTCCAACAAGCACTGGAAAGAATTTTTCTTCTACATCCGATTCCCCGAGCGGCCAGCATTTCGAACCAAATGGCAGACCGCCGTGCCGACCCAGCCGGATCTCGGCAAATTCAGAAGCAACCCGGCATATCTTCATGCGGCGAACTGGTTGTCTGATCAGCGATACAAGATTGACCAGTTGCTTCTCAAGGGGGTGTTGTATATTTTCGGATTGTCTCCCGTTCGGGCAAATCTCCCCTTCCGCATGAGTAAGCCTTCTTTACTCTCTCAGTCTTTTTTGTCTAATTGATTTTAATTTCTTTTACTGCAGCTGAAGTTATGTGACGCTCCAAGGCTACCGCTCATCTGAAGTTAAAGGCCGTGGAGATTGAAGCGGCCACCAGAAAAGAGCTCGCCGAGCGGGGTCTCATCCCCAGCCGCCCGGCAGATGCAGGAGAGGGAGGGGCGCAGTCCGCCCCTGAAACAGAAGCTATCCCAGCTGCTTCAACGGACGTTGAGGAGGATCCTGTTTCCTCTGCTCCAGCAGAGCTGGGAGTCCCCCAAGTCGAGGATCCCCCACTGGAACTTCGGCGGAAACGTCGAAGAGACCCCCGCATTCCGACTCAAGAAGGCGCACCACAAGCGCCGATCGGGGTAGATTCGCCGGACCGCACGCCATCACATATCGGGACCCCCGTGGCTTCGCCTACCGCACAGCCCTCCGGTTCTCCTCCCGGGACTCGTCGCCGCATACGTCGGTTGGGCGAAACTTCCACCATAGGGGAGTCCTCTCATCAGGCGGCCGCGACTGAAGAAGCGCCGTCCGGCCATCCGACCATCAAGACTACCCTCCGATTCCCATCGGAGGAATATTTACTGTCCGCCGATCGGCCCTCGAGCCCTGTTCACGAAATAACATTAACGGGTCCGCTCGCCAAGCTTTTTGAGGACGCACAGATTCAAGTGGCCCTCATGACGCCCAAGCAGCTCGGCGACAACAATATGCAGCAGGTCACTCAGGTAAATTCATTTTTCTTTCTGTGATAGGCTACTGTCTGGTTCCTCATTTTATTCTTTCCCTTACAGCGCTGGGCCGAGCAAATCGCCACTAGCCACCGGCTGGCCGAGTTGGAGGATCTCCTGGAAAAACTCCAAGTATCCGGGGGTCCATCGGCCGAGCGGGAGAAACAGACCCTCGAGGCCGAACAGAAGAAGGCTGCTGATCTGGCTGTAGAGGTAGCCCGACTCGAAGACTTGGTGAAGAAGCGGGACGGGGACGTGAAGCGCGCCAGTGGCCGGAAGAGGCGGGCGATTGCTGATCTGGATAAAATGAAAGTTGAAGTCCGAGCCCTGGATCAGCAATCTAAAAAGCTAGAGGCCGAGCTGAACGCCGAGCGGGAGATCCGTTCGGCCGAACGCACCAAAGCTGAGATGGACTTGAAGGCAGTCCAAGATACCTTGACCGCCTCCCGAGCGGTACTTAAAAAATATAAGGAGGGTGAGCCGAGTCGCTTAGCCGCCGCGCGCCAAGAATATCTCCATTCGGAGCGGTTCGGCGCAAAATTCGGCGACAATGTCTCTTCTACTTTCGCCGAAGCGGTCAGGGTAACCATGGCGTACTTGAAGAAAGGTGGCCACCTTCCCGAGGGAATGCATATTCCTACCTCCGACCTGGCGTCCATGATTGATGACATCTCGGACGCTTTCTTTAATTTTGAAGACCCAGAGTGAGGCGAGTTCTTTCAAGTGCTTTCTGTATTTCATCCGCTCGGCGTATGCAAACTTTTTTGTACGTGCTGGTCGGCATAATTTTTCTTCTAATGAAACGTTGCTCCTTTGCCTTTAATTTGTCTTCGTACTCATTATCTATAATATTATTCTGTTTGCTTAACGTTTATGCTTAGAGTCAGTCATTCTCTCAAGCGTTCTCCGTCACGCGGCCGATCGGCTTAATCCATTAAACAAATTTCGAGCGGGAAAGACTATGCGCGCTGCACGTATCTGGCTTACGTGAATTCAGCTAACGCCAAGTATCAAAGGACCACCCCCGATCGGGCCTGAATGTTTTAATATTCGTAGTTTCCGCGGTTTTATTCTGATATTCGTTCATCCGCCCGGGGTATTATAGTCGCCGGACCGACTCGATCTTTAACGACGGTGCTCGTCGGCGCGGATGTTTATAGCCGATCGGCGCGGCTCTCGATCTTTAACGACGGTGCTCGTCGGTCTTCCGCTCGGGTTTTTATAGCCGGTCGGCGCGGCTCTCGATTTTTAACGACGGTGCTCGTCGGCGCGGTTTTTATAGCCGGTCGGCGCGGCTCTCGGTTTTTATAGCCGGTCGGCGCGGCTCTCGATTTTTAACGACGGTGCTCGTCGGCGCGGTTTTTATAGCCGGTCGGCGCGGCTCTCGATTTTTAACGACGGTGCTCGTCGGTCTTCCGCTCGGGGATTTATAGACGCCGGCTCGCCTCTTGATCTTTAACGACGGTGCTCGTCGGTCTTCCGCTCGGGTTTTTATAGCCGGTCGGCGCGGCTCTCGATTTTTAACGACGGTGCTCGTCGGCGCGGTTTTTATAGCCGGTCGGCGTGGCTCTCGATTTTTAACGACGGTGCTCGTCGGCGCGGTTTTTATAGCCGGTCGGCGCGGCTCTCGATTTTTAACGACGGTGCTCGTCGGTCTTCCGCTCGGGGATTATAGACGCCGGCTCGCCTCTTGATCTTTAACGACGGTGCTCGTCGGCGCGGTTTTTATAGCCGGTCGGCGCGGCTCTCGATTTTTAACGACGGGGCTCGTCGGTCTTCCGAGTGAGACTACACACCCGGCCGAACAGCTCGGGCCTTCGTCGTCGAACGCTTGGCTCGGAAAACCATATACCCGGCCGGGCGGCTCAGGCCTTCACATCGAGCGCTTGGCTTGTATATAATCCTCCCCGAGGTAGGCTCGACCAAAACTACCTGGCCGAGCGGCTCAGGCCTTCGCTCCAGGCAATAACCTCCTATCATTCTGAACAGCGCAGGGTTTTGGTTTCCTTTCTGCCACACAAGTATGCAGCCCGGCCGAACAGCTCGGGGTCTTCGATTTCGAACGCTGCTTATATTCTATGTGCAGCCCGGCCGAACGGCCTGGGGTCTTCGGATTCGAGCTTCCGGCTTGGATATAAACCTCCCGGCCGATCGGCTCGGGGGCCTTCGGGTTACGATGATAATGCCTTATATTCGCTCTTTTGACTTTTCATCTCTGCATTTCAAGTATTTAGTCGAAAAATGAAATACACGGTGATTTACAGTGATACACCTTTCACCCCGCCCGGTAAGGCTGGAGGTGGTTCGCGCTCCACGGCCTATCTAGCTGCCGTCCATCCTCGTCCTCCAGATAATACGCGCCCGAGCTGAGATTTTCACCCATGGAGCTTCAAGCTTGCCGACGTCGCCGACCGGCTTGACTTTCTTCCAGACAAGATCGCCGACTTGGAATGATCTGGGAATTACGCGCCGGTTGTAGTTTTGCTTCATCCGCTGACGGTATGCCATCAGCCGAACGGACGCCTTTGCCCTCTCCTCTTCTACCAAGTCCAGCACCATATTTCTTCGTTCGGCGTTGTCATCATCATAGCTCTGGATCCGGGCTGACTCAACGCCGACTTCGACCGGTATGACAGCCTCACCGCCATATACCAAATGGAACGGTGTGACTCCCGTCCCTTCTTTTGGCGTTGTGCGGATGGCCCACAGGACGCTCGGCACTTCATCCGGCCAACTCCCTCCCAAATGGTCGAGCCGAGCGCGCAGAATACGAAGAATTTCCCGGTTGGCGACTTCAGCCTGACCGTTGCTCTGAGGATAGGCCACGGACGTGAAATGTTGCTCAATGCCGTAGCTTTTGCACCAATCCTCTAACATCTTCCCTGTGAACTGCCGCCCGTTGTCGGACACCAGTCGGCGAGGGATGCCGAATCGGCAAATGATGTGTTGCCAGATGAATTTTTTAACCATTTGTTCAGTGATCTTTGTCAGCGGCTCGGCCTCTACCCACTTGGAGAAATAGTCTACCGCCACTAGTAAAAATTTCCTCTGCCCGGTCGCCATCGGAAATGGACCCACAATATCCATTCCCCATTGATCGAACGGACATGAGATGGTTGATGCCTTCATCTCCTCTGCCGGTCGGTGGGAGAAGTTGTGATACTTCTGGCATGAAAGGCATGTAGATACTGTCCGAGCGGCATCTGTTTGTAAAGTTGGCCAAAAGTATCCGGCCAAGAGGATCTTCTTGGCCAATGAGCGTCCGCCCGGATGTCCCCCGCATGATCCTTGATGTACTTCCTGGAGGATGTAAGCTGAGTCCTCCGAGCTTACACATTTCAGCAAAGGACGCGAGAAGGCTTTCTTGTAAAGCTGATCTCCGATGAGTGTAAACCGACCGGCTCTTCTTCTGAGGAGCCGGGCTGCATATTCATCGGATGGTGTGGTGCCCGAACGGAGGAATTCTATAATAGGTGTCCTCCAATCACTTGGAAACGCGAGGCCTTGCATCCGGTCGACATGCGCCACCAGCAGCGTTTTTTCAATTGGTTGCTGAATGGCGACCGGCGTTATTGAGCTCGCGAGTTTGGCTAACTCATCGGCCGCTTGGTTCTCCGTTCGTGGGATCTTCTGAATAAGCACCTCTCGGAAAGTAGCTTTGAGTTTTTCAAAGGCCTCAGCGTAGAGTTTGAGCCGAACACAGTTGATTTCAAAGGTGCCGGCAAGTTGCTGAGCGGCCAACTGTGAATCAGAATAGAGTGTCACCCGACCTGCTCCCACATGCCGTGCTGCCTGCAATCCGGCTATGAGGGCCTCATACTCTGCTTCATTGTTAGTAGCTTTGTAATCTAGCCGGACGGATAGGTGCATCTTTTCTTCCTGAGGTGAGAGTAGTAATATTCCGATCCCACTTCCGAGCCGAGTGGAGGATCCATCCACATATATTCTCCACATAGCTTCCGGCTCTGGCCTTGTCACAAAATCAGCCAAGGATTGGGCTTTAATCGCCGAGCGGGGCTGATATTGGATGTCAAATTCACTTAATTCTGTCGTCCACTTGATAAGCCGTCCGGACGCTTCTGGATTCAACAGCACTCTTCCGAGTGGACTGTTCGTCCGGACAATAATGGTGTGAGCCAAGAAATACGGTCGCAGGCGCCGAGCGGCTAGAACCAAAGCAAAGGCCAACTTCTCGAGCCCAGTGTAACGAGATTCAGCATCTTTTAAAATGTGGCTTAGAAAATACACCGGCTGTTCTTCGCCGTTCGCCCTCACAAGTGCTGAGCCTACAGCATGCTCAGTTGACGACAGATACATATAAAGTGACTCACCCCCGACCGGCTTGGCTAACACTGGCAGAGAATTAAGATATGTCTTCAACTCTTCAAATGCTTGGTCACATTCTTCATCCCACTGGAACTTGGTGGCCTTGCGCAGGATCCTGAAGAATGGCAGGCTCCGGTCGGCGGTTCTGGAGATGAATCTGGATAAAGCAGTTATCCGACCGGTCAACCTTTGCACTTCTCTTGTATTTCTTGGGGGCGGCATGTCTTGCAGTGCTTTAACCTTGCCGGGATTTGCTTCGATTCCCCGCTCGGTCACTATGTACCCCAAGAAACGCCCTCCTTTGGCTCCGAACAGGCACTTTTGGGGATTTAGCTTGATTCCATATTTGTGCAGCGTTCGGAAGGTTTCTTCCATATCTTTGAAAAGATCGGCCGCTCGGACGGATTTGATAAGAATGTCGTCCATATAAACTTCCAGATTCCGCCCGATCTGCTCCTTGAACACCTTGTTCATCAAGCGTTGATAGGTGGCCCCGACATTCTTCAATCCGAACGGCATCACATTGTAACAATATGTGCCGTCGGCCGTTACGAAGCTTACTTTTTCTTGATCTTCCCGGGCGAGCGGCACTTGATGATATCCTTGGTAGGCGTCAAGCATGCAAATTAATTCGCAGCCGGCCGTAGAGTCCACCAGCTGATCTATCCGGGGCATGCTTTGTTTAAATCTCGAAAGTCGATGCAAACTCTCCACTTGCCGCCCGGCTTGGAGACCAATACCACGTTGGCCAGCCAGCTCGGGAACTACACCTCGCGTACGTGGCCGGCCTTCAGAAGTTTTTCTACTTCCGCCCGGATGATGGCATTTTGCTCGGCGCTGAAGTCCCTTTTTCTCTGCTTCACTGGCCGAGCGTCCGGTCGGACATGCAATTCATGCTGCGCTAGGCTCAGCGAAATTCCAGGTAACTCATGTGTCGACCAGACGAAGACATCATGATTTCGTTGGAGGCATTGGATCAGCTTCTCCTTCTGTTCTTCCTCCAGATCAGAGGCGATAAAAGTCGTGGCCTCCGATCGGGTCAGATGGATCTGAACTTCCTCCTTTTCATCATAAATTAAAGCAGGAGGTTTCTCGGTTATGGCGTGTACCTCGATTCGGGGCGCCTTCCGAGCGGAACAAGCTTCTGCTCGGATCATCTCTATATAACACCGTCGAGCTGCTAGCTGATCTCCACGCACTTCTCCTACTTTGTCCTCCACGGGGAACTTTATCTTCTGGTGGAAGGTTGAGACAACCGCTCAGAATTCACCGAGCGCCGGTCGTCCCAAAATGACGTTGTAGGATGATGGGGATTCGACCACCATGAAGTTTATTGTCCTGGTCCTCCTGAGCTCTTCTCCCGAGGTGGCTACCGGATTTGTCCGACCGTGAACTTCGTTGCCCGTAAACCCGTAGAGCGGGTCGTCATGGGCAGCAGCTCGGCTCGATCAATTTGCACCGTGATCGAACGCCTTCTTGAATATGATGTTGACCGAGCTCCCGTGTCAACAAATATGCGGTGAATGGTGTAATTTGCTATTACCGCTTTAATGAGCAAGGCGTCGTGGGGCACTTCTACTCCTTCTAAGTCCCCGGTCCGAAAGTGATTTCGATCCTCTTGCCCACTCTTGGCTGCAGCCGACTGCATGTGCCGGACGCCCGCCTTTCTGGCTCGGTTGGAGTCTCCTCCGGCCGGCCCACCAGATCTCGCCCCGGGAATTATTGCTCCTATTTTCCTCCTCCCGAGCGGACGGTCGTGACCGTTCTCTGGACGCCCGGCGATTCTCCCGCCTCGGAGATCGGTGCCGCTCGGGTGTCTGCTGATGTCGCCCCTCGGTGCGGGTCCGGTCGGCTTCATGAGTCCTACGTCTCCTGCCGATGGGAGGCGACCGTCGTTCGGCTTTCGGAACAGATTGGACACAAAGGGAGGCTTCGCAATCCCTCGTGTTGTGCGATCCGTCTGGTGGAAGGTGCAGAAACCTAGGGTCCACCTCTTCTTTGGCTTGGGCGGCGGCCACTTCTTGTACGTGCGATCGGGCGTGAGGGGATCGAATTGCTTCGGCCCTCGGTCGATGCCCGCTCGGCATGAGCAGTGCCCGCTCGGCTGGAGTTTCCTTTTCCGAGCGGCTTGCGCTTCTTCCACATTTATATATTCGTTGGCCCGATGTAGCATGTGATCATAATCTCGGGCGGCTTTCGGATGAGCGACCGGAAGAAGTCCCCATCCACAAGGCCTTGCGTGAAGGCATTCATCATCGCTCCGATGTGGCCGTGGGGATATCCATCGCCACTTGGTTGAATCACTGAATATAGAGCGATTCTCTGCGCTCTTGCTTGATGGCGAATAGTGACACTTGTCTTTTGATAACGCCGACTACCGGCGAAGTGGTGGAGGAAGGCCGTTCGAATTCCTTGAAGCTCGCGATGGATCCGTCCCAACCTCCGAAACCACCGTTGAGCCGATCCCGAGAGGGTGGTAAGGAAGACTCTACACTTTACTCCATCTGTATACTGATGGAGCGTGGCTGTATTATCGAACTTACCCAGATGGTCATCCGGGTCTGTTGTTCCGTTGTATTCGCCGATCGTCGGAGGCACGTAGTGCTTGGGCAGAGGGTCTCGTAGGATAGCCTCCGAAAATTGGCGATTGATCCGCTCGGGGGAGGAGTCCCCTTCCTGTCATCCCGCCTTGGCATTTCATCTGAGGAAGATCCTCTATCTCTTCGGGCTGGTATGGCTTCAGGGGTGTGAAATAAGGCCCGATGGAATGCGACGGTGGCTGGAGGTGCTTCCGCTCGGCCACCAGACGCAGATGTTGCTTGTTGCTCCGCCCGCTCGGCGGACGCTTTTTGTTTTTGCTCCATGAGTTTGGCGGCCCTCATCTCGACCAGAGCGTCGAGTTCTTCTGTTGAAAGCGCCACTGTGTGTTGTCGTCCAACCTCGTCCATTGTTCTTGTTCGAATGCAGGAGCGTTCCCACAGACGGCGCCAATTTGATCCTGTCCGAACCAAGAGTCAGCGGACGCTGGGCACGTGGCGCTCCCTACTGGATCCTCAGGTGCTCCGGCGAACCTGCAACAAAACCGAGCCGGGAGGGGTGTCCCGGCGACGACCCTCCGACGCTCAAGTCAGGCGAGGAAATAGCAAAGAAGTGGCTTTTAAGTAGAAGACTCGTGTACCTCCGGTGAAGAAATGGAGGCCTTATATAGAACTATCGAAAGAGCCCGGCACGCCAATCGAAGCAGTCATCTGCTTTAGACCATGCCCCAGTATGGACCTATCAGAAGAGCATATATGGGGCCATACTGCTACTGTATCCACCTCTCCCTGATGTGACGGCGAGATCTTCCATCGTGCAATCTTGTGTACGGTCTAATCATCAGACATGCCTCCTCTGACATCCCAGATCCCGAGACTAGCGCACAGGCCGCTCGGCCACCTTTGTGCCCTCGCCCTTATCTTGGCCGAACGGACCACCCGCTCGGCTCTTTGGTCCCAGCCGAGCGGATTCCCGCTCGGCCCTTCGATCCTCCTGCCTTGGCGTCGAAAACACCAACCCATGGATGGGTTATCTCTAGCTCCGCTCGGACCATTACCTGCTTGACCAGCCTTCCTTCCGTCCTTAGGCTGGGACCCTTCAGAGGGTGGGCCCCCCATTCTTACCGCCGGATCACCTCCAAAACCTTCCAAATATGTTGGATCCTTCCTAAATTGTCGAGACACCACCAAAACGATGTTTTCGTCCCTTCAAACTTGGTTTTACGGGTTCCACCCTAAACAAAACTTGTAGATCTTAGAATTATCTTCGATTTGATAGGTTGTAAGTGTTGGTGCGGTTAGCACTAACGATCTAACTCGAATTTTGATGAATGATAAATTAGATTAAGTTAGTTTTGTTGTTGATCTAACACTCTGACTGAGTGTGCAGGCGAAGTCCAGACAGGTAGACGGGCTGACTGGATGTCTGGCACGAAGCCCAGCTAGGTCAACGGGCCAACCAGATAGCTGACACGAAGTCCAAATGGGTCGAAGGGCTGACCGGACATTTGGCACGAAGTCCAGCTAGGTCGACGGGCTGACCGGATAGCTGGCACAAAGTCTAGACGGGTCGAAGGGCTGATCGGAAGTCTGGCAGGTAAGTAAAGGTAAGTCACTGGAGGGGAGTGACTGTGAGGACGCGTTCCCGGGAAGGGAACTGAGGCACCGATCTGACTTAAAACCATTTCGGAACTCTAAGTCGAGATCTTGATTAGATTCCGGTCTCGGAGAGACGGAATTTAATTAATACTCTTTTTGTCAAATTATAAACTGTGCTAACACTTTATTTTGCAGGATATACATTGCCTCGAACTAACCTTGTCTTGCAGGAGAAGGAGTTTCTGGAGAAAGGTGGTCCGGGCGCCCGGAGATAAAATTTATCCAGTTCGCGGCGTCGACACTTGGAGTTCACTGGTTGGGTCGGCTACGTCACACCAAGGCGCCCCGAAGGGCTGCGGGCGCCCCGAGCATCCTATAAAAGAAGGGTCAGGGGTGGAGCTTCAGATACAACTCAGAACAAACGATCTGCTGACTTGTGCTCCTGCGACGCTACGAAACTCCGACAACGCGCTCTTTTCTTTTGATTTCTTCCTTGTCGGTACTGTTTTATTTTTCATTAGCAACTGTACTTTCAATTGTAAAACAATTATTCGAATTGCTAGTGAATTGCCCCAACGAAACCACTCGACGAGTGCGGGTCTTGGAGTAGGAGTCGACACAGGCTCCGAACCAAGTAAAAAGAACTTGTGTTAGCCTTGTTTCTTTTCGCTTATATTTTCCGCTGCCCTTAACTCTTTTCGACGAAAGTTTTTAAATCGATATTCACCCCCCAATTGAAATTCACGATCCAATAGTAAGCTAGGTGATTCATCCCGAGTTAAAAGTGTAGGATCGAGGCGTGTGCTAGAGGGGGGAGGGGGGTGAATAGCGCTTGTAGCTTTCACATTCGTTTTAAACAATCGAAGAGAGAGTAAAGGCAACTGAATAAAGAAAGAGACAAAAGAACAATGCTAACTTGACCAAGATTTACTTGATTCGGATCTTGTGGTGACTCCTACTTCAAGGCCCGCATGTGAGGGTCATTTCGTTGGGCAAATACTAATCAATCGGAAGGTTACAATAGATGATTATAATTTGAACACAAGTAATTTGAATAAAAACAATATCGACGACTTGGATGATTAGATCTTCAGCGTAGTCGTTGTTGGAGCAGCTTTTAGACGTCGAGGAGGCATTTTCTGAGGAGCACGAAGAAAAGAAAGTTGTTCGGAATGTTGCTGTTGAGCCATTGGTCGAAGCCTTCTTTTATAGCCCATTCCGGGCGCCTGGATCCCCTCCCGAGCACCTGGATTGTGCTAACGTGACGTGCTCTCTTGAAACTCGATCCAACAAAGGTTATCCACTTCCGGGTGCCCAGACCACCCTCAGGCGCTCGGACCATGACATAGGCCCGACCAACCCTCGTACTCCAGCTTGGCAAAAAGATGAGTTTTGGTCGTCTGGGAGTTCAAAGCACCTCCGGGTGCCTGGACCATGAGGGGGCTTGGCCTGAACCTCACCCAGGTTGTTGCTCGGTGAAGGCATCTCGGTTGCCTAGAGCAACTTCGGGCGCCCGGACTCCTTCCGGGAGCCCGGGCCACCATTTTCTGTCAACTTCTATTTCTGCAAAACAGGTTTAGTCCAAGCAAATGATTTTTAAAGAATGATAATTTTTGACAGTCTTCGGACGGTCCGATCCTGATTTTGAGTTTTGCTGAAACTCTAGGTCAAATCGACGCCTACTATTCCCTCTTCAGAGAAAACATCCTTATCTACTATTCTCAGGAAAAATTATCTTTTATTAGACCGATCCTCCAGACCGTCTGGACTTTTGTTCAGCGCCTGAGACTTCAGGACTTCATGTTGAACGTTCGTTCTACGACCCCTCCAGTCTTCCACCTAGTGTCCGTGACTGCCAAGATTTTCACCTAGAGTCCTCGACTCTAGGATTTCACCCAAAGTTCTCGACTCACCAAGACTTCGTCCAGTCCCCCAGATCAGGACTTCGTTGCCTAACCGCAGTTAGGACATTCCTTTGCCTAATATCACTTAAGACTTTCTTATACACTTAGTTCAACTTGTTAGATAACAAGACAGCTTAACTTTGATCTCATTTGTTATTATCAAAATACAGATTCGATCGTCTGGTGCTCTCTGCACCAATAAAAAGTTATGCTTATTTAAAGTTTAGTTTGATGTTTCACGCCAATCTGGCAAGAATGCGACACGATCGTGCCTGTGGGCACAACTTGGCCATGTTGGCAGTGTCGGAGACTATATCTTCGAACACGACTATGCCATGAGACACGGTCAAAATGTGTTCCTGCCTATGAACTCTCGTTCTAAGAGTTTTTAACTATGTTTTTGTTCCGAATTCATAGCCTATCAATAAAAAAGTATAAAAAAATAAAAAATAATTCTCTGAATTGAATTAAAATAACGAAAATGATGTAAAAGAGATGTAAATAATTCCTAAGCTTATTTTTTTGTGCCTAGGCCTTATATCTCAGGTGAAACTTGTTGAATTTTGTATTAAATTCAAAACATTTTTTGGTAGTGTTTTTAGTCCCACATTGCTAAGTGGAGAAGCTTGGAAGGGCTTATATAGGAAGCTCTTCCATCCTTGCTTAGCAATGATAAGGGGACCTACACGCATGCGTAGGTCAAGCCCAAATCGAGTGGATTTGGGGGGTTCGAGCCGGAAATCCATAAACCGGGCGTCACGTACGCGATTAACGCGCGCAGGGGGGTGCAAATCCCCAGCCCGTTGGCCTTGTGCTCACGGGCGGCCCGGTCTATTTTTGCTAGTTTGGTTCAGTCTGAACCAAACCAGTTTGGTTTCCGGTTCGGTTGGTTCGAACCAAACCAAAGTTTGGTTTTTGTTCCGCGTAAGGAACGGAGGCAACACCGCGCGAGCGGAGACGCGGACGCGACACCGCGCGTGAGGAGACGCGGACGCGTTTCCTCGCTAGCGAAGCAGTGCTTCGTACCTCCTCAGAGTGAATAAAAGGGGACAAGCAGTGCCTCTATTCTTCACTCAATCTTCCTTCTTCTCCCTTCTCTGTGCGATACATTCTGCACAGCACCTCCTCTGTTTTTCTTTTCGAGTTCGAGTCTTTCTGCGCCTTTGTTGTGTCCTGAGGCTTGGTCTTTCGGCGATTTGAGGTTGGGTCCGAGTGTTACATCCGTTTTGGAGTGCACCTACGAACAAGACGAGCGGTTGTCGGATCTTGGAGGAATTTTGCCGGGGAGCCCTTGCACCGTGAGGCGGCAATAAATTCTCTAAGGACAGTCGGCGTGCCGACGCTTCAACCGGATAACTATATTCTAAACCCGACTACTTTATTTATCTGTCTATTGCATGCTATTTTTGTGTCAATATAATACTGCTGTTTATATTGCTTTAAATATATTACCAACATTCTTAGAGAATTTATTTGCCTGCATCTATAGACATGATGAATGATAGGGTAATAGGATCTGATGAGGCTAGTGCTAGACCCGAGAAATTTTACGGGCAAAACTTCAGACGTTGGCAACAACGGATGAAATTTTGGCTTACTACGCTAGGGTTATTCTCCGTTATAGAAACAGACCCTCCTTCACCTAATGAAGAGGAACCTGCCCGTAGTGCTGCCTTAGAGAGGTTTAAGCAAAGGGATTATCTCTGCCATGGGAGAATCCTGTCTGCCCTCTCAGATGCACTATTTGATGTATATTGCTCAACCTCTTCAGCTAAAGAGCTGTGGAAATCTTTGGATAAAAAATACAACTCCGAAGATTCTGGTTTAGAAAAGTATACTGTGGCAAAATTCCTGAACTTCAAAATGGTTGAAGGCAAATCTGTGATTGAGCAGACACATGAATTCCAAGTTCAAATTCATGGTCTTGCTGAAGGAGATATGTCATTACCCGAAAAATTTCAGGTCTTGTCTATCATCGAAAAATTGCCTCCGAGTTGGGAAGATTTTGGCATGACTCTTAAACATCAGAGAGGTAAAATCTCTCTTGAAGATTTGATGATTGCCTTAAATATCGAAGAAGAACATCGGAAGCAACATAAAAATGATGATATAAGAATGCCTATGGATTTTATTCCAAAGGCGAATGTAGTAGTCTCATCTGACAAGAGAAAATTCAAAAACCAGAAAATGAAAAACAAGATGAAACCCAACCCAAAGGTTCAAAAGAAAACTGGAACCAAACCTAAGCCTTGCTGGGCATGTGGACAGGTTGGACATTATGCCAAATTCTGCCCTAAGCGAAAGGACAAGGAGAAAAACCAAAGCAATACGTCCAATACTAAGGCACAAGTAAATGTCGTGACTGCTAGTGACGACACCAGCGATAGGTTTGTTACCTTCAAACCCGAACTAAACTTGATCTATCAACCCAATGAATGGTTAGTTGATATAGGTGCTAATGTACACTGTTGTGCTGATCGCTCTGCCTTCCTTACTTATCAGGTAATTAAAGGCACTTCCGTGACCATGGGGAACCATTCTGCAGCCAGGGTGTTTGGGATAGGATAAGTTGACCTGAGGTTCACCTCTGGAAAAGTCCTGTCACTGCATGAGGTGCATCATGTTCCAGCGGTCCGTCAGAATTTGATTAGCGGATCAAAGTTAGTCCATGCTGGTTATGAGTTGAACTTTAAATGTAATAAAGTTGTAATATTACATTTAGGAACCTTTATTGGAAAAGGTTACCTTAATGAAGGTTTATTTAAACTCAATGTAGAAAATGCTACTTTAAATAAAACTTCTGATATTGGTTGTTCATATAACATTGAGTCTTATGATCTGTGGCATGACAGATTAGGACATGTCAATTTTAATACCGTAAAAAGGATGATGAATCTTGACATGATCCCTATGCATGCTATAAATGATAAGAAAAAATGTGAAATTTGTGTGCAATATAAACAAACCCGTAAACCCTTCAAATCAGTTGATAGAAATTCTGATATTTTAGAATTGATTCATACTGACTGTTGTGAGTTTAACGGTGTAATAGCAAGAGACCATAAAAGGTATTTCATTACCTTCATTGATGATCACTCTCGTTATTGTTATGTTTATTTGCTAAAAACCAAGGATGAAGCTTTAGATAAATTTATGGTTTTTAAATCTGAATCTGAGAATCAAACCGATAAAACAATTAAGAGGTTAAGGTCTGATAGGGGTGGAGAATTTACCTCGAACCTGTTTCAAAAATTTTGTCAAGATACAGGTATAATCCACGAGGTAACTGCTCCATATAGTCCTCAATCCAACGGTATAGCAGAACGAAAAAATCGAACCCTTGAAGATATGATTAATTCCATGTTAGGCAATTCTGGGTTACCCAACTTTATGTGGGGGGAGGCTCTATACACTGCATGTCATGTGCTAAATAGAGTCCCAATGAAGTCAAGGGATAAAACCCCATATGAGCTTTGGAAAGGCCGAAGGGCAAGTTTGAAATACCTTAAAGTGTGGGGGTGCCTTGCAAAGGTACTAGTACCTGAACACAGAAGGAAAAAACTTGGTCCAAAGACCGTAGATGGTATCTTCTTGGGATATGCTCAAAATAGTATTGCATATAGGTTCCTGATTATTAAATCAGAAATTCCTGGAATAGATGCAAATACTATTGTAGAACTTCACGATGCTACATTTTTTGAGGATATATTTCCTATGAATACGAGAACACCTCAATCTAGTATTCCTACTAGAAATGAGCCTTTTTCTGTAGAGGTCCCATTATCCGTAGCCGGTACACCTTCCTCAAGTCACTCTAGACTAGATGAATCTAGTGAGTGTACAGAACCGAGAAGGAGCAAGAGGCAACGTGTGTCTACGGATTTAGGCCAGGACTTTATCACCTATAATATAGAAGGTGACCCTGTGACATATAGAGATGCTATGGCTTCTCCTAAAGCTAAGTACTGGAAAGAGGCCATTAAAAGTGAAATGGACTCTATTATCTCTAATGCTACTTGGGAGTTAGTAGATTTACCTCCTGGGTGTAACACTATAGGATGTAAATGGGTGTTTAAAAGAAAACTAAAACCTGATGGGTCAGTAGATAAATTCAAAGCCCGCCTAGTTGCTAAGGGATTCAAACAGAAAGAAGGGATTGACTATTTTGACACTTATTCTCCTGTTACAAGAATTACTACAATCCGAGTATTAATAGCATTGGCGTCCATATATCATCTTGAGATCCATCAAATGGATGTTAAAACGACATTCCTTAATGGAGATCTTGAAGAAGAGATATATATGGATCAACCTGAGGGATATGTAGTTTCTGGAAATGAGAACAAAGTTTGTAGGTTAGTCAAATCTCTTTATGGTTTGAAGCAAGCCCCAAAGCAGTGACACGAAAAATTTGATAGAGCTATGCTATCATTTGGCTTTGAAGTGAATGACTCTGATAAATGTGTATATGCTAAAATAAAAGGTGATAATTGTATTATCCTATACTTATATGTAGATGATATTCTACTGTTTGGAACTAATCTTTCTATTATAAATGAGACTAAGACCCTCTTAAGTGGTAAGTTTGATATGAAGGATATGGGTTGTGCTGATATGATTTTAGGGCTGAAGTTGACTCGATCAACTGATGGAATAGCAATTTTTCAGTCACTCTATGTTGAGAGAGTATTAGAGAAATATGGCTATAACCAAGTTAAATCTGTTGTCACACCATATGACCCTTCAAAAACTCTCCACAAGAATAATAGTGGTGTGGCAGTGTCTCAATTAAGATACTCACAAATAATAGATAGTCTAATGTATTTAGCTAATTGTTCTAGACCTGATATTTTTTTTGCTATATCGAAATTGAGCAGGTTTACCAGCTGTCCGGACAGAACGTATTGGGATGCCTTAGACAGAGTACTCAGATATCTGAAAGGCACTATATCCTTGGGCTTGTGGTATGGGAGATTCCCTGCAGTCCTGGAGGGATATAGTGATGCTAGTTGGATAGCTGACACTGCTGAGTGTAAAGGCGTTACTGGTTATGTCTTTACACTTGGAGGCGGTGCAGTTGCTTGGAGGTCTGTTAAACAGACGATTATAACCCGGTCTACATCTGAGGCAGAATTGTGTGCTTTGGATACCACAGTAACTGAAGCTGATTGGCTTGGTACACTGTGATAATCAAACAACAATAGCTCAGATTAGAAGCTCCAAGTATAACCAGAAACAGAAGAGACATGTACGAATAAGATTAAAGTCTATTCGTGAGCTAGTGTCTCTTGGAGTGGTGTCATTGGACTTTGTAAGTTCAAAAGACAATATTGTGACCCACTCACTAAAGGACTTGATTCTAAGAAAATCAAGAGATCCAGTAAGGGAATGGGATGAGGCCTATCCTGGTTTCATCTATACGGCAACCCAACCTATCTGATTGGAGATCCCAAAAAGTAGGTTCAATGTGGTACAAACAAGCTATAAGGGTGAAACGTAAGCATCAAATTGATTGAGATGTAATCTCATAGTCTCTTCCCTGGATAGATGCTTGACTGCTAGTAAGGATGAGCTTAGGAGCTCTTAATGAGTTCAAGGTCTTAATGACAGGATGCTTGCAGTACATCCTTGGAGAACTCACCTATGTAAGTGTAACTGTGTGGTCGCAGTGTGGGGGGTCTAGGCAGCTCCCCTTAGCACTTATGAAACAAGATTCGATGGCATGGCCGTAATGCACCAACCCAGAAGGATTCAACCGTCGCCCGTGATGAGTTGTTACCAATTGACTTCACATATAAAAAAAAAAAGGTTTAAGTTCAAGACCTAGTTCACTTCAAACCTATGTGAATAAGATTGGTGTACTCAGGTGAAAATTCAAACCGGAAGGTATTTTCACTAAAAGCTCATTGCAACCTAGCCTCAGGACATATTTTATCTTTTAAACCGAAATGATTTGAATTTGTGGGGGATTGTTGAATTTTGTATTAAATTCAAAGTATTTTTTGGTAGTATTTTTAGTCCCACATTGCTAAGTGGAGAAACTTAGAAAGGCTTATATAGGAAGTCCTTCCATCCTTGCTTAGCAATGATAAAGGGACCTACACGCATACGCGGGCCAAGCCCAAATCGAGTGGATTTGGGGGGTTCGAGCCGGAAATCCATAAACCGGGCGTCACGTACGCGATTAACGCGCACAGGGGGGGTGCAAATCCCCAGCCCGTGGGCCTTGCGCTCACGGGCGGCCCGGTCTGTTTTTGTTAGTTTGGTTCAGTCTGAACCAAACCAGTTTGGTTTCCGGTTCGGTTCGGTTGGTTCGAACCAAACCAGAGTTTGATTTTTGTTCCGCGTAAGGAACGGAATGGACGCGACACCGCGCGAGAGAAGACGCGGACGCGTTTCCTCGCTAGCGAAGCAGTGCTTCGTACCTCCTCAGAGTGAATAAAAGGGGACAAGCAGTGTCTCTATTCTTCACTCAATCTTCCTTCTTCTCCCTTCTCTGTGCGATACATTCTGCACAGCACCTCCTCTGTTTTTCTTTTCAAGTTCGAGTCTTTCTGCGCCTTTGTTGTGTCCTGAGGCTTGGTCTTTCGGCGATCTGAGGTTGGGTCCGAGTGTCGCGTCTATTTTGGAGTGCACCTACGAACAAGACGAGCGGTTGTCGGATCTTGGGGGAATTTTGCCGGGGAGCCTTTGCACCGTGAGACGGCAATAAATTCTCTAAGGACAGTCGGCGTGCCGACGCTTCAACCGGATAACTATATTTTAAACCCGACTATTTTATTTATCTGTCTATTGCATACTATTTTTGTGTCAATATAATATTACTGTTTATATTGCTTTAAATATATTACCAACAAAACATTCTTTTTCTCTACGGGACTAACAAAATTTAGGAATCAGAATTTCGACAAGAAATTCTTTCGTTGTCAGAACCCTGTATAAATGGATGTTCTCAAATGTCTGCATCTCATGATCTGTCGTAATTATATTTGAATTATTGAACTTCCCCTTCAACAGTAGTCTTTGTATATGATCTCATGAAGCTAAACTGAACCTAATAAAAATCTCAATGCTATAACACAAGGCAGCGGGCTGTAGTTTTGAGAATCAATTAACCACCCTTTTTTTGTCTCTAGAGCAAGCATATATCTCTTGCTGCACTTCTTTTCTTTCCATATTATCTTTCTTCATCAGAATCATTTGATTTGAATGGCCTATGCCCTGTTGACAATTTAATGATCCATCGCATTGTTGAATCTTTTATTTTTCACAGTTTATTATCAAATATAGTTTTGAATCAACTACCAAGGAATCTCTATTTCTGTTGACCAACTTGGCATCTAACTTCTGCTTGTCTTCAGCATCATAAATAAAACGATGCACTTTGTTTTGTTCTAAGGAAAGCTGTATTATTACTTGAAGGTCTGAAATAAATATATAGGCATGTCATTCTCCCACAAATAGGGTGCTCCAATGTGATTGGTGGCAATTGTCCAATTAATTTAATCTCTTCTGCAAGTGGCTATTGCCTCCTTGACTTTGCCAAATGTTTGGTGTTTATCCTATATCAAGTAGAGCAGATTTCTAGCTTAGTTTTTTGATAGACTATTTTGTTTGGCATATTGACCAGAATGTAAGACATCATTTTTTATGAATTCCAGAAACCTGAGTGTATTTTATTACATTTTCCTTGGAGACTGTTCTACAAGGTTGCATATGCAAACATGGCTTTTGTTTCGACTTGATGATCATGGATGTTCAACAGCCTTGTCCCCAATTCTTTGAAGAAGATCTAAGGTTAAAAATGAACATATACTAGGAAATCTAGACAACAATTAGGAAATAAAGTTTGAGGAAATGCAGTGGAAGGGAAACCAAGTCAAAAGTTGGAACGCTAGGCTTTATTTTGCCATCTTTCTTTAAAAAAGAAAAAGAACATTTCCTTTCAATTAGGACATGGAATTTACAATTAGAAATTTCTATGAAATTAACAAATACACAGAATTTGAATTAGAGACTGCATTTCCCTTATTTGACTAATTCTTTTGCTGTCATATTGCTGTTTCTAGATGCTTCAATTCTCGCTTCACTTTTGAAAGGGATCCACCAAAGGACTCTCAACAGGAGTGAAGGTAATTTTCTGACTTTAACCTTGTGTTTTTTCTTAGTAAAAAGAAAGAAGCAAAGCCATTAGGACTTGTGCCACTCTCTTTTCTCTTAAAGCATCATTAGATTTGAATTCCAGCCATTTTGCCTTAGCATGCATTAAATTTACTTTCAACCTGCCGTGTGATTTCTGTAGTCTTTTTTGCCGCCCCACCATCATGTTTATATTCCAAAGCTAAAGAGAATGGTCGAGTAAATTATGTTGCATTATGTGAAAGAGGACCACCAACACAAGAATCAGGAGTAAATCTGTGTTCTGCAGCCTGCATTATCTGCTCACTGACTAAACTTAGACTGTATTTTCCTAAAGATCAATGCCTTTAGCAAAACACAGTTATCAATTGGCATAGCCCTCAAAGTAAATGTTGACAGAATTTCTTAAATCGCTCCTGATCGCATCGCATGTCATTTTCAGTGCTTAGTGCAATGGTGAGTGCCTTCTTTGTTTCCATTGTTGCCTACAAAAGCAACAAGCTTTCTTCCAAGCAAAAGGAAAAGAAAAAATAACACAGATATGGTGGACTAATCATGTTGTCATATTCCTCTAAAATCATGAAACCATGTACCTGATAAGCACAAGGCAACCCTGATAAAACAGGTGGCCCCAACTGACATTGGCATCATCTTTTGTGGGTGTAGCTTGATTAAACATAAAGTTGCATGCTCTCATCCTTTGTTTGATTTAGGCTTGAGGTGATTCTTTAAATGATAGAATTTATTTCTATGCAATTTTGTAGAATATATGCATTTGATAACAGATGGAAATCTAAACTATAATTCTCAAAACAAAGCAAGAATTTTGAATGGAATTTGATCGTGTTAGAAAACAGCGAAAATTTCTCTTCCCTCTACAACACAAAGAATGTCAATGTTGGGTCAAGAAAGGGATCTCCGGCATTGACTCTCCGATTCTCAAATTAATCACGGGAACAGTAGAAAGATGGCAGATAAATGTAGCAACAGCGAGAGTTCATGCACAAATAATACACACCTCCGTCAGTGTACGGGTCCCTCTTATATAGTGTTATGGTAGTAGATGTGCATGCTTCTCGAGACGTATCCATGTTTTCTCAACTGTCCTATGAAAAGACATATCAGGAAAGTGTCTTTGACATTATTCCTTAATAGGGTGTCAAATTCCTGACATGACAGTAAAAACTTCCGTCGTACGATTTGTCAATTGAGTATGCCCTGTTGTCACGACACTAACTCTCAGAAGGATATGATGAGTTGTCCCACTGTTAGGCCGAGCGAGGGAATTGTTCGGCCAGGATTCCTTGCCTGGTCGCTCAAGATTGTTCGTCTCCAGGGTCGCTCGGCTCAGTAGGACGTTTCTCGCCCGATCGGATAAGCGATCCGATTGGACTAGTCTTCGTTTAGTTACAATTGTGAGCATATGATGTCCTCTATGTGGTCGTCTCGACCGAATGAGGGATCTGTTCAGATAAGCCTCCGTGTCGATCGGGATCCTTCATGTCCGCTCGGTACATTGTCATCCGCTCGGCCGACCACCTTAATTTTGACCTCTATATCAACTATTATTTTCATCTTTGTGGTAAAAAGGCGAAATTGCTCGCCCCCAGCGTCCTCGTCGCACCCGACCCCAGGCCATCACGAGAGAGGTAAATCACAGTAGCTGAGAGGGGAAATGGTGGTGGGGTGAGTTATACAAGGTCCGAGAATTTACACCCCGACAATCTTACGATTCAACCCCGCGACCTTATGTGATAAACATACAACTACTTATCATCTCGAATGACCCGTCAAATCAACTATTATTTTCATCTTTGATCCATACCTAATGGGTTCCTTTTATCGCCGCATCAGACTTCTAAATACCTTATGCTGGTGAAGGTGAAGACCATATCCAATAATTTGAAGGATAAACCATTTTTTATATATAATCTGAGGACAGTTAGACGTCCCCATTTAAAGCCATAGATAAATTATTGATTGGCGTCATTTAATTTTAATTTTGAATACAAGACGGGGCCCAGGCGACTCAATATATCATGTATTTATTGTCTGCAGGTGCTGCTGTGGCCCAGTTATTGGATCTGCGGTTCAGGTTTAGTTTGGATCGACGTTTACTTGGCCAGTAAGTTAAATCAGATAGAGTTACGAAGATATCTGTGTGGCTTTAATGGCCTCTAGGACACTTGTAGCAGAACTATTGTTCGATATCTTTTTCATCAACTAAACAGCCGAGAACCAGATGAGCAGATTTAGTAGTAATGCAGAGTCCGAGTGAACTCGCCGAGCCAAGAACTGACCGAGTCAACAGGTAAACTCGTTACAGTCTGTCTCCGACTTATTAATTGGATATGCATCAAGCCACAAAGATGTCGACATTCTCGATTAATCATTTCATTCTTTACCGGCAGAGCTTTCTCGCCGACGTGTAAGAATAAATAAACAAGTAGGAGAATCTATAAGACCGGTCAATAGTAGTCGTTGTCCCGCGTCGATAGCCCGAGTTAATTTCAAAATGAATTTAACTTTATTTTTTTTAATGATTTTTCATTAGAACTAAATTTTCTATTTACTTAAATAAAAAACTTACTGGTTTAGTTAAATCCAATTAGTATCTACGAGACTCTACGTGAAGGACTTCACGGCTCTCACAGAGTATGCATGAAGGGATTCAAACTGGTGTCGCCATGCAAAGAAGCGAGTCACGTGTCAGCCCCGTGTCCGTACGCACGCTTTTCCATCCGCGCTCGCGGTCCCCGAACCGCTTTGGGTTTAATATCAGCCCTTGACTTTGTATTTAATTACTAAAATACCAGTCTCATACTTGTTCCCGGCGCTAAGGCCAGGTGCATTGTGGCATGGATGTTCATAAGGAACCGACAAAGTGATGGTATTTTAGGAATTTGCAAGAAAGTTTCGGGTTTTTTACAGTCGGTCGAACGAAATTATCTGAAAATTTCGGGTGTTTTAGTCATTCGAAGAAAAAAAAGGAGCACACGCGTCGCGATCGAGGATCGAATTCGAAACCGCTCCATACAAGAGGCAATGTACCCGATCAACGATATTATTGGGTCCACACTATCAAGCCAGTGAACCAATACAGAATTGGGTACAATTTCTGGTGACGTCGTAGCGGTGAAATTGTCTCTTCCTCTCCCTTCGCATTCTCTGTTTTAAACACCATCGCCGTTCTCTTTCTCGACCCCCCCTTCCTCCGCCTTCCGAAGAGGACAAACTCCTGTCTTAGACGATGCAGGACAGGGAAGAAATCATCTTTCAGGCGGAATCTATGGCGGCGATCCCGGCGGGGAGGCCATTATAGTAACCGCAAGCACAAAAGCGCACTTTTTTTTTTTTTGTTTTTATCGAGTCTGTCGCAGTGATCGGTTCAAATTAGGAAAACGGAAGAGGAGCAACACCTGCAGGCGTTGGGCTGTTCAGGTTCTATTATTGGGGCGATGATTACTGTTAACGTTCTCTAACTAGAATCTCCGATCGCTGGTCTTTGCTTCATTTTGTGAAATTTTGGGCGTCGTGAATTTGTATTGGCATTTGGGATCGTCCATTTCTTCCTCGATTTCCCCTTCCTTTTTTGTGGCTTTGTGAGAATTGAGTGTTGTAGAGATGGAGTGGTAGTGTGCAGTAGCTCAGGGTGAGAAGGGGAGAGGAAAGTTTAGGTCTGGACTCTATGATCGCCAGCGCCATGCCGTTCCAGATGAAAGTTCAACCGATCGACGGGAGAGCACCGGCGAGGATCGACCTGGCCAAGCCCGCTCCTAAGTCCCGGCTCAAGAGGCTCTTCGAGCGGCAGTTCCCCGGCGTGATGCGGATCTCCGTGGCGGAGAAGCCCAGCGATGGGAGGGAGAGGGAGCGGACGGACGACGTCGTTGAGGTGGAGCCGAGCTCCGTGTGCTTGGACAAGATGGTGCTCGGCTTCATGGAGGATGGGGAAAACGAAAGGCCGCCTCGCGGCAGATGTAACTGCTTCAATGGTAAGTACGATGATAGCTCCGACGACGACATGGATATCCGCGGTGGCGGAGATCATCCGGCCCCAACCGATGCCGCCGAGTTTATCAAGGTAGGTCTTTCTTACTCGACACAATAAATTATCCGCACAAAAAGTTGCGATCTTGGATCTTCTCTTCGATGTCGATTGTCCAACTAAAATTTGGAGGTTTCTTAGGGATTGATCCTCTGCGCGAGCGTCGCCGAGAGGAATCTTTTGGCCGACGCATCAAAAATCATGGAGAAAGCCAAGCATTCGAAGTGCAAGGGCGATTGCAGGAGGATCATGGTCGAAGGTCTGCAATTGCTCGGCTACGACGCTGCCATTTGCAAGTCCAAGTGGGATAGAAAGCCCTCCTTTCACGCAGGTAATCACTCTTCTGCTCCTTCCCTAATCTAGAACAAGCCTTATTGAGCCAATTTCCCCGATCATCGCCGCTCACGAGTGGAATAACTTCAGGAGAGTACGATTACATCGACGTGGTGATCGACGGCGGCGAACGCATCCTCGTCGACGTCGACTTCCGGTCGGAGTTCGAGATCGCTCGTTCTACCAAGTTGTACCGCGCGGTCCTCCATCACCTTCCGCCCCTCTTCGTCGGCCGGCCTGACCGCCTGCAACAGATCGTCGCCGTTGTCTCGGAGGCAGCGCGACAGAGCCTGAAGAAGAAGGGCCTCCACGTTCCTCCGTGGCGCAAACCCGACTACATGCGGGCCAAGTGGATCTCCCCCTACACGCGCTTGGTCGAAACCGAAGCCAATCCCGACGACGACCGCGAACCGGTCATGGGCAGCGCGGCCGAGAACATCACCGGGTACCCAGCCTCGATCCTGCAGGGAACAACCGAGCCGAGCCCGGACGTTGACACCTCCTCGGAAAGCTTCGATTCCAGCGCACCGACGGCGGCGCCGTGGCAACCGCCGCCGCCGAGGCCAAGAACGGGCGTCAAGGTCGTCGCCGGCTTAACTGCGGTGCTTTGAGAAGCCTACTCTTCTTTATTTATTTTTACCTTTTTTTTTTGCTTTAACAAAGCGAGTGATATATGACGTCTTTTAAGAGTCTAAAGGTTCACTAGCCTTTATATATTACATCACATATCTTCCTTTTTTTTTAACCCTTTTAAAGAGGGTTTATTACTGTAAGAGATCTTTTGTTACTATGAACAAAGGTTTTGCCATAATAATAATCTTTCGATATATTTTCATTTAATATTTTAGATAAAAGTCAAGAGGATGCTCTTTATATTGTTTTTTTTTTAAATGGACTTCATTTTTCTTCTATCCATTAATTATAATCCATGACATTTATAATTAAATGTTGATTAATATTATTATAAATAAATTGTCTATTATTCATATAATATAATATTGATATGTATTAATTAGAAATGAATTGTAGTTGCTATAATACAATATTATTAGTATGGATAAGATTTAAAGTGTTGTTATAATATAATATTGATTAGTATTGAAAATAGATAAAGTATTAATTATAGTTGCTAATGTTTTTTAAATTTTTACCTTTATATTTTTTTAAAAAAAAAGAGTAATCTTTTGATTTTTACTCTAATATTTTCCTACTTATTTGATGTTTGATTGTGTTGAGCTTTTTTTTTTCCCCTTAAAAGAAATAAATAAATAAATAAAACTCTGGGTCAGTTTGCTGATATGGACAAGCATGATAGTAATAATGTGAGCAATTATGTTGTTTCCTCGGAAAGCAACTGAGCACCAACTCTTTTTAGGCTTCACACTGCACTGCGTGGCTTTCTCATCAACTGGCCAGGGCATCGAGGCTTCCGGGCCTCTTGTTTTGGTCCCATTTTTGAAGCATCCATCCATGGCAGCAGTTTGCAGGACCATTGTATGATTGAGGCTCAGCTTACTCACCACGAATAGAGGAGGAAAAGATATTAATGAAAAATAATGTAAAGGAAAAGAGAAGGAAAGGAGGAGGAAGGAGATAAAAAAGACCGCCGTCTCTTTTTTACCAAGTAATGTACCGTTACTCCATACATTATTGGGACAGTGGAAGTAATGCTCACCCCTCTTCGTATATATTTGTCCAAAGGAAATCAAAGAATTCAACGAAAAGGGGTGTTGTGGGAAAGGTTTGCTCCTCAAGGCTACGTGTCTTGGTAAAACCTTTGGTGATGAAGAGGAACATTTATCAGCAGCAATGGGTTTTCGTTTGTGAACTATCACGTCAAAAATTATCCAGAATATCGATGGAAATCCCGACGGCAATTATTTTCATCGGTATTCTCTAATGAAAATCATGTTCCATTGAAAAATACTGACGGAATGCGAGTTCCGTTAGAAAATTCTGACGGAATTTTATATTAATTATAAGGTGATCTGATATTTTATTTACAATTAATATGTGTACTAAATACCAAACTTGTGCTAAGAAATCCCAACTAACTAATGTAAAAAGGATTTTTTTGATACTTGAAAGACACACCAATGTAGGAATTTGGTACCCTAGAACACTTAATTTTGAACTAATAGGTTACTCTAACTCAAATTATGCCGGCTGTAAATTAGATCATAAAAGTACAAGTAGTGGATACCAATTACTTGGATCATCACTTGTCAACTGATTTAGTAGAAAATAATACTGTGGTGCTTTATCTACTACTGAAGCCGAGTACATAGCAATAGGTGAGTGTGTAACACAATTGTTATGGATGATGCACACATTAAAAGACTTTAACTTGAAATATAAAAATCTATATTGATAATATTAGCTCAATCAACTTAACCAAAAATTCAGTGTATTATTCAAGAACCAAATATATTGAAATCAAATATCACTTCATTAGAGATTACGTCACTAAATGAGGCATTGAACTCAAATATGTTGAGTTTAAGTCAACTCTGACTGACACTTCACTAAACCACTATCTAAATCTGAATTCAGTAACCTACGAAGACGATTGGGAATGTGCACGATAGATTAGGACTCTTGTTATCAAATAAATTTTCAAAGTGATTTGCAAATTCTAAAAAAATATTTACTTATATTTTTTTAAAATTTTCTATTTCTCTAGTGTTGCAAAAATCATTTTGGCCTTAGTCTAGATTGAACCCATAGAAAGCATGATTTTATAGATATATGGAATGAGCATTTTATAAACACACTAGTGATTGTGGATTCAAAACATAGAATGGAGTGAGATGTGTAGGTCTTTTACCTAGACTTTAGATACTTATATCAGTGCATTAAAACAAGTTTGGGCTATAAATACAAAGATACAATAATACATTTATCAATATTTCTTAATAAATAATAAGATGGATCAAATTTTACTTAACTTGACTAACAAAGTTAATACTATTTTCTGATAGATAGTTAGTAATTGATACTTAGACATGTACTAAAAATATTGGTAGTTGAATGCTTATTTTTAAATAAAGATAGCAGATTCAAGGGGAGAATATGATTTCAAATCAATTGTCAAAACTCTAAAAAATTTACTTAAGAAATTTTTCTTGAAAAAAAAAATTACCTAGAAAATATCTTGAAAAATTATTTGCTTTGAAAAATACATAATTTTGAAAGTTTTTGAAAAATCAAATAATTTTTTAAAAAAACTTAGAAAATTATTTTGATTCTGTGCTCTTAAAATTATTGTGAAATACGTATTATTTTTTTGGAAATATTTACCTAACAAATTTTTTTAAAGCATTTTTCTTAGACAATTTTTCTTTAACATTATTTTTCTTATAAAATTTTTCTTTAAAATTATTTTAAAAATCTTGATTACAAATTATTTTGAAAATCTTGCTTAGAAAATTATTTTGAAAATTTTGCTTAGAAAAAAAATTTTGCTTAGAAATTTTTTTAAAAAATTACTTTGAAAATCTTTCTTTAAAAAATTTTTCGTTAAAATTACTTTAAAAATCTTTCTTAAAAATTTTTCTTTAAAATTATTTTAAAAATCTTACTCAACGAATCTTACTGCTTTAAAAACTTTTTGAAAATCTTTAGGTAGAAAATTATTGAAAAATATTATTAAAACTATCATTCCTTTACATATATTTACTTAGAATTGTTTTTTCAATTATTTTTGAAAAGGTTTGCTTAGAAAATTTTGAAAATGTTTACTTAAAAAATTTTGAAGAAGTTTACTTAGAAAATTCTTTGGCAAAGTCTTATTTGGAAAATAATTTTGACAAAGCATTACTAAGAAAATGCTCTTAAAAATATTTGTAAATGTTTGCTAAACTAAACTTTTGTTCAAACCTCTCCCTTAGTCTGATACATACAAAGTATTAATTACTTTTAGTTATATTTTTATATTAATGTCTGACATTACTTATCTCATATTATGTCTGTCTTTATTTTACCTTAGTTTTTTTTATGAATGTCAAAGAGGGATGGTAAGAGTTAATGTACAAAAAGAACAAACAAATTTGATTAAGTAAATCAAATTTAAAATTAACTTAGATCATTTGTTTGCATTTTGCATATCATCTTTTAATAATTTTTTTTTCTAACTTTAATCCAAGTTGTCATTGCATAAAAAAGAGGGAGATTGTTGGTACAATTTGTACTAATGATCTAATTCAGGTTTTGATGAATGATAAGTGGATTAAAGTTAGAGTGTTTGTGATCTAATTACTTTACCAAGTGTGCAGGAGTTGATGGATCTAAGGGACTTGACGCCAGGCTAAAATCCAAGTAGGTCTGCAGGACCCGATAGCTGGTGTGAAGTCTAGATAGATCCTCTAGATTCGATATCTGGCAGGAAGTCCGATTGGGTTCATGAGACCTGACAACCGACCAAAGTCTAGTTGGGTCTACGGACCTGACAACTGGCGGGAAGACTTGGTGGGTTAAAGGCAAGTCAAGCGACTACAGTAAGTAAAAGGTAAGTAACTAAAGCAGAGATCCAGTGAGAAGATGTTCTTGGTAGAGGGAATAGTAAATGTTGATCCAGCTTAGGTCGATTTGGGAAACCTAAGCTGAGACTTTGACTAGATCCTGGTGTCAGGGAGATAGGATCTAATTAATGCTACTATCTTATTGCATTGTGCTAAATTTATTTTGTAAGATAAACATATTTTGATTGTCTGGACTAACTCTTTTTTATAAGACAGAAAGGGTTAAAAAAAAGAGTGTCCGAGCGCCACTTCGGGAGCCCGGAGTTGGTCTGGGCACCCGAACCAGCTTTATCGGGTGGGGTGCTTAGCTAGGCACTCGGGCGGTCTGGGATCCCGAAGCTAGTCCAGGCACCCGAACCAGAAAATTTATCCAGAAGCTGAGTTAGAGCGTGTTGACTAACCGAGCCCGCTTCAATGGTCCAAATGCCCGGAGGGGTTTGGGCACTCGCAGGTGGATAAACTTCGTGGATGAATTTTCGACTTGAGCTCGCCACATCAACATAGTCCAAGAGCTTGGGAGGGGATCCAGGCGCTCGGATGGGCCTATAAAATCGTCTTCGACCAGTAGCTTGAGAATAACATTTGCTACGACTTTTATACTCACATGCTGCTATGAAAAGTCTCCGATGATATCAAAAAGCTGCTCTGAAATTTGAAGAACGAAGACTTCTTCATATTTCCTTTCTGTTTGTTGGTAATGTTTACATTTTAGCTATTGTACTTAACTTTGTAAATCCATTTTGAATTAATAGTGATTGTCCATCAGCAGCACTCTCACGTGTGGGCCTTTGAGTAAAAGTTGACAAAGATTCTGAACCAAGTAAAACTACTTGTACTAGCATGTGCTTTTGTTCTCTCTCTTTTCTGTTGTGTGACTTATTTTAAATCATGATTTTCTATTAATGATATTTCCCCCTCTAGTGTATTTATAGTCATACACTATCAACCTCCTTAGACTAGATTTAAAGGGGAGACTAGTGATATAGGGTGTTAAGTACGGACCTTGGAGTGATGCGGAGGTCGAAGTCAAGGTGACAGAGCAATTAAAGTCAAGGTAAGATAGCGATCCAAGTCAAGGGGGAGATGACAATCAAAAGGTAACTCTCAACTGGGCTTGGCTCCTCATCCAATGCTAAGGTTCCCTATATAAGGACGACCGACCTTATAGTCAACCGAACTTGAGGGGCCTAGTGTGTTGCTCTTGTTCCAGGACAATTAGCATATAATTGATTGTTCCTGGATTGTTTGGGGTTTAAAAGAGGACCAGCTTGTCACAAGACTGGCCGAGAATATATTCAACCAGGTCTCATGGATTAGTCTTTCACTCTCAAAAGACAGCTTAATATACATTCAGTCAAACATATGATTTTCACTGTTCATTTCCCCATCCTCCTGCATATAATTAAGCGGCTGGGTATAAAGTTGATCAGAGTTACAGGGCTTAGTATTCTTGTCTCTACAAAGTAAACATAGGCAAATCTCAGAAGAAACTCGATCAGATTCCTAAAGCTTAGGATATTACTTCCATGACCAGAGATGAGTCTCCCAATACAAGGACGATCGGTTGAAAGCACCAATCAGGTCTCTCGAGGCTCAATTCTCCATTCTTCAGGAACAAGTATTCATGCAAATGGTTGATCGATCATAGAACTGCCAAGACCTAGGAGACTTGGTTCTCCACCACTTCATAATCAGATCTCTAACATCATATAACATATATCCAGGCAGCCATAAGGGTTGAACATCCTTACATAACACAGTGTTTTATTCATCAATCTACCACTATGATATGCACCCGGTCGGCTAAATGTCCGGCAAGGATATACTCAAGGGACAACATTATCAAAGAATCACAACAATCTATCAGAAAATAACAACTATTTGTCAGAGAATATTCTTCCATTATTATATGAGCATTCAATGGAACCTTCTCTAAAAGTAACTACTCTACACTTTCCATCAGCCGACACATTATGATAGCATATTCCTTCAACTATCTCATTAATGACGTCAGTTACAAAAATGGTGCATACTGGTAACGAAAGATTCCTTGGACGATGATTACACACCTCCCAGGCTACGCATATTCTTTTACTCGACAATTTCTGACACCCGACATTCTCTGTCATCTCATAATTATGGAGATTATAGAGGTGATATATAAAGGGGGTCCTCTCCGATAGCAAGGTACACGTTGAATACATTTTTTACTACACGCATGCCCTACTACTCATCTACTGTTCTTCTTCTCGCTCGGACACCACATTGACTTGAACGTTGAAGGGTCTTCGCTAGGGACCCTTCCCTAGTTTTTTACTCATTTTAGTGTGTGTAGAGAGAATTTTTCGGTCTAGTTCGTGTCCATTTTTCCCAATTAAATTTCTTCGCACAGTCAACATTCGAGTATCTCTCGCGCCAAGTCCCAGACTGTTGGTGCAGCGAAACCCAGCAAGAGGGAGGGGGGGTTGTTGGTGCAGGAAACATTCGACGATCGAACTTGTGTTTTGATTATGTCAAAGGGTTCAAAGTTAGGTGGTCTTGTTATCTAACAAGGTTGAATGAATTTGCAGGAAAGTCCTAAGTGTACTTAGACAAAAGTCCTAGTTGTTGTTGGGCAGGTGAAAAACCTTAGGGTTGGTAACCCTAGGTCCTAGGGGGTGACAACCCTAGGTGAGAAAAAGTCCTAGCTACGGTTAGGCAAAGGAAAACCCTAGGGGCAGTAACCCTAGGTCCTAGGGGGTGGTAACCCTAGGCGGAAAGTCTTGGTGGGTCGAGAGATTCGAGCAAAATCTTAGGGGTGGTAACCCTAGGTGGAAATCCTGATATCGCGAACTGGGTGGAAGACTAGACGGGTCGTGGAGCGGACGCCCAGCATGGAGACCGGAACCTTCGGACGCTAAGCAAAAATCCAGTTGGTCTGGAGGATCAACTGACAATATGTAAACTCTCTTGAGTGGAGTAGGTGAGGACGCGTTCCCCAGTGAGGGAACAGTAGGCGTCGGTTCGACCTAGGGTTTCCGAATAGAAATCCGAAGTCAGAACCAGACAGTCTGAGGCTGTTATAATTTCATATTGTATTATTTTTACCTGGACTAACTTTGTTTTGCAGAAAATAAAGAGTTGGAGAAAGTTGGAGCGGGCGGCCGGAAGGGGTCAAGGCGCCCAGACTCCGGGTGGCCCGATCTGGTCCAGGCACCCGGAGTCGGTCCAGGCACTCGGAATCCAAAAGTTATCGGGAAGCTGACATAGCGCGCGCAGAGTGGCCGAGCCACGTGGTCCAGTGCCTGGAGGGGTTCCGGGTGCCCGGAACTGCCTATGTAGGGATCCTCGACCAGAAGCTTCAAAACAACACAACGAACAACTTTCACTTGTTTGAGCTACTCAGAAAACGCTTTCTCGACGCTCAAAAGCTGCTCCGACAACCGTCACGCTGAAGATCCATATTTCTGAGTTGTTGGTATTCTTTAAAGTTTTCTTATTACTTGTAATCAATCATTGTACTTATACTTATTTCGGATTGATTTAGTAGTTGTCCATCAAAAGCACTCTTATGTGCGAGCATTGGAGTAGGAGTCGTCACATGTTCCGAACCAAGTAAATTCTTAGTGTCTTTGTTTTATTTCTCTCTCTCTTATTTCTGCTACGTGTTTTACTTTGAGTTTTTCGAAACGAACGAAATAGCCACGAGCGCTATTCACTCTCCCCCTCCCCTCCCCTCTCTAACGCTTTCGATCCAACAGGAGTGAATTGCATGTAGAAATAAAACAATCTCTTTCTCATTTTTTGGATTTTGATTAGTAATTAAGCGCAATTAAATAAAAAACAAATTGAAAAACTAAAATAAGGAAGAGGCGAGGATTTACCTGATTACAATCTAGGTGGTTATTAATCCAAGACTTTGAAAGTGCCCCACTAGAAAAATATCTTTGTTGAAGGCGGAGTAACTTCTTACAGACGTTGACAACTCACAAGAAAGACTAAGAAGTGATTACAAGACTTGTAGTTCAATTGTTGTTGAATTCTTAATTCTAGAGGTATTTTTATAGTCTTTAAAAAAAACCTATCCATTACTCGAAGGCACCTCCTTGATGATCCAAAGTACCTTTAATTAGATAAATTTTCATCGACATAATAACAATCGTTTAACGACTCTACTATATTTGAAGACGGCTCCAATATACTTGAAAGCGCCTTCGATACTACTCATCCGAGGGCTCGAGGCGCTCTCACCGCAACATCATTAACTACAGTGCCTTGAGAAGCCTATCCTTCTTTATTTATTTTTACTTTTTATTTACTTAACAAAGCGAGTGATATATGACGTTCTATTTCATTTTGATTTACAAGAGACTCAGGATCTATTATATCATGTTGATTAACTTTTTCTGAAGTTTGTTCAACTAAAACTCAATTTTTTTTTATCATATATAAATCATACAAAATATATTTATTTTGTTTTGATAATCTAATATGCTAATGTCTAAATATATATTTCAGAAGTCTAGGCATATTGATATTAATGATCATCATTTACTTATTTCTTCTATCCAAGTATCAAAATTGGTTATATATATATGCAATATTTTTATTTTTACATAAATATGATATAAATAGATCGTATTTGACTTTCTACAGGATTTTGTATTACTATTTTATATATGAATATACTATTTGGATTATTGATATAGATTGATAGTGTAATTTTTTTATTAGTTTGTTTGTATGGATGTTTATTTGTATAAATGTTTGATCTCTCAAATTCAATATAAAGGCTCTTGAATTCGATAAATGAATGAGATTCTATAATGTATGTAAATAATCTACAAATACATTGTAAAATCATCTTTCTCATATTTGCTTGATTGTGTATTTCTAGTTTATTAGAATAAGTATTTTTCTTTGAATTTTTGCTCAACTTTGGTAACAACTAAACTAACAAGGCCGAATTTCTTAAATTGAATTCACAACTTGAGAATTGTTCTTAAGGCCAAGAAAGAAGAATCGACTCCAAATGATCCATGTTACTGAATATTGGAGAAGAAACGATAAGATTTGTCTTGAGTCCATAAATAAGAGAAAGGCATTTGATCCCCTTTCTCCTTCAAATATCTTCGAGATTGAATACTATTTGTTAAAACACTTGGTTATTGAATACAAGGTGTGCCTTATATATGTAGTGATATAAGTGGGCTAAAAGAATAGTAAACGGTAAGATAATCAATTAACCTCCTACTCGTGGCACTGTCACCTTAGCAATATAAGTAAGAAACACATGTCCGAATTACACAAATGTGAAATTTTAAAATCATTTGAATTTGATTCATTTGATACATGCGACCTAGTATTTATAAAAAATTCAACTACTAAGGGGATATTGATTAGTTCAGTGATAGATGACCTAGTATTTGAATATGAGTCATTACCATCAGCTCATGTTATGACTTGTGGAGGTCAGTAAGAGGGAGATGTGAATAACCTAAAAAAGAAAACAATGTCTTTCTCGTTTTTTAAACTCAAATTAAAAGCAACAATAATAATAAGTTAAATTAACAATTAAAAAGATGATACACACTATTTACTTGGTTACAACCTAGGTGGTTGTTAATCCAAAGGCAATGAAAAGCTCTAAAAGATCTTCTTCGTGTAGGCGGAGAAGTCTCTTACAATCATTAGACGCTCAGACAGTTGCTAGGAAAAGAATACATGAGTTGATACTAAATTGTTATCTATTTCCTAAATCCATGGGTCTTTTTATAGTTCCTGGAAAATCCTATCCATGGGTGGAAGGTGCCTCCAGCGAGGCGCCAAAGGATAAAGCTTTATCCTTTGGCAACGATAATATTTTTCTAGTCGAAGGCGCCTTCCATAGGGCTGGAAGGTGCCTTCGTACTGTTCATCGAAGGCGCCTTCCAGCCAGGGAAGGCACCTTCCACAGTGAGGCATGGGAGGCGCCTTCAACTCCCTTTGAAGGTGCCTCCAGTAGCACTTCCAGCCACCTTTTGCTCTTCTGCTGCTCCGATCGCCTAGGTGATTTTGGTCAACCAGAATATGGCTCACCCGAATCCATTTTCCGACCTTCTCCTCGAGCAAGCTTCCGCTTCGACTTCTCGTCCCTCGGAACGTCGTGCACATCCTTCTCGTTCACCAGTGTACTCTTCCGTAGCACCTTATCCCTCGTTTGCACTGAGCCCGTCGGCTCTCTTCCCGTGTCATCCTTCTCGCTAGCTGCATCTTCCACTCGACTTCTTGTGTTCCTAAGCTCCTGCACACTTAGACAAAAGGGTCAAATACAATAGGACCTAACTTAACATGGTTGATTACATCAAAATTACCATAGGGTTCCAACAGCTCATACCGTCTTGGTTGCCTTGTGAGAAAAATACAATGGATAGCTTGAGAAAGCTTCATCAGATAACAATAAAACTTGACATCTATAAAACAATGTCTGAATGTCTCCATGACCCAACATCTGAGGGAAATAGCGAATATAATTCAGGATCTAAAGACAGCTGGTCATGAGTTGACTAATTAATAATAGATTCAGACAATAATCAGTTCCCTTTCCGATTCTTTGGAAACAATGAAATAGAATCTTACACATGGTAAAAATATTAAGACATTCATAAATGTCTCACGCTATATTGAACTTGAAACGGAGAGAATTGAATCCACAAGGAAAGTTTGTCATCTTAATTATCATTGTATGTTGATGATATGTTAATACCTGAAAATGACATAAAATTTGTGATAAAGGTTAAATCATGACTTTCATCACAATTTGACATAATAGATATGGAAAAAGCTAAGTACATCTTAGGAGTAAAGATCATTAGGTTTTTATGTCTATGTTAAGATGCTTACATCACTAAGATACTACAATACTCTAATATGTCAGATTGCAACATTGAACAAATACCTGCAACGAGAGGTACTATTCTGAGCAAAAGTATATATCTTAAGACTCTTGAAGAAATAGCTTAAATGAAAAAAAAACTATATATTAGTGTCATTGATAGTTTAATGTACACTATATCGTGTACTCGTCCTGATATAAGTTATATTGTTAACTTAGTTAGTCGTTTCTAGTCAAATCCAGGATTAAGATACTGGAAAGCGGTGAAGAGGATATTCAGATATCTTAAAGGGACAACAAATTATTGTTTATATTTTCAAGATCAAAGATGAGTTTGAAGGGCTGCACAGATGCAGATTAGGCAGGGGACCTTGATGATAGAAAATTCACATCTAGCTATACCTTCTTATTGAATAGTGGTGTCATTTCATGGAACAATAAAATAGGCTTGTTTAACGCTATTGACAATGGAAGCTGAGTATGTGACTTGTACACCGACTGTAGAAGAAGTTATCTGATTAAGAAAGTTTGAAGCATCTCAAGATTGCTGGGCAGTGGAAGTCCTGTTATAGTATACTGTAATAATTAAGCTACTATAACTTTTTCTAAAGATCTCAAATATCACAGTAAAGGTAAGCGTATAGCTATTAAATATAATTTGTAAGGGATATTGTTGATAAGAAAAAGATAATCCTTGAGTATATCCCTACATGTACTATGCTTGCAGATCCTTTCACTAAGCCATTAACTAAAACGTCATTTCAATGACATGTGAAGTATTTGAAACTTCGTAAAATGTAACATATTATAAAGACAATATATGAAAAGTCATGATCTACTCAATGTATGTATCTTTGTTACATTTGGATAAAGTCTCGATGAACATGTTGGCAAGTTGAGATTGATTCACTCACATGAACAATTATCTTTATTTGTTAAGTACAAATAGAAGCAAAACTATTACTTATGAGACAGTTAATAAAACTATGCATTGAGACATACCTATAAGTAAGGATCGACTTGATTTATGTATCAAGATATGATCATTTATGAATATATAATGATTAGAGTAAATGTATCCACTATTTACTGAATCTATTGAAAGTCATATTGAAATTCATAAGTTGAATTCATAATTAGGCATTGAGAATGTCTAAATCAAAAATATATACAATGTTAACTTTGAGAAAAAAAATGTACTCTTTATTAGCAAAGAGAAAAACATCGTAATATGTGATTCATACCACAAGTGATATAGCGATAATAAAAGTAGTATGAGAATGAATCTCTATTTTTCTACTATATGAGATATTTGAGATTATAAGTTAATCTCAATTTGATCCTAAGTAACTATTTAGCTGTCTACTTGAAGTTCTAATTAGTATATATTACTATAGCATGTATCATATTAACTATAGATAATTCAGTCTACGAAGCATAACTAGAAAATAACTAATTATAATGAATATATTCTAGCTAAAAATAAATATTAATATTGATCCAGAGGTTAGAACAGGGGACCCCCCATCCTGAGGGGTCCATGCCACGCTGAAGTCAAAAGGCCAAGTGGCCGACCGGATAGGCAGACCGACCGGTGAATAACTGAGGCAATAGGCGCCCCGACTAAAGTTGGGGTTCTGACGCTCAATGGAACAGTAGCAAAGAGCCGAGCGGAAGGCCTAAGAGAAGGTGATGCACTACTAACAGTTCTTACATAGCACCCTACCGAAATTCTCCCCAGCATATCGCTACAAACGGCAGTCCGGACGTGAGGAGAGTGCCGCCCGGACTGCGCATGAGATGAGATCCGTCTGGCCGGCGCGTGAACTCCCCGTTCAGCCGGACGGACAGACGTCCCGACCGGCGGTGGGTAAAGGAGAACAGGAACATCTTCTGACAGCCGTCAAGTCCTATGGCTAGGCTATACTCCAAGCCTGACAACGAGGTGTTCTGCTGTCCCATCGAAGACGTGATTGGACTGTAGCAGTATGGCGTCAGGTAAGCGTTTTAACAGACACATACCGAAGTATGAGCTACGGACATGTATGTGCCTCGGTGGACGCACAGGAACCTTTTCACCATCCTATATAACGAGCCTCATACTTCGCCGGAGGTACGCGTTCAAGGCCTTTGGAGCTGCTTTTTCCACCACTTGCTTGCCTGACTTGAGCGTCGGAGGGTCGCCGCCGGGAACCCCTTCCCGACCCGACTTCTGTGCAGGTTCGCCGGAGCTTCGTGCCACCAGTCGAAGATCCACGTCAGCAGTCGAAGAGCGCCCCGTGCCCAGCGTCCGTTGATTCAGCATTCGGACAGGGTCAAATTGGCACCGTCTGTGGGAACGTTCCTGTATCCGAGCGGAAACAATGGACGAGGCTGGACGACAACATATGGTGACGCTCTCGAACGAGGAACTCGATGCTCTGATCGAGATAAGGGCCGCCAAGCTTGTGGAGCAAAAATAGAAAGCCACTGTCGAGCGGCCGGAGTAGCAAGCAACGTCAGCATCTGGCGGTCGAGCGAAAGCACCGCCGGCCACCGTTGCATTTCATCGGGCCCTATTCCGCACTCCTGAAGCCGCAGCAGCTCATAGAGATCGGGGGTCTTCTTCGGATGAAATGCCTAGACGAGATGACCGAAAAGGGAAAGCCCCCCGAGCAGACGCATCGCCCGAGAGGATTAATCGGCAATTTTCAGAGGCTATTCTACGAGATCCTCTGCCGAAGCACTACGTGCCTCCGACGATCGGCGAGTATAATGGGACAACCGACCCAGATGATCATCTGGGTAAGTTTGATAACACGGCAACCCTGCATCAATACACAGATGGGGTGAAGTGTCGGGTTTTCCTCACCACCCTCTCGGGATCGGCTCAACGGTGGTTTCAGAGGTTGCCGGACGGATCCATCACCAGCTTCAAGGACTTCCGAACGGCCTTCCTCCACCATTTTACGAGCAGTCGACGCTACCAGAAAACGAGCGTGAGCCTGTTCGCCATCAAGCAAGAAGCCCGTGAATCGCTTCGAGCTTACATCCAGCGGTTCAACAAAGTGGCGATGGACATTCCAACGGCCACCTCGGAAATCATGATGAATGCCTTCACACAAGGCTTAGTGGATGGGGATTTCTTCCGATCGCTCATCCGAAAGCCGCCCCGAGACTATGATCACATGCTACACCGGGCGAACGAATACATCAACGTGGAAGAAGCGCAAGCGGCTAGGAAAAAAGAAACTCCAACCGAGCGGGCTCCTCCTGCCGAGGGGAAACAGCACGCCGCTCATCAGCCGCCCAGAGGACCAAGGGCCGAAGCAATCCGATCCTCCCACGCCAGGTCCCATGTGCAAGAGGTAGCTGCCGCTCGGCCCAAGCCAAGGAAGAAATGGACCCCGATGTTCTGCTCCTTCCACCGGACGGATACACACAACACAAGGGATTACCGAAGTCTTCCCTTCGTGACTCATCCCGTGCCCCGGAATGCCGGACGACGGTCTCCCTCAGTCGACAGGTGACAGAGAACTAATGAAGTTGATCGGACGCGAGCTGATAGGCGACAGCCACAGACTCCCGATCGGCATCGTTCTCCAAGGCAAGAGAATCGCCGAGCGTCCAGAGAACGGTCCCGACCGTCCGCTCAGGAAGAGGCAAATAGAAGCAATACTTCCCGAGGCGAGATCAACATTATAGCTGGTGGTCCGGCCGGAGGAGACTCCAACCGAGCCAGAAAGGCGAGCGTCCGGCAGCTCCAGATCCATGCAGTCGGTTGTAGCCGAGAGCGAGCGGAAGGACCCGAAATCAGTTTCGGACCCAGGGACTTGGAAGGAGTTGAAGTGCCCCACGACGACGCTCTGCTCATCAAAGCGGTAATAGCCAACTACACTATTCACCGCATATTTATTGACACAGGAAGCTCGGTCAACATCATATTTAAGAAGGCGTTCGATCAACTACAAATTGACCGAGCCGAGCTGCTACCCATGACGACCCCGCTCTACGGGTTTACGGGCAATGAAGTCCTGCCGGTCGGGCAAATCCGACTGGCTATCTCGCTGGGAGAGGAGCCGCTCAGGAGGACGAGGACAGCAAACTTCGTGGTGGTCGACTCTCCTTCTTCCTACAACGTCATTTTAGGACGACCGGCGCTCAGCGAGTTCCGGGCGGCCGTCTCCACCTTCCACCAGAAGATCAAATTCCCCGTCGAAGACAAAGTGGGAGAGGTACAGGGAGACCAACTGGCAGCTTGGCGATGCTACATTGAAATAGTCCGAGTAGAAGCAAGTTCCGCTCGGAAATCGCCCCAGATCGAGGTAAACGCCATAACTGAAAGACCTCCCTCTTTAGTTTATGAAGAAAAAGAGGAAGTGCAGATACACCCGACCCGATCGGAGGCCACGACCTTCATCGCGTCCGATCTGGAGGAGAAGCAGAAAGAAGAGCTGATCCAATGCCTCCGAAGAAATCATGATGTCTTCGTCTGGTCGACACATGAGCTGCCCGGAATTTCGTCGAGCATAGCGCAGCACGAGTTACATGTCCGACCGGACGCTCGGTCGGTAAAGCAGAGAAAAAGAGATTTCAGCGCCGAGCAGAATGCCATCATCCGGGCGGAGGTGGAGAAGCTTCTGGAAGCCGGCCATATACGCGAGGTGCAGTTCCCGAACTGGCTGGCGAACGTAGTATTGGTCTCCAAGCCGGGCAACAAATGGAGAGTATGCATAGATTTCAGGGATCTCAACAAAGGTTGCCCGAAAGACTTTTATCCCCTGCCCCGGATAGATCAGCTGGTGGACTCTACGGTCGGCTGCGAATTAATATGTATGCTCGACGCTTACCAAGGCTATCATCAAGTGCCGCTCGCCCGTCAAGATCAAGAAAAAGTCAGCTTCGTGATGCACATATCAGCGCTTGATGAATAAAGTATTCAGAGAGCAGATTGGGCGAAATCTGGAAGTGTATGTGGACGACATTCTCATCAAATCCGTTCGAGCGACCGATCTCTTCAAAGACATGGAGGAAACCTTCCGAACGCTGCGCAAATATGGAGTCAAGCTAAATCTCCAGAAGTGCCTGTTCGGAGCAAAAGGAGGGCGCTTTCTGGGGTACATAGTGACCGAGCGGGGAATCGAAGCAAATCCCAGCAAGGTGAAAGCTCTACAAGACATGTCGTCTCCAAGAAATACAAGGGAAGTGCAGCGTTTGACCGGTCGGATAACTGCTTTGGCCAGATTCATCTCCAAAACGGCCAACCGGAGCCTCCCTTTCTTCAAAATCTTGCGCAAGGCCACTAAGTTTTACTGGGATGAAGAATGTGATCGGGCGTTCGAAGACTTGAAGGCATATCTGAACTCTCTCCCGGTATTAGCCAAGCCGACGGGTGAGTCACTTTATATGTACTTGTCTTCAACCGAGCAGGCAATCGGCTCGGCTTTAGTGAGGTCGAGCGGAGAAGAGCCTGTGTATTTCCTTAGTCACATTTTAAAAGATGCTGAATCTCGCTACACTGGGCTCGAGAAGCTGGCTTTCGCTCTGGTCCTCGTCGCTCGGCGCCTTCGTCCATACTTCCTGGCGCATACGATCATTGTCAAAACCAATAGCCCGCTCGGACGTGTTCTACTAAATCCAGAGGCCTCCGGACGGCTCATCAAATGGACGACGGAGTTAAGTGAATTTGATATCCAATACCAGCCCCGCTCGGCGATCAAAGCGCAATCCTTGGCCGATTTTGTGACTGAGGTGCAAAGGCCGGAGCCGGAAGCTATGTGGAGAATATATGTGGATGGGTCGTCCACTCGGCTCGAAAGCGGGATTGGAATATTGTTACTCTCCCCTCAAGAAGAGAAGATGCACTTATCCGTCCGGCTGGATTATAAAGCTACCAACAATGAAGCAGAGTATGAGGCCCTCATAGCCGGCTTGCAGGCAGCTCGGCATGTTGGTTCGCAGTTGGCCGCTCAGCAGCTTTCTGGTACCTTCGAAATCATTAGTGCTCGGCTCAAGCTCTACGCTGAAGCCTTCGAGAAGCTCAAACCGATTTTAGAGAAGTTATTGTCCAGAAGATACCCAGAGCAGAAAATCAAGCAGCCGATGAGTTAGCCAAACTCGCGAGCTCAATAACGTCGGTCGCCATTCAGCAGCCAATTGAAAAAGTACTGTTGGTGGCGCACGTCGACCGGATGGAAGGCCTCACATTTCCAAGCGACTGGCGGACACCCATCATAGAGTTCCTCCGCTCAGGCGCCACACCATCCAATGAGTATGAAGCCCAGCTGCTAAGGAGGAGAGTCGGTCGGTTCACACTCATCGACGATCAGCTTTACAAAAAGGCTTTCTCACGCCCGTTGTTGAAATGCGTGAGCTCGGAGGACTCAGCTTACATACTCCAAGAAGTACATTAAGGATCGTGCGGGGGGCATCCGGGCGGACGATCGTTGGCCAAGAAGATCCTCTTGGCCGGGTACTTTTGGCCAACCTTACAAGCAGACGCCGCTCGGACAGTATCTACGTGCCTTTCGTGCCAGAAGTATCACAACTTCTCCCACCGACCGGCAAAGGAAATGAAGGCATCAACCGTTTCATGTCCGTTCGATCAATGGGGAATGGATATTATTGGTCCATTTCCGATGGCGACCAGGCAGAGGAAATTTTTGCTAGTGGCGGTCGACTATTTTTCCAAGTGGGTGGAGGCTGAGCCGCTAGCAAAGATCACCGAACAGATGGTCAAAAAATTCATCTGGCAACACATCATCTGTCGGTTCGGCATCCCCCGTCGACTTATCTCCGATAATGGGCGGCAATTCATGGGAAAGTTGCTCGAAGATTGGTGCAAAAGCTATGACATCGAGCAACACTTCACGTTCGTAGCATACCCCCAAAGCAATGCTCAAGCTGAAGTAGCTAATCGGGAAATCTTCATATTCTGCGCGCTCGGCTCGACCATTTGGGAGGAAGTTGGCCGGATGAAGTGCCGGGCGTCTTATGGGCCATCCGAACGACGCCGAAGGAAGGGACGAGCGTCACGCCGTTCCATTTGGTGTATGGCGGCGAGGCGGTCATTCCAGTTGAAGTCGGCGTTGAGTCCGTCCGGATCCAGAGCTATGATGATGGCAACGCCGAACGGAGGAACATGAAGCTGGATTTGGTCGACGAGGAGCGAGCCAAGGTGTCCGTTCGGCTGATGGCATACCGGCAGCGGATGAAGCAAAACTACAACCGCCGCGTAATCCCCAGATCATTCCAGGTCGGCGATCTCGTTTGGAAGAAAGTCAAGCCGGTCGGCGACGTCGGCAAGCTTGAAGCTCCTTGGGCGGGTCCCTTCAAGGTTATTGAAAAACTCCGCTCGGACGCTTACTACTTGGAGGATGAAGACGGGCGGCAGCTGGATCGACCGTGGAGTGCAAATCATCCAGCCTTATCGAGCTGGATGAAAGGTGCACGAATGTAACTTATTTTTGTGTATATGCTAGTCGCCCGTGTCCTTGTAATGCAGGAAGCAAAATTAATTCAAAGGATGGCCAAGGGTTCCGCCGATCGGCAGTGTCGAAGTTAGCCGTAAAGGCCGTCAAGCTCCGACGTTAAATATCGAGAGACAAGCCGGCGTCTATAAACGTCCAAGCGGAAGACCGTCGAGCTCCGACGTTAAATATCGAGAGACGAGCCGGCGTCTATAAACGTCCGAGCGGAAGACCGTCGAGCTCCGACGTTAAATATCGAGAGACGAGCCGGCGTCTATAAACCTCCGAGCGGAAGACCGTCGAGCTCCGACGTTAAATATCGAGAGACGAGCCGGCGTCTATAAACGTCCGAGCGGAAGACCGTCGAGCTCCGACGTTAAATATCGAGAGACGAGCCGGCGTCTATAAACGTCCGAGCGGAAGACCGTCGAGCTCCGATGTTAAATATCGAGAGACGAGCCGGCATCTATAAACGTCCGAGCGGAAGGCCGTCGAGCTCCGACGTTAAATATCGAGAGACGAGCCGGCGTCTATAAACGTCCGAGCGGCTCGCATTACGAAAATCTAGCGAAAACCCCTTTGAGGTAAGGCGCGAAGCAAAAGATGGTTAATCGGAATTAAAAATGCGAGCAAGTGAAAGAGGGACGTTCGCGCGCCGAGCGACTGCTTAATTGCGTGGCGAAAGACGTTATTGAAGGCAGGCGGCTTGGGTCCATGTTAGAGCGTGAAGCCGAGCGGAGGAGTTTTAAAGAACACTTCACACATGACGAAAGAAAATTTTCTTCCCAAAACAAAGGTGACAAGAACAGAAAGATGGTCTATTTACGCTAAATACTAGGCAAACAAAAGAAGTTACGGCGAAAATCAGTCTTGCCGAACGGCGAAGATACAAAAAGGTGAATAAAATACACTCCTCATGCGTCAAAATCAAAAAGGGCATCAGGAATGGCGCCCATCACATTAGCCAGATCCTCTGGGGGGATGGTCAGCTCGGCGGGAAGGTGACCTTTAGTCTTCAAATAATCTACTGTCGCCTTAATCGCTTCTTCGAAGGTGAGGGAAATCTTGTCGGTGAACTTCTCCCCGAAGTCGTCCGAGCGGATAAACGCCCGCCTCACTTCGTCAGAACGAACCGACTCCCCATCCTGATACTCTTTAAGCGCGACTTGGGAAGCATCGTTGGCGGCCTGGAGATCCTTTAAATCCCCTTCAAATTTGAGTAAATCGGCCGAGCGGCCCTCCTTCTCGGTGGCCAGAAGGGCATCCAGATCCTTGATGCGTTGCTCTAGCCCTCTGATCTCCACCTTCATTCGGTCCATGTCATCGATGGCCTGGCGCTTCCGGGTGGTAGCCGTCTTGATCTCCTTATCTCGTTGTTTGACCACCGCTTCAAGCCGAGCGACCTCGCTCGCCAGATCGGAAGTTCGTTTCCGTTCGGCTTCCAGTAATTTTTTGGCCTTCTCCAGAGCAGCCGTCGACTGTCGGTTGTCCCCTGCGGCTTTAAGTTTTTTCAATTCATCCTCCAGCTCGGCCAACCGATTGCTAACAGCAATCTGCTCCACCCAGTTCTACGAGCAAAAGTGAACAGGTTAAAAACTTAATTCAAATACACGAACAAAGAAAAAGAGCATACCCCGGTGGCCTGTTAAACATTGCTGTCGCCGAGCTGCCCGGGAGTCATCGCTTTTATTCGGCGCCGAGCGTCCTCCCAAGCTTTTGCAAGAGGGCCCGTCAAGGTGATCTGCTGCTCGGGGACCACTGGCCGATCAGCAGCAGCCATGTATTCCTCTGAGGGGAGGCGCAGGACGGTTTTAATTAAATTCTGGCCGCTCGGCTCGCTCTGAGAAGCATCGGCCTTACCGGATGGCCCACCGGTGAAAGAGGAGGGAAGCTCGCCCAAACGCCTGATACGGCGCAGAGTTCTTGAAGGGCTGGATGGCGGCACCTCATAGCTTGCCCTCGGAGAGCCATGTGGGGTCGGGGTACTCTCTAGAGAAATGGTCCCCGATATCATCGAAGCATCCGCGCTCTGCTCGGGCTGTGGCTCATCCAAGGCAGTTGATGCAGATGTCGGCTCTGGTCGTCTGCGCTTCCAAGTGAGCAGGGGAACATCATCGGCCAAACGGCCTTCCACCTCGGCTTGGGTAGAAGGTTCTGTGCCGCCCGCTGCTTCGTCATGGGAGGTAGCAACTGCTAAGGCTTCAGGCGCATCCTGAGTCCCCTCACCTAATTCGTCGGTCGGATCGGCTGGATCAAGGCCCCGCTCGGCGACCTCCTTGTTTTTCACCGCCTCAATCTGAGCAGCTTTCAATTTGAGTTTCTCGGTCGCCTTAGCGCGCCACATAACTTCAGCTGCAGAAACAAAGATTAAATCAATTAGAACAAAAGAAAAAGGAGGGATGAGAATCGCTTACTCATGCTGCAGGGTAGATCGGCCGGGGTAGAAGATAGGCCAAATATATACATTACTCCCGGAAGGAGCAGCTTGTCAATGTGATAGCGCTGACCCACCAACCGCTCGGCCGCATGAAGGTAGGCCGCATCGCCTCTAAATTTGCCGAGCTCCGGTTGCGCCGGCATCGCCGTCTGCCACTTGGTACGAAAAGTTGGCAGCTCGGGAAAACGCACATAGAAAAAGTGCTCCTTCCAATGTTTGTTGGAGCTCGGCATACTATCAAAAAGGACGAAACCTATCCTAGATTGGAAAATAAAGGTACCCCACTCGGCTTGCTTGGGATAAAAAAAGTAGTGAAAAATCTTAGGGTCAAGGGGGATATTGTTCAGTTTAAAAAGGACTATCACTCCGCTCAACAGCCTAATGGAGTTAGGGACTACTTGGCCGAGCGGAATGCGAAAATAATTACAGACTTGTAAGAAGAACTTGTGGGGTGGAAAACGCAGCCCGGCCAAAAATTGGTCTCGGAAAAAAAGAACTGTGTCGGACGGCGGTTCATGAGGTCGATCGGCCGGTGTGGCTAATACTATTTGGTGGTCGGAAGGAATGTCGTAAGTCCGAGCGAGACGCAACGTGTCCTCCTCGTCGAACCGGCTTTCCATGGTCGAATACCAAAGACCCGGAGCACCGCCGGTCGGCTGTGAGGTGTTGGTCATGGTATAAGGCTAGGGATGGACGCGCGATGGAAGGAGGGAGAAATAAAAACAGGGAAAGAATGCGGGATGATGAAAGAAATAGCTAATAGAGAGAAAAAAGGAGAGGCAGCAAGGAAAAGGAATCCTTACGGGCAAAAAAGATGATCAAAGGGGGCTGTAGAGTTGTCGGAGAGCTGAAACGCAAGGTCGCCGGAAAAAAGTAACAGAGGGATGACTGGAGACGATAAGGTCGAAATGCGGCTAAGAGCTGGGGGCGGGAGCTTTATAAGGGCGGCCGCGATCAATTTACACCGTCCGATCCAGGTCGTCGATAACGAGGTCATCATCCAGCCGTTCATTTCAAACGGCGGATGTCCCATCGGAAGTGACGTCACCGCCATACTCTGACAAACGCACGATCGCCACGTGTCAGCAGGAGACTGGTCACATTTAATGAGCGCCCCTTACTGTGTGCAGCACACTTGATGGGCAGTAGGAGAGAGCATTGGTCATGGAGTCCAGAAGAATACAAGGCACGGACAAGATACAGCCGAACGGATGAGCACTCCTAAACCTGGCCGAGCGGACTAATGTAGTGGTCGTTACTCAATCAGATTGGCAGTCCAGTCAGTCGGACTTCGCCTCCTTCGACTAGACTTGAGGGGGAGGCAAGTGATCCGGCGGTTAGAACAGGGGACCCCCATCCTGAGGGGTCCATGCTACGCTGAAGTCAAAAGGCCAAGTGGCCGATCGGATAGGCAGACCGACCGGTCTAGGCAGATCGACCGGTGAATAGCTGAGGCAATAGGCGCCCCGACTAAAGTTGGGGTTCCGACGCTCAATGGAACAGTAGCAAAGAGCCGAGCGGAAGGCCTAAGAGAAGGTGATGTACTGCTAACAGTTCTTACATAGCACCCTACCGAAATTCTCCCCAGCATATCGCTGCAAACGGCAGTCCGGACGTGAGGAGAGTGCCGCCTGGACTGCGCATGAGATGAGATCCGTCCGGCCGGCGCGTGAACTCCCCGTTCAACCGGACGGACAAACGTCCCGACCAGCGGTGGGTAAAGGAGAACAGGAACATCTTCTGACAGCCGTCAAGTCCTATGGCTAGGCCATACTCCAAGCCTGACAACGAGGTGTTCTGCTGTCCCATCGAAGACGTGATTGGACTGTAGCAGTATGGCGTCAGGTAAGTGTTCTGACATACACATACCGAAGTATGGGCTACGGACATGTATGTGCCTCGGTGGACGCACAGGAACCTTTTCACCATCCTATATAACGAGCCTCATACTTCGTCGGAGGTACGCGTTCAAGGCCTTTGGAGCTGTTTTTTCCACCACTTGCTTGCCTGACTTGAGCGTCGGAGGGTCGCTGCCAGGAACCCCTTCCCTGCCCGACTTCTGTGCAGGTTCGCCGGAGCTTCGTGACACCAGTCGAAGATCCACGTCAGCAGTCGAAGAGCGCCCCGTGCCCAGCGTCCGTTGATTTAACATTCGGACAGGATCAAATATATATATATATATATATATATATATATATATATATTTGACATTTATTTACTGGTCAACCAATTATATTTTTTTGTTAAGTACTTAAAATGTGATTGTAAATAATTGCATTGATTCGATAATATTGAATATGCTCTTGGCATATTAGTTATTATGAGAGATTAGAGATGACCATATTGATATAAATAATTTAATATGTGGGTAAACAAAAATATTGATATCTTTGATTCGTTTGATAGAGTAGCTAAATTAAGTATAATAACTTTCTTAGCATTAAGCTTGCAATTGTATGAACCATTTTTCCTGAACTATAAATTGAATATTTTTATATGATCTTTGTAACTAGATGATTTTTATGAATTGATTTAGACGAGTTGAAGATGTTGGACATATATAGTTACTACACATGTTATATACGGAGTGGCATTACTTTCCCATTCATCTTCCTAAATAATGGCACAAGAGAGTGGGAGTAACGCCCACTCCTCTTCATATATATTCGTCCAAAGGAAATCAGAGAATTCATCACCAAGAGGTGCTGAGCAAAAGGTTTGCTCTATCTTGTGATATCTCACTGTAAATGTTTATAATTTACCGATTTTGTTTATATATTCCTGCCCTAGAGAGTCAACTAGAGCCGTTAAACGGGTCAACCCGTGGCGGGTCAACCATTTGATGGGACGGGGCGGGTCGACCCGTCAACTTGACAGGTTGAGAAATCTCCAACCCAATCCAATCGAAGGGGGATTGCGGGTTTGGCGAGTCAACCCGCGGGCTTATAAATTTTTTTAAAAAACTTTCATATTTTCGGCAAGCTTCTACATCTTGATATGCAACCTTTAAAAGGAGAATAAAAAAATTACAGTTTGAGATAAATTCATAGAAAATGTTGCTGGAAGAAGAGATTGATGATTTGCAAGAGACAATTAGAAAGATCAAAGCAGCGAAGGGTGAGATAGATGGATTGTGGGCTATACAAAAGTTGATAGTTGTTGACTAGCAGAAGCAAATTTAAATGCTTCAAGCTAAAAAATATTCAGCCATCTATGAACTCAATCACATGATCAATAAAGTCGATAGCCAACTAGAAAAACTTTCATATCTTAAACTATATCGTGTTCTTCTCCACATCCACGAATATGTGTTTCTCAACCCGCGGGCCAACCCAAGTCTGTCGCGGGCCAATCCGTGCGGGTCGCGGGCCTAGGTGGGTCGGCCCGCAGTGGGCTTGGGTTGATAAAATTCTAACTCAACCCGCTTAATTGGCTTGACGGGACAGGCCAACTCAACGGGCCAACCTAAATTAACGGCTCTAGAGCCAACAATGGCAACTATGATTCACAAGGTGCGAGCTTTTGATTGCCACGAGTTGCAACTAGACCTTGAGCTTTTATCGTTGGGATATGATTGTTCCAGAGTTTGCACACTCTTGATGAATTTAAAGGTCAAGATGGTTATTTTGATCATCAAAATTATTTTTACTTTTATGTCAATTGATAAAATGTTAAACTCAACTTCGATGATAAGTATTTTTACTGTAAATCATAATGAAATATTTCTTCTTTTTTGTTTTTTTGCACGAAGATCCACCCTTTTAAAAAATATTATTTTGGTCCACTTGGGCTGATAAGCCCAAGCCCACTGCCATAATACATTAGCATCTTCTTTTATACGTTTGATTGAGTGTAATGTAATTTAGTTTGTAGTATAATTAAATTTGTAATGTAATATAATCTTGATTATATTACTATATTTAATAATATAATATATGTAATATTTTATTACAAGGGTTATTACATTTTTTTGTTTGATGTCCATTATTTTTTATAAACAATGTAATTCATATTATTATAAAATGACAAAAATATTCTGCGACCTCTATCGACGACCGCCACACCTCTGACGGAGCTTGTAGCAACCAGCGGTCGCCATCGTTGGCCTCCTCCGCCGACCGCCGCCATCGGCAACCGCTGGCCGATGCTGATCGCCGACAACTGACAACCGGTGACGACGACAACTGCCGGCCTCAGGCAACCGACAATCGGCGGGGCAACAACCGCCGGAGGCTGCGGGCGACGGCCGGTGGCGGAGGTGGGTGGTGGCGGCGGCGGTCAGCGGCGGCAGGCAGTGGCCACCAGAGGCGGCGGGCGGTTGCCGGTGGCGGCGGCGGGCGGTGGGTGGCGGCGGCCGACGTCGGTGGGCGGCGGCGGCCGACGTCGGTGGGCGGCGGCGGCCGACGTCGGTGGGCGGCGACGGACGTCAGTGGGCGGCGGCGGCCGACGTCGGTGGGCGGCGGCGGTCGACGTCGGTGGGCGGCGGCGGTCGCAGTGGACTAGGGGTATATTCGACATTTAAATTTTGGTTAAACGGTGATCTCGTAATGTAATCAGATTACATAATATTTGTTTTGTAATCTAGATTACAAAACTTCACTACCTTTTGTAATCCATATTACATTACATAATTACAAGTTTAAAATTAATCCAAATAAAATAATCAGACTTGTAATGTAATCAAATTTGTAATGTAATGTAATGTAATTCTCATTACATTACTACGTTTGGTAATGTAATGTATGTAATCTTTGATTACAAGGATGATTACATTCTTTTGTTTGGTGTACATTATTTTTTATAAGGAATGTAATTCGTATTATTATAAAATGACAAAAATATCCTACGACCTTTACCGGTGGGCGCTACATTTCTGTCGGAGTTTGCGGTTGCCGCCGCCGGCGGACGACGATGGGCGGTGACAGATTAGGGGTATATTTGACATTTAAATTTTTGTTAAACGATGACCTTGTAATGTAATCAGATTACGATGTGTTTGTTTTGTAATCCAGATTACAAAATTTCATTATATTTTGTAATCCAGATTACATTACAAGGCTGATCAGCCTTGTAATGTAATCTGGATTACATTACAAGGCAGATTAATCAGCCTTGTAATGTAATCTTGATTATATTACTAAGTTTGGTAATGTAATATATCTAATTTTTTATTAGAAGGATAATTATATTTTTTTTATTTGTTGTTTATTATTTTTTATAAGGAATGTAATTCGTATTATTATAAAATGATAAAAATATCTTGCGGTCGTCGCACCTCTGTCGGAACTTGTGGCTGTCGCCGTTGGCCTCCTCCGTCGACCGCTGCCGGCAACCGACAATCGACAATCGACGATGGTGACGACCGTTGACGGCTAGCGAAGGCGGCCGACGGCAGAGGCAGCGGCCAACGACGCTGGGCGGCGGTCGTGGTGGACTAGAAGTATATTCGGTATTTAAATTTTGGTTAAAAGATAAAGATTACGTAATATTTACTTTGTAATCCATATTACATTATATTATAAATTTAAAATTAAATTAAATAAAATAATCAACTTTATAATATAATTCTAATTACATTTCAAGATCTGTCACCCTATCAAACGTAGTCAAATATGTTTAGGGCGAGTAGAATTAATCGATCAAATTCATTAAATATTTAAAAATTCAGTTTGATTTATTTAAAAATTTAGTTTTATAATTGATTATTTTGACATATTGTTCCATTTTCAAATTTAAAAAACTATTAAAGCTTATATACTTGTATTTGAAAAAAAAAATCTTAAAATCTACTAATTCTCCAATAACAATCAAGATATTAATCGATAAATCTTCTAGTGATCAATAGATCATTTATAATTATGGTTAAATCATAATCCTAATTTAATCATAATTAATTATAATATCTTTTTAAATTCATCGTCCTCTTTCAAATTATAGTTTGAATTAAAACAGATAATCGGAGAGTACTTGGAGGCCACTAGTAGTGGGCAAGTAGTCAGACAGTCTGGCGCCGAGCAGGGTAGCCTCCGGCCACCTACTTCGATCCAAATTATAACTTGAGGGGATGATAAACCCAAAAAAAAATCATAACTAATTACGATCGAATCACTATCACAATCCGACTTCAACTTTTTTATAAACAAAAAAAAAAAAATTTGGCCTCTTCATTAAACCGCCTTCAGCCATCGTATTGTTAAAAAAAAAATAGATCTCACCGATTTAGTCAATGTACTATCTTTCTATTCTATTATTTTACTTGACCCTTTATTATGTAATTTTGATGAAGTCCAAAATATAATTTCATTAATATCTTTTTTGTACATTTAAAATAAATTTAAACTTTATTAATAATTTTCTCTAATTTTTTTTATAAAAAAATATATACTATAATAATTTTTTTTTAATCTCACATGTTAAGATTAATAACACCATGAACGAATAAATTTCTATAAATATCTTAACCAATAATATTATAAAGTATATTTTTTATTTAGCTAAAAATTTCTATAAATATTTTATATCAATAATATTAAAATAATATATTTTTCTAATTCTTTTAACTAAAAGTTTCTATAAATATCTAAAGGTCAATAATATTAGAAAATATATTTTTCTCGATATTTTAGTTAAGGTTAAATATATTATCTATTTTTAATATCGGATATAAAAAATTATTTTTTTTAATGGTAGTTCATCCTTATTTATTGGCATATTAAAATAATAATATATTTAAAAATATATATATATATGAAAATGACAAAACGCCCCACACGTCGTGTATACTTAGTAAATTACCCTCCCGAATGGCCGCATCAGTCGGCGGTCCTTAAATTGACTTACCTAAAACGATTCAAAGTTGGATGCATGTTATTTCTTTGAAGTGAGTCGTCTCTCTCTCTGCCTCGCTCGGAAGAAACCCGAGCGCCAAGATTGCGATTGCTTCTCCTTTCGTCGGTATTTTAGCTCGGGGCATCTCTGAAGTGAGTGGGGGAAAGCGATACCTAACTTGGAGAAGGTGGGTATCTCCTTTCTTGGAGCTATTCCTGATGGCGGGGCTGGGGCGGTTCCTCCGATCCTGTGCCGGGGAGGGGTTTGCTCGATGAGATCTGGGTTCGGAAGGGAGGAGGCGCAGTAAGATGGGGGCTTGCTTGCGGGCTTTGGCGTTTTGGGTCCTGGTCTTTGGCTTTTTCTTTGCATCTGGTACTTCCGATGACGCAGTCGATCTCCGCCGTGCGTAAGTACGATACCTTTTGTTGTCTTCAATTTCTTCTACGTGGAAAGATCGGAACTTTTTGCGGGTTTCGGTTTGTGTTCATCGACGGCAGTAGTCGCACTTTCGGTCGATTAGGAAATTTTCTCGGGTTGTAATTTGGAAAAAAATGGTAATAATTTTGTGTCGGAATGCATAATGGGAGGGCTATGCGGAAGTTCTCGTACCAGTTATGTTGCCCTCCTTGTTCGAGTCCCTCCTTGTTCACTCGAATCAGAATGATCATTCTTCTGGCAACAAAAGCAGAAAAATAAGTAAAACATGATATCATGTGTTTGTTTATCGGTTCTCAGTTTGTCAAATCTGCATTTTATGTCTGATGACTCCCTGCATTTTATGTCTGACAGTCACGTATAAGTTGTTGAAATAACTTTAAAATATCAGTGTGGTTGACTTAGAAGACTCTTATTTTGGAATCTTATCTTTGATACTCTTTTTGCAGTTTTCCTATTGTGGAACCAGATTCTGAGCATACAAAACTCCGCCTTGCAAAGGAGGGTTTGGACGCAATTCAAAGAATTACAACCCCTATAGCTGTTGTTGCGGTTAGTGGCAACTTAATCATTAACTGAAAATGAGAATCCATGGAAGTGACAGAGATTAACTTTAAAATTCAAGAACTTAAAGATTCAGTCTAGCATTTATTATTTGTTCTAACTCTAGATTATGATGAATTGCCACTCTATTTAAATCATGACTTCAACAACATTAGCTTTTGACCATGAGCTCAAATCATCCTTTGCCTTTAATGTGCTATGGAGGATTCATTCACTCCACAAAATGTGTTTCCCTACTCTAAATGGTTCTAACAAGTATTTCCCAGGTAATCGGTCCATATCGCTCAGGCAAATCATTTCTTCTCAACCAACTCCTATCCCTGTCATGCGATGAAGGTATATTTCTATTTTTCATTTTTTTTTTTTGTGAAATTCTTGAATGCTATTGTTCTTCTTTGACCTTACTATCATGGTGCAGGTTTTGGTGTAGGACATATGCGTGATACTAAAACCAAAGGTTCATATATATTCAATTTTTTTATGTCTTTGTAGCTTGTATATAACTACTTCTCAATGCCTTTTGGTAGCTTTTTTTTATCAAGTCTTTTTTATCAGATTTAATATCCTTCAATAAGCAGTTATCTTTTGGTGCAGGAATATGGGTTTGGGGAACGCCTTTCGAAATTGATATCAATGGAAGAAAAATATCTGTCTTATACCTAGATACAGAAGGATTTGAAAGTGTCGGGAAATCAAATGTTTATGATGATAGGTAATTCATAAATTAGAATAATTTCTCCATCACATATAGGATATATATTTATTCTTTTTGTCTTCGCCAGGATATTTGCTCTCGCTACAATTATGAGCTCTGTGCTGATTTATAATCTCCCTGAGACGGTTTGTACTTCATCTGTTGGAAATTTATAATGGGCACTTGTAACTTCTTCAATCAACTCTAGATCCATTTGATTCCTTAGGCATGCAATCTAATCTCAATTTTTGTTTTCCCTTTGGTGGTCTTTGTTGTAGATTCGTGAGGCTGATATATCTCGGTTATCATTTGCAGTGGAAATTGCAGAAGAATTTTATGGAAGGTCTAATTTAGCATTTGCAATAAATTCAATTATTTTATTTATTCTGGGTTTCTCTTCCTGACTGTTGTGTGTTTTTCCTATATGTTGCTTGTTGAACAAAAGGGTCAAGGTAATGTAACATTACCAAGAGTCTTATTCTCTGGAAGGTTTTAATTTTGGTTATTCACCTTGCTGCATGTTTATACAGGGGCAAGATGTTGCTTTTGAGCCGGCTAAACTTTTGTGGCTTATCCAACGAGATTTCCTACGTAAGCTATCATCTTTTTAGCCTTTCAATAATGCGTTAACTATATATTAATTGTTCATGAAAATGCTGGCATAAGGATACATTGTACTCGCTGCATTGTGCCAATTAAATTGTAAGAGAATAAATTCAGTTCTCCTGTATTAATTAGAGTTTGCAAGTGCTTGATACTGTGATCTACACACGGATCACACTTTAGGTATTTAATTTTCTGATAATTGCAAGTGTCTAATTTAGTACTGTTGATTATGTTCTATGTATGTTATAATAACAATGTAGATTTCAACAGCTCAATAGGATCAGTTGGCCTAGAACAAATCTTTGCACCGCCAACAGAAGTAACAGTGTTTTGGTGTGTCTCTGCTTATGCTTGAGACAGTCTTTTGATATTTAGTCTGCACTTGGATTAGGGAGGCATCATTGGATGTTTAATACTGCACTACCATGTATGATGGTTTTGTTATCATTTGATGTTACCATTATATATTTTTGCTCTTTCAATTTCCATGACTGTGGCATATGTCTTGTATGCCTTTATTTCACTGTAGATGCATTTTTGTTTATCTAACAGAGGGAAAGTCGGTGCAAGAAATGGTGAATGAAGCCCTCCAGCTTGTACCAAATAGCAGTGGTTAGTCTTACCCTTTAGTCTGTTGGTGTGTGATTGATATTAACAGGATCCTTACTATTAATCTTGACAACTTATGTTCATCTTATTCCTGTTTTTCAGGTGATAAAAATATTGATCAGGTATTGTATTCATTCAAACTGTAATGTCAAACTTGAATGATCAAACTTTGTGTTTCTTTCCTTTCTCCTCTCTATGAACTTTCCTTTATTGACATTCATTTTTGTTCGTAAGGAAGTAGTGGTTGATGGGCTCACTCATCTCTTTCTATTCATTTGTACATGTTGAATCAGGTAAACCGAATTCGAGATTCCTTGGCAATAATGGGTGACAATAACACAGCTTTTAGCTTGCCACAAGTATGCGTTCTTTCACTTCTCTTGGCCTATCACACTTTTTACAACAATGTTTTTTCATTTGATTTTTTTCTCTTTTTATTAAGGTCTCAAGTTTTCATTCGTGCTTAAATTGGGTCCATCAGTTGTCCCCATCACATATTGTGGGTATTAGCTAGTTGCATTTATTGAAGCATCAGTTTTTTTTTTCATTTTTATTTATAAAAACATATGTGAAGTTGAGTTATCTATCTTGGTTGTGCAATGCCATAATTTCATATCAATGGTCATAGACAAAATCTGAAGGTCACTTGTGAAAATTTTGTTTTCAAAGGCACATTATGAGATACTTCTTGTAATTTCCTTTGTATGTTTTTCAATCACTTATTTTCAGCAAACAATATATAATTTACTAAAGGAGAGCTATCAACTGTTCATAACATATTAGATAACATCAGTTGCCATGTATAGTCTTTTCTAGTGTGTATGGAATACAAATTTGAAGCCGCATGATTCATGTTGTGTTTCAAGTTTTTATCTTGTGCTGTTCTTCTGTAGCTAAATATTGATTGAAATCTCCAAATTGTATTTTGTTGACATTTCTGTTTTCTTAATTGTCATTTAACCCTTCTCATAACTTTGTTATGCTGCCCACACTTGATAATGAAATTATGCTCATGCAAGTTAACATACATCTTGTATTTCTGTTTCGGTTTCATGGTTAGAAGACGTTTGAAAACCTTGAGTCTTGACAGCCTCATCTCCAAAGGACGAAACTTTGTGATTTGAACGACAGCGAACTGGATCAAATGTATGTGAAAAAGAGGGAGCAATTGAAACAGCTTGTTGTATCAATCATTCACCCGAAGATTGTTCAGGGAAAACTTCAAAATGGAAATGATTTCGTAGCTTTCCTGGAACAGGTAATGAATTAATAATGATTGCCAAAGCCATCAGATTGATTTTTCTTATTATTTAATAATGGTGCCTCACCTTCATAATCTGAAAGGCACGAATAAAATTTGTTTTTGGAAAATGCTAATATCTATCCTTTGTTTCTTTTCAGATCATTGAAGCCTTGAATAAAGGAGAAATTCCATCCACAGGCTCTATTGTCGAAGTGTTCAATAAGGTGATTCTTGAGCGTTGCATGAGATTGTACAGTGAGCAAATGGAAATTCTGCAATTACCAGTAGAAGAAAAGAGGCTGCAGGAGCTTCATGAAAAATTGAAAGTAGAAGCTAAAAAGTTGTTTGATCACCAGCATTTTGGTCGGAATCATGCTGCACAATCTGTTTTAGAACTCGATTATGAAATGCAAAAGGTGCGTTGTTTTTCGTAAGGACAGCACATTGAAGCTCGCCATGTGTTAACAGTATAGCTTATACATATTAATTTTGTTAATTGATTCAAACATAAACATATTTTTTGTTTGTTTGAAATATTTGTGTTCTCATGGTTGTATTTGCTTGTGAATTTTAATGGTGTTTAACCATACTTGGAAACTTAGGCAATGAATAGTTGCAGAGCATGCATCAAGTATGAAATTGAATTTGCACATATTGAGGTAGATCATAATACTTCTTTATTCATGTCGTTGGAGTTAATTTTGGATACACATGTATACTTGTGTCTTGTGAAATGGTTTTTTTCCTTATTAAATTTAGTCTTCCATCTTTCCTATATTTTATGTATGCATAATGTATATGTGTATATTTATATTCTGTTTACTTATGTAATGACCATTAGCAGGTTTTTAGAACATTCCTCCGTATTAATGAATATCAATCATCAAAATTGTGTGAAGTCCGATATACTCAGTGTGAAGATAAAATGGATCATCTTCAAGTTATGAGACTTCCTTCCATGGCAAAATTCAATGATGGTTTTCTTCACTGCAATCAAACTTTCGAGAGAGAGTGTGTTGGGCCTTCAAAAGAAATGTATACGCAAAAAATGACAAAGGTAAAACTTAAGTAACCAATTGAATACTTGCACAATAAAAAGTCAGTTTTTAGTTATTATTAAAGTTCTAAGAAATTTGTTTATTACAACTGGATGATGGGAAAGTATATGCAATGTTGGTTCCTTTTCTTTCTCTTTCTCTTTCTTTTGATACTTGAAAGTAAATTCTAAATTTGGGGGACTTTCTATGGTATGGCATTATTTCACATGGTGTGTTCTTTGATTTCCTTTAATTTGATACATGCACGAGTGGAAATTTCTATTTGCACTGATACACATGTTTGTATCATAACAAAACGGTAGACTAACAACAATTAAACTGCATAAATAAATATAAATATAAGAATAATTTAGTAATTATATGAAGAATAATAAATTAGTTAAATTAAAATAACTATCAACTTGATTTTCCCATTAGAAAGTTTTACATAATTACTTAAAAGTTGATGTTATGCTCTCCCTCCCTGAGGACACAGTTGCCTCACATTGAACATGATGTGAGATCTCGTGGTCAAAGACCAAAAATAAAACTATAGCATCTTGAATGAAACTAATATATCAATGATTTATTCTTCTACTACACTATACATTCTTCACAAAATTAATTATTGAAAAAAACAATTCTAAATGCATATGATGATTATCAGCAAAATAAACACTAAAGCCTCAGCTTATAAACTAAAGGATAGAGAATATTTTTGGAATTCCTTTTGTTAATTTAATTATCTTTTTAATACTTGTGAAGTTAAATATGAGAATTTATGCATATCAAAGGATCTAATTTTGAGTTGATTACCAGAGTATATTTTAATCTATACATAATAGCCCCTTTGATTGCTTAAGAAAGTTATCTAAATGCAAATTACACAAATAGAAAGGAAAACTAGTTCTTGTTTCCGAAGTATAAAGCATTATTCCATGTCAGGTATATGTAACTACATCAGGTACCTTTTAGGCTTTTACCATAGTCGAACAAAATGTACCTGTGCCAACAAACCACTATTTCAGTTGATGTCATTAAGGAAAGTTGTTTTCCTTCAATGGTTGAAAAATAAACCATTTGTAAAAACCTTATCACAATGTTTCATTTTGAATGTCCAGTTCTTTAGCTTCCCTTAATCTTATACACTTGCACATTCTATTTTCTCCAACAGTACAGATCAAAATAATTTACTCTTGGTTAAGCATATTCAGAAAAATATACTATTGCTAGGTGGTTTGCTAACATTTGCAAAAATTTGATGTAGAATGGTGACATTGTATGATGCTGTTAAAGGGAATTCTTGCCCTGTCTATTTTGTGTAATCTCAACCAGTCAATATTATTAAATATATTCTTTTTAATTGAATCTGGAGAATCAGGTTTTCTAAGATGGGGTTAATATATAATTTCAACCTTTACATGTGAGAAATCAAGGATAAGCAGATGATACATGTGCTTGTTTTTATGCAATTATTCATTTATGATATCTCAGTTAATTTTGAGATAAAAGAGTTTAATTGTGTGATGCCAGATGGAGTTATAATCTAGTAAGCTACTTTTGCTACTCTATCTGTTTATACGCCGTCATTCTCTCTGGATTGTATCATCTTTGGATGATTCGGTGAACCAATGTGTTTATTGGACTTTGTTTTGCTTCAGATGCTGAGTAAAGCTCGATCACTTTTCATCAAAGATTACAATCAGAGACTTTGTAACTGGTTGGTGACTTTCTCACTCATTGTGGCGATAGTGGGCCGGTTCATTGTCAAGTTTATTTTATTTGAGATTGCTGGTTGGGTGATGTTCATTTTCCTAGAGACATACACTAGAATGTTTTGGTCATCAGAGTCGCTATATTACAATCCTGCTTGGCATGTCATTGTGTCTACATGGGAAACTATTGTGTATAGTCCTATTCTTGACTTGGACAGGCAAGTTTCTCACCATGCCTCTGCACATAAATAATAAAACTCACTAAACTGATTCCCAACTTTTACCACTGATCTTTTGTTTTTGTTTAACATTTTCATTATTGCAACAGATGGGCAATTCCAATTGGTGTATTGCTACTGGCTCTGGTCTTATATTGGCAATGTTTTGGTAGGAGGAAACATGGATCTGGTTCGCTGTTGCCATTGTACATTGGCCGTCACCATAAAAGTGGTTCCAACCGATCAAGATCTGAGTAAGTGAATTTAGATGAAACTCGAGTACCCCAACAAATCTGGTACTTCCATCATCTGCGGTCTTTATCACGGTGGTGCCATCACAAATGTACCACATTCTTTGAGGGCATGCAAGAGGGAGAAGCTTAGAGACAAAGCCATATGCAGATTGTCTGATATGTTTTGTCTACTTAAACATTCTTTTTTTTTATTGAGACATCGAGATCGGCTTAGCTAGTTTGAATCGAAATTGCTCATTGTTTGTTGTTACTCTAAAGTTCTGACATTATACACATTGGTGTCAAAGAAACTAGAAGAAATGTTCACTAGCTACCATGGTAAAAATGTCGAGTAGCATATTTATTATAGTCTCAAGTATGAGTTATGTAAATTCTTATACTTCAACATGTGGATGTGCCCATTTTGTATAGAGTACATTTGCAGGTGATCTGGTATACTCGTATACAAATGCAGTCTTTCTTTTCTTTTCCTTTTGTTTTTAAAAGATTCACGTGGCTCTAAAACTCAGGCCCATGAGGAACATCTTGGACATGCATCGAGGCGTGGAAGAAGTGATTCGTCCCTTCTTGGAAAGGAAGTGCCATGTTGGGGGTTGGATTAGACATGCTCGGAGTGAAGGGAAAATCGATACTTGACATGTCAGAGATGACCGAGTATAAAGGCTTCACCCCAGTTGCCCTCTTTAAAGATTCTTCTGCCATTTTCACCTGAATACAGAGGATGTCATATGTTAAAATCAAAGGCGTTGAAGAAGTAACTAGACGTGCTACATCATTGTGAGGCAGTTGAAGACGAACAGTCAAAGAAACTAGGTGGGCTAATATTAGGCAATTCCTGCAAATCAGCGCATATTAAATTTGAGAATTATGAAGAACCCCAATACACACAAAAACCCACCAAGTAGTTCAAGAAACACCTGACGATATATAGACCAAACAGACATGAAGAGATGAATACTTTACCTTGGCTCTAACAGTCTCCAAATCTGCTTTTAGTATTCTATTATTAACCGAAGCATCACTATACTTCTTATTAATGTCAGTTAGACGATTCAACAGTGATGAGTGTTCAATTCTTAATTGTGAGACCTAATGCAAAATAAGTATGTATTAATAGTTAATACAAATGAAGATACATGGGATTTAAATAACAATCTGAATGACCTGGGCTTCGAGCTCACTCATATGTGCTTGCTTTCTTCTCCTTGATCGTCTTGCTGATTCTCTGTTTGAAAGCATTCTGCACACCGATTGGGCACTTAAAGCATTTGGTGTACCAACGCAAGCAATAAAATACCTTGTCTAAATAAAAAGTCTACCAGATTACTGAAATTCAGTGCTATCAAAGAGTAGATAGAATAATACTATTAAAAAAAAAAAATGAAACTGCTTCAAAGTGTAACTGGGTGATAAAAGAAATTAACTCTAGCATGCACTTAAAAGTGATTTAGCAGGTGTAAATATTACTAATGATATAGCCTCAAAAAGAGTTTAATGGTGGAATAAAATTCTTATAGCAGACCCTAATTAACTAGGATTAACATGGATTGATTCAAATAAATATACACAATCGAGAAACTTTTGAAACATAAGGTAAACGAGAAATAGTAAGAAGACACTGGCAGATAATTAGACAGATCCGTTGGTTCTTCTAGCAGTCAGCTATGCACTACCAACAAATACTCTGAAGCTTTAACAATCAAACACTAATAGTATGTTGTATTTATAAAGAACAAGTGTTCACATTGTTGAATTCAGATAATATAATCAGTGCAATACTCAATATTTGAGAAAGGGAAAACAGATTTACCATCTCAATGAACAATTATTTGAATATTATAATAATCATCGTTACCTCCTCATGCGTTTATCTGAAGGGCCAATGTTGTTGGTCTCTGCTTCTCCTTCAAGTTCATCAACCTCATCTAACTGCTCCCCTGATGAATTGCTTGTAGCCTGCTTCCCTTGGGTAACTGAAGTATGAAGAATAGATGAAGTTGGAAGTCTACTAGGTACTAGGCTCACATTGCACTTTATAAGAACTTATCGACCGTGCAACATTTAATGCAAAAATACAGAATGCTTTGAGCTATAGTATACAAGCATGCATCAAATTTCTACATTTGCAATCTGCAATTTTATGTACATGTATAATATAGCTATGGTCGACAGGAAGTTGCATTTCCTCATTTAGTTCCATTACAGACCAGAAAAAATCATGAAAATGAAACAAAACAAATCCAAATGAAAAGAACTACGAAAAACCATTGAAACAATTACACTTTTTGGTATATGCACATATTATTCATCTCAGAAGAAATACCTTGATATCATAGAAACTTGTGATGCATCATTATCTTAACATGTAGATCAAAAATAACAAAATTGTCTCGTTATAGAGCAATAAATAGGACTGACAAACGCAATTATACCATTTGTGTGCACTTGAGAACCAGGCCGTGTAACATCTGAAATAGGGGACCTACTGTCAGCAACAGAAGCATACTCCTGCGTATTCACACTTGAACCCTGTAAAATAAGAATCTTTGATTATTTTTTAAAAATGATCATACAGTGATATATTTAAATTTAAACTAGCATTTACCCTGTTAAAGAATAAAAAAATCCAAGCTAAATGACAGGGTTAATTATAGTATACACTTGTGTTTAGACTGAATTCCACTTTTACCGAGTCAGCAGCAATTTTATTTACCACTTTGTTGACTGTAGCTAACCAGAGTTAATGTTTTCTCCATCACTATCATATTACCTTCTTGAGGAGGCTAGTCGAATTTTAGGGTTTTTCACTTGTGAATTTTTTTCTCATACCACTTTACCTACCTATCTGGATAGCATTCTTCAAGGCTTCATTTCTATTGTTTCCCATATAACATTACCAGAATATTATTAAAAACACGCGTGGATAGTGTTAAATGAAAAATATTCATAATACAGGATGCAAGATAAGTACCAAATTGGCAAAGGCAATCAGAACATGCTGAGATTTAAATAAAAGAGAAATTTACATGCCAAGATTATTGTTTTCAAGAGTTAAAAAAAAAAAAACATGCAACTTCACAAAAAAAAGATATTCTACCATAGAGCTAAAATTACTACTAAAAAAAAATCATGAAACAGAGCGTACCCAAGACATGGCAACGGCAGCACAAACAATGTCCAGCTTTTTCTTGAGAAGCGCCTGGTGCTCCTCCGGGTCAATCAATTCCGCAGGATTTGAGGGCTGTGGCGTGAGAGGTGCCTTCATTTCCCCCAACTCATGGTACCCAACTCGTCCCAAGTCTCCCCTACTACCGCAAACGTTCGCCACCACGTAGGCGGAGGGAGCGCCGGAGTTGGGGGCAAGATTAGTGTCATAATTGCGACTGACGCTAAGGTTACGGTCGTGGGGGGAAGCCGCTGCTGGATCAGCATTGCACCCGTCGACGACCTCGAGGAACTTATCGACACACCACTCCGAGGCATTATTCATGTTGATGACGCCTCCTTCCCCAGCTGCTCCTCCTCCTCCTCCTTGCAGAGGAATCCCCGACGGCGTGGGTATGGGGGAGGAAACCCAGAAGGATTCAATGATCGCTTCCAATGAGAAGGCCCTCTCCATCTCTATCCTTTCCGATCTCTATCTCAATCGCCCTCTCTCGACTCTCTCGATCGATCGATCGCACTGTCTTGGCTGGTTTTTATTATGCGGACAAGTAGAAAAGGAAGGACGTGAAAAAGGTGAAAAACTTTTCGTCCCTCTTATTTCCTAATCCAGTCTACACCTTATTTTGCATTCTATATGGATCCGCCAGTTGTTGTATATTAACTAATATAAAATGGTATAATGTTGGGTCGTTTTCCTTGAATGTCCGTGAATAAATGGCAGGATTCATCGTCCGAGGTTAGTCGAGTCACCCTGCCGAAGTTTCACAGCTGACGTGGCGGAACTAGAAACTACTCTGAAATCCTCTCAGGTGCGATTAGGGCATCCACAGTGGGTGCATTCATGGGTGACTCATCCAGTTCGGCGGAGATTCCGAAGGCTGATTCGCACGCTCATACTAATTAATTAGCAAGAAAACAATGATTAATTAATTAGACAAAAAGAACAAACACGTGTGTGGACCACGGAGGAGGACGGCGACGAGAGTGGGCGCATCGGAGGGGCGAGGATGGCAGCGGCCATGGGCTTCTCGTCCTGTTCTTTCACGACTCTGATGGCGTCGGCTCCTCGGTTACCGGCGACGGCTTCCCTCACCCTCGCATTTTAGGCGGGAGGGCGCTCGCCTTCGAGACCCGCCTCGCCCGCCCGCGGCTGCGGAAACCGGGGAGGGGGGCGGCCTCGGGTGCCGATGCGTGTTTGGTCTTGGCTTCTCCGTGCTCTTCGTGACCTATGTAGTGGTGTCGCTCGTCTTCGGCCCGAGGAAGCTTCCCTAGATCGGACGGAGCGTCGGCAAGACTCTCAAGGGCTTCCAACAGGTTCGTCCCCCACCCCCACTCCTTTTTTTGTCTGTTTATTTCTTGATGGATTTATCGGTGTTTTTTCTTCAAAAAAAAAACTTTTTAGGTTTGTTTAATGCCCGTTCGGTTGTTGATTATACGGCCTTTCTATACTTCTCAAGCAGCTTAAAGATTATTAGTGGTGGAACTTCAAGTAATCTTGCTACACACTTATTCTGTAGTACCAAATGGTTATAGTCAGTTTATTCTAGCTACTTTGAACCACTTAACATCCATTATCAACTGCTAATGAACCAGGATCTTTGGATTTAGTTTATTCTTGCTCTTTTGAATCGCATAACATCCATTTTCAACCGCTAATGAACCATGGTCTTTCTTTTGTTTCACTTTCCTTAAAGTTGTTATGATATTTTTTTGGTTTCCATAGGAGTGAACTTGCTGTTATTCAAGTAAAATTTCAATAACCCCTCACTAAGCATTATAGTTGCGATTAGGTTGTGCTCACTAATGATGCATCTAATTAAAAATGTAGTCTACTTTTATGGAACAATTTCTTCCAATCAAGTGGATTTGTTAGTGACATGGTCTATATGAGTTACTCTCTTGTTTTTATGTGGTGGCAATAATACGTTTAAAACTGAGAATTTTTTATTTAGGGTACAGGGTAGCACATCAATGATGGTAACCTTATCTAGGTATCATACTAGGTGTATTTGTTATCTATAACTATAAGAGTCCCAGTTCAATGACTTTTGTATGATTTGAGATTCTTTCATGACCATGTGTGAAATGGCAAGTTGGTTGTTGTTTACTTTGCCTTTTGTTTTGAAACTAAGGTATCTTAAAGAATGTAGCAAATAGAGAAAATTACATTTTTAGTCCCGTAAGTTGCACTTTTTCAATTTTGATCATGTTATCTACAAATTCACATTCTTAGTACATTAACTTGCATTGTTTTCCAATTTCAATCCTTTGTTGTCTCGAATTTGAATTGACCACCGGTAATTGCCTGATGGCGGCAGCAATGCTGAAATAGAAAATGAATTTGGGCATTTTTGCTTTTGGTGGACAAATTGCGTACGTGGCAAATTTTTTATGTCCACCTGGCCATTAAAATAAGGAATACAAAATCAAAGCCCCATCACGTTGAAAATAAAATCAATAAAATAAAATTCTTAAAAAAAATATTACACTCATCATATTTCTTCAATACATTGTTCAACATTCACAACAAGATAGATCAAATACAAAGTCCTTAAATACTCTAAAAGCTTCAAATCTGCAAAATCACCCATTAAAACATCCACAAAACAAACAAAAGCAACCATGGCAGCACAACCAGTAACTTTAGAGCTTTATTCTCCCTCGCCATTTTTAGATTTTCTTTTTCAAGCACAGTTAACTTACGTTTTAATCCTGGAATTATGGTGTTCTATAGCACATTGATGGATCTTTCCAAACAAAAAAGTCACAACCATCCTTCTGTCAAAAACAAGAGTGTGAGACATTAACATTCACAATAACATCAATAATGATCAAGGATAAATGAAATAGAAAAAAAATATCACCTTCCAATCACTACAGCCATGAAACCTCCTACTGGGGTTATCATTTGTCCAAGAAGTTTGCAACACTAACCGTTTCGCGCATTTATAGAACATGAATACACTTCCGGAGGATGAAGACATCTGGCTCTTTCAAATAAATTACAGATCCAAACGTGAATGTTGCTTCATTATCTTCCTACTTATGTGAGAAAATCAGATTCAGAAGCTTGGGTCGAGTTACAGGTTTCCGAATCTAGGATTTATGATGGAGAAGAATGGGGGATCGTTGGTTTGGGGGGAAGATCTATAATGGGTGTAATATTTGTTTTTAAGAATTTTATTTTTAAGGTGATGTGGCTTTGATTCTGTGTTCCTTATTTATTTTAATGCCCGGCTGGACTTAAAAAATTTACCACGTAGGTGATTTGACCACCAAAAGCAAAAATGACCAAATTCATTTTCCATGTTAGCATCGCCGCCGCTAGCTAAGTGGTCAATTAGAATTCTGGGCAAAAAAAAAACAAAGGATTGAAATTGGAAAAAAATGCAAGTTAATGCTGAATGTGAATTTGTAGATAACAAGAACCAAATTGGAAAAAAAATGCAACTTACAGGACCAAAAATATAATTCGCTCTAGCAAACATGGAGGAAATTTCCTAGAAAATTGTAAGCTCCAGAAGAATGCCATGGAAGTAATATTATAACAATATCAAACTCATCTTGGAAACGTTGGGAAAGAAAGTATTGATCTACTTTGTTTTTTGGTCAAAAGATAGCATTAACCAAACCAAACTTGCCAAATGACCAATATATTGCTAGACATAATAGTATTTGGTTACCTTTTGTGATCCAAATGTCATCTTTGGATGGCTCATTTCTGGATTTTTCATTGCTAGTTCAATCATTGATATGCGAAGCAAAATCCATTCTGCAGTTAAAATAACTTAATTTTCTCCTCTCTTTAAACTGGTACGAGAAGCTATAGAATACTTTGTTGCTGCATCTGGCCCTCTTTGTACTGATTTATTCTAGAGGGTCCCTTCTAAATCCTCTGCATTCAACAAGTCATGACAAGTTCTCTTACACCACAAATACGTGAAATTGTCCATAAGCCTATTCGAGATACAGAATAAAGCAGAAGTAATCAACCTAGTTTGATCACACGTCAGAGTGAGCGACCTAGTTTGGCCACAAATCATAAATGTGTTGGCTAGAAGGGTGTTCAGTTGGCCATCAGTGTAGCTGAATTAATCACGATTCACTTGACCTCGAGGACACTAAATCATAAGCAGGTAGATGATAATGCTCGAGTTTAGACCAGCAAGCAGGTGGACTAGTTTTTGTAGGTTCATACTTTCTAGGCACAAGATTACTGTTGTCAACTTCAGTTCTGAAGCATGTTTTAAAAAAATAAAAGAACTAGAAACGTGCTTAAAAATTTTGGGTTCACATAGTTTTTTCAGGCCTGTGCCTAGGCACACCCAGGTAAAACACTCTTCTTGAGTTGGAGGTCCTCCTTGAGCTGGAGTTACAGCTGGGGAAATTTTACACCTAACTTGCAGGACAAGGATCAAATGTTTAACCGTTTCCATACTTGAGCTGGAATGCCTGAGAGTGCATATTTTTCATCAGCGATACTTATTTATATTGGACCTTAACTTACAATACGGAGTTCATTTGTTTGTGTTTATTGAGCTTGCCAGGGTTTATCACAGTTAGTGCCGGAAAACTAAAGCGCGAGTTCACCATATTGCCTTTGAGTTCTATTCCTGGTCTTATCCTTTATTATTTCAGCCAGCAAAAGAATTTGAAACTGAATTGAATTGAAAAGAAATCTCAAAGACTCCCCAAAGTTGTCACTGGTCAAGGACTCAAAACTGCAAGTGCCAAAGAGCACGTGTAATTCTTTACTTCTTCTCTTATACTGTAAGTCTCTGCTCACACTCGTATATTTCCTGAATATAATTTGCTTGGGAACATGTTACTCTTTCAAAATGGGTGATTCATTTAAGCCTCCTTGGAACTCGTTCTTAGTCAAAAGTACTTCAAAGGGCTTTGTGTCTAGTCTCTTCTGGCTCCTCCTCTACTTTCCAAGTCCATTATAGTATCCTTTGCCTTTGCAAAGGCTAGGACATGATCAGAAGGAAGTTTCGTTGTAGTGTCATTATTGATTAAGACTTGTTATTATATTATTTTCTGTATGACTCTTTGACTGATTGCTTCTTCTGTCCTTGCCCATACCACACCGTCTCTTTAAATATGTCAAATCGATTGAAAGCCTGATGTGTGGATTGCATCGGGCCCTTCTTCTCCAAGATTATCCATACGTAGATAAACCAAACAAGTGTCAATAAATAATTGATCACATTGTTTCTTAGTTTAAAAACATATATAATTAACCTGTAAATTATATTTAATTTATTGAATTTTATAAGAGTATTAGATATATAACAATTACTCAGCCTATAATTATCCCATCAAGGAAAACAAATGGGTCACCACCATTAATGTGGAAGGACATCAAGAGGGCAGCTGTCGTCCTTGTTCCGGTTTCATATCTTTTCCATTGCATTTGTTGTCGGGTGCTTTATCACCGTCAACGTGTGGATCGAAAAAGCTCTGAATCACTAGGTAGAGAGTGGGCATCAATCGATTGAACTGTATTTAAACAAATTAATTAATTGGCCATAGTTGATTAACACGCCCATTTTGATTAATGATTTTTTTTTTTTTTAAAAAATCTGGAATGTATATAATTTTTTACTTTTAAGCTGAAAACGTAAACATGTGAAAACTTGTTTGGTTTGATAATCTTAAATTGTTTATAGAGAAAAAGAGTAATGAAAAGTAATAACAAATTTAAATTACAATGAATAGTAAGATCAATTTTATTATATAATAGCAAAGCTATAATAGGTGATTATTAAACACTTGTTTAATAATAGTAGCACTAATAATTAAAATATTCAATACTAAAAATGGTTAATGAAAACAATAGCAACAAATTATTTATATTAATTTATTTTTATTTTCAAAAAAAAAGAAAAGAATTAAAAGATACTTTCAGAAACTTTTATTTTTCACGTCTTCTCCTATTTTAAAAATTGCGTCAGACAAATCAACTTAGCAAAAACATTTTCATAAATCTTTTTTCAAAAAATGAAAATTTAAAAAAATAATGTCTCATTCATTGTGAGGCGCGCACAGCTCAAGTGGCAAGCAATCCATTCTGATTAATTTTAAAAATTGTCGGACCAGTTGGCATTTTTAGAATTTACCCGCGGTGAAAAACTCATCACCTCCAAAATTAATAAAAACTAAATATCTATATTATAAAAAAAAAACTATTAACCAAGTTGGTAGAACCAAACGTAATAAATAATAAGAAGAAATTTGAGATGCAGTTTGCCAACACTGCAACTAGACAACCATGAATCACCACAAACCCAGATATTAAAAACAATAACAAGAGAGATCTACAAAACCTAATAAATAATAATAAGAAATTAATAACACGAGTAAGCAGTCCTTCAACCCCACCATTCAAAATGTGATAACTTGCAAAAGAACATAAAATATAATTATTCTCTATTCAAAAAGGTAGACAAACTTCTTATATACAAGATGCATAATATTCATGCTTGAACAACTTTTAGCATATCTTGCTAATTTTCTTTTGATATTTTTAACTTCTTGTTTGAAGAGGAATGACAAGGTGATCCAAAAACCACTTCCAAACTTGTTTCTTTTGCTTGTTCACCGTTCGTGAAGTTGGACAAAACATCTATTTTCATGAAGTAAACGCTCAAAATTCTAGTTGTATCTCCTTGTAGAACTTGTTGACTTCTTATTGTTTTGATTCTAAACCTCTTGCTTCAGATGCTTTCATGATCCTCAGTCGTTTGCAAGAAGAAGTAAACATTCTGCAAACATCAAATGAAAGAGACTCCTGTTAGCTCATAAGAAGACAGAACAGTCCCTCATATACACACAAATTAGTTCACGACACTCACTCCCAGGGAACATCTCCAACCAACATCAAGTCGCCATCTTTGTCTTCATAGGTGATGGCATATTCAGATCCATTGCAGCCTTCTTTTCGTGAAGATTCCCCTGCAAGAGATGAGAAGAACATAGTTTGCATCATGAATTATTACAAAACGCATATTTCATGTATGGTCGCCCAACCGATAAGAACATGCTCTGTTACCTTGTGAAAAGCATTTGAACATGCTGTCCAATGCCTCCTTGAGCTCCTTGTACCCCTGGTAAAGCTTGAGATCAATCTTTCTCAAGTAAGGAGCCCCATCCATGCTCACCTTCACAAACAACCCGGAGGCATCCGCCCCCGTCTCAGCCTTCCTCGCCTGGAAGTTGTTCTTCCTGTACGTCCGGATAGGCGGCCACCCAACCACTTGCGCCCTGGCATTTCATCAAACACCTACTGGTCAGCAAAACCGATCCGCCACAAAGTTCACACCTTTGACGCGAAACCTGAGACTTACTTAGCCACCGGGGCCGCACCGACACTCCGGAGACCGGAGGCATCCTCCGGTGAAGACTTGCAGAAGGCAGCCTCATCATCTTCCGGCAGAGCTCGTTTTCCGCCCCTCATCGCCGGCTTCTCCGGCGCCTCGGATCCCGGCAAACCGAGCCGCAGCTCGGTGTCCTTGACGTAGCTGGCTGCCACAGCTTCCATGTCACTCGATTTCCTCTAAACCTCCCGCAGAATCACCGCCCGTTTCCAAAGGCCACCACGGATCGATCCGACGCTCCAACCTTGAGCCCGATTTGCTGCCGACTTGCTGTGGAAATGATGGCGATATAGATTTATAGAGCAATAGAAAATAAAAAGGTAGAAGACGAAGAGGCGGACTTATCGTCGACAGGCGTGTGGACAAATTAGGGATTTGAAGTCGACAACGAGGCCGGTCGGGTGGATGGCAGACAACGAAATGGACCGCGCCGGTCTAATGCCGGGGCAGGTGTGCCGAACCATTATTCCCCCGGTCGGGAACGTGCGGCTCAGATTCCTGATTCATTGGCCAAGGGACGATCACCTCCGTCGAACCGACGGGCAGCCCATGTGCCGCCATGTGAAGTAGATGGTCCACGACGCGTCTAGGCACGGTCAGTAGGACCGTTTAATTAATCGATTAATCACCATTTAACTAATTAATCAGGCTGATATAATTTTTAATCTTAACTATGACATAACCCTAATATCATATTCATTTATCATTAAAATAAACAACTTTCATCACGTGGAATGGAATCCAAGGAGACAAATAACAAGTCTAATTAGCAATTAATCATATATATATATATACTCTCCTGAATAATTAAGGTGGTGTATTAACGTCACAAAACACATAGCAACCTATAACAACCCAATTTATTGAGCATTGAATATGGAAGATACATGGAAACAAAATTTTTTGGACCACCAATAATTCACCGATTTAATCGAATGAAATGTACGCACGGGAGGATGCATGAACGACGTTGAAGGTCGATGATAATGAGGATGCGCACATGCGTGTGGAATTAGTGTTTCATTTGCTTGCCTAAATGCCTTGTCTCATCTGATATATAACTATCACAGTAATTTCGTCTAGAGCGAAATGTGCGTGTCGTGTCATTTCATTTCGTTTCATTTGCAATTTTGCCAGGCCCGTTGAAGAAATAATTATGCCAAGGTGCATGTTGGTTTGCAACACGGTGCTTGCTAATTAATAAGCTTCACCTACTTTCGGTCGTTTAATTATTCATGTTTGTTTTGTGGTTTCACAACACTGCGAGACATTCAGTGGATCTGAAGCAGTTGGCTGCTCTTGGATTTTCATCACACAAATCGATGAAAATTTAAGTTTGGTGAACTCAACTCCATGACCATGGTCTAGTGTCGGAGCTTTAATTATAGAAAGGAGACAGCCACATGAACCGGCTGGATGGGTTCTGTATCTTGTTGCTTCAGCATCAATTAAGAGTTGATGGATCGAGTTGTAAATAAAAAAAATCAATAAATCATGATATGGGAGGCAAATTAAAAATTAATGTGTCATTAAGATTTATTTTTGAAGAACACAAAGTACTAATATTATTGGTGAGGCATAAAGTAAGAAAATAGGCCCATTTGGCTACTTGGGCCATTTGTGTTAAATCATTGATTTTGTTATTCAATTTAATTGTAATTTCGTTTACTTTAATTTCTCATTTAACTTAAGTCTAGTTCATAATTATTTGTGTGCGTGCATGGAAACAAAGTAATAATTACACGGAGTCTTTTATATATATATATATTGAAATCATGAAAAATACTTATTTTTTTTTAATAAAAGAAGACACCCAATCCGTCAACTCTCCGTATAAAATGACACAGTTATTTTCAAGAGACTGTTTGGCAAATTTTGATTGTTTGACAGACCCATTTTAATTTTTTATCCGATTAATTTTAAGTTTGGGCGAGCTTTGACCTGTTTAATAATATTTAAATGGTAGCAATTATAATTTTATAGATATTGCAACGCACACTTAACTTATTTAAAAATATTCACATTATATTAGCTAGCTCTATATATGCTACAATACATATTTAATTGATTCATTTAATATTTATATTATATTAGTTACAAATCATGTAAAAAATTTTCAATCTAAATTGAGCAAGTTTTACATGAAGAAAATTTTATTCCACATGTTCTATTCGATATTGATAAAAGAAGAATCTAACTCAATATTATTAAAAAAAAAAAAAAAGAAGTAGAACCAAGTTAATAAATCAAGATGATATCGTTCACCTTTGGAAAATGGAGCTTCATTCATTTTCAATTTTAATTCAAGAGTTTCTAGGTATGTTTACTTTATTTTGAGAAAAAAAAAAGAAAATGGATAAATTCTTTTTCTTAAAAATACATATAAGGAAAAGGTTAAAGGTCCTATTAACTACTTTATTATTATTTATTAATTTTATAATTATAAAAAAATTAATTTCTACTATACATTATAATCATATTATAGTAACTATAAAACTATTTATATAATAAATCAATCGGTTCAAAATTAAATGCGTCTCAAAAGATTATAATGATTTCCAAAAATAAGAATATTTTACCTTATATATATCCCTTTGTATTAGGAATTAAAATTTACTTTTTATTTGACAAACTAATAATTTGTGGACCCTTTTTTTAAAAACAAAAAAAGAGGCCTCCTATTTTTAAAAGTAATTTGTGCTTTAAAATAAAGATGGTCAACAGCTATTTAATTGAATAGGTAACTATTTTATTATATTCTTAAAAGTTTCGTCAAAGTCAAACTGCCGGCTGTATACCGGAAGGCTCGTATGAATCCCTTTTTAAAAATAAATAAATAAATAAATCAACACATGCTTCCGTCGGCTTGTGGTGGTTGGTGGCCTTCCAACATTTTTGCAAACGCGTCCATTTGTAATTTTTTGCATACTATAATTTCCCTCTTTTTATCTAATTTTATTTTCCATCTTAAAAATACTATATATTTTGTATATTAGAGTAAAATTATGCAACAAGTTATTTTGACTCCATTTAAAATTGACTTATCGGCCTCACTTGAAATAATAGTAAATATTAAGGATCAAGTTGATAATATACCTTCTTGAATGCGTGTTGCCTGCTGTATTTACGGTTGATCCACCACTTTGTCTGTTGCTATAAACACGTTCCTTCCATGATCCTCTGCATCCTCCCCCGTTCCATGACCTTCCTCTGGGAAGTTTTCTGACCCACCAACGACAATCTCCTCGCTTTCCATCTCCTTCCTCCTCCTTCACCTTGCTGAGCAGTTTTTTTTGCTTTGCAGGGATCCCTCCAGGGAAAAGGGGGAGGAAAGAGATCGATTGGTTGATCGTTGCACTTGCAGAGAAGAGGAAGAGGAAGAGGAAAAGCATGGCCAAGTACGTGGAGTTCTTCGATTTGGGTGTGAGGATAGCGACCCGGTTCCATTCCCACTGCCCCCAGACGGCGCGCATGTACTACAAGCCGCCCGCCACCGATTCCGACGCTGGCGAACCCGTCCAGAGGCCCTACGCCACCCGACGCTCCCCGCCTCCGCCGACGCCCCCGAATGCCGCCGCATGGATGAAGGCCGATTCGACGCCGTCGCCGAGATCATTCTTTACTCGGTTTGAGGATTGAAATCGTGCATGATCTGTTTTCTGGTCCGTGGAAACACGGAAGGGAGAAATTTAAACAAAGTGTTATTTTCAGAAAAAAAAAAATGAAACGGAAATTATGTGTTTTTTCTCTCTCGTCAAAGTTGGCAATTTTCTCTTGTTTTATTTGTTTTGTTTCAAGTTTGAGCTAAAATGTGTCGCAAAACATTTCTCTGGTTTCATATTTGAGTTTATTTTCATGTAAAATATATATTTTTGAGGTGTTCACGTGAAAACCATGGTCAAACTATTAAAGTGCGTTTATATATAAATATATAATAAAATAAGAGAATTTTTGCATGCAGTCCCTATTAATAAATAAATTTTTACATATAATTTTCATCCATAAAAATTTTTATTTCCACTCCCTAATCAAATATATTTACCTAATTGCCCATGATACTTTTAGGTATAAAAAGTCTAAAAATAAGTATAATTCTTCTTAAATTCAGTACATTAAATTAGAATATAGTATATTTTTTTATCAAATTGAGTATAATTCTTTTTTCACCTCAATTGGATAGAAAATATACTATATTTTCTTTAAATGATACTCAATTGGATGAAACATATACTTTATAAGGACATATATTAAGCAAGAAAAAAATCGTACTCAATTTAATAGAAAATATACTCAATTCTAATTTAATGTGCTGAATTTAATAAGAATTATACTCATTTTTAGACTATTTGTACCAAAAAAATATGAGGGTTAATTTTGATAGAAAATATACTCAATTCTAGCATAAAGTACTGGATTCTAGTGTAAAGTGTTGAATTTAACCGGAAATATATTCGTTTTTAGACTTTTTATACTAAAAAATCTGAGGGGCTATTTAGGTAACAATATTTGTATGAGGGAGTTGAAACAAGTAATACTTTGCATGCAGGAAGTGGAAACAAAGTTTTTTATGATTGGGGAATGCATGCAAAGTTGTGATTATGATTAGGAATTAATTTTCTCTACTTTACCGATAAAATAACTACCAAACAAAAAAAAAGGATTATTTACGCTTATCATTCCATCCTAATCTCATTTGCATATTCAATCTACTCCCTCTCTCCCAAATTTAGGCATACTCTTAGAGTTTAGGATTCCTAATTAGATTATAATATTCAAGCTATAATTTTTTAAGATTTCATTTTTAGGGTTCAGGTTTTCCAATTAAATTATAATATTCAGTTAAATGAAAATTTAAGCATACCCTTAGGACGCGTTTGGTTCAAGTTATCATATATAATCTTGGTTATGTGATAATCACATAACCAATGTTATGGAGAATAAAACAAATGTTATTTGGTTCAGGTAATGCAACAAAGACGTTTGAAGGTTTTAACAAATAACTTAGTTTAATATTTTACTATATTATCCTTAATTAGAAAACTAACTATTATTATTATTATTATTTAAACTCTATGTTTTTAATTTTTAAATTTTTCATGATTTTTTTATTTTTATGTGTTTTTTTATTTCTTTCCATTTTTTACTTTTTCATTTTTATTTTTTTTAAAATAAGTTTTAAAATATTTTTTAAAATTTTTATGTTTTTTATTTTTTTTAATATTTTTTATATTTTCCAAATTTTTTTATGATTTTTATGATTTTTATGTTTTTTAAATTTTTTACGTTTTTCTATTTTTTAATGTTTTCTTATTTTTTCCTTTTTTAAATTATTTTTTATTTTTTTTAAATGTTTTTCTATTTGATTTTTTTTATGTGTTTTACTTTTTATATTTTTTAAAAGTCTTTTATTTTATTTTATTATATTTTTTATTTTGTTTTTTTTTCTTTACATTTTCATTTTTTATCATATTTTTCTCTTATTCGAGGGTATTTTGGGTAAAAAAAATTTGTTAACCCCGGAATTAAAAAAAAAACAGCTTTCCAAGGTTTTCCGATTCTAGGTTGCATGCCCCTTTTGCTGACGTGTCGGGCATGGAACATTACTCATAAATCATCAATTACCTAAACTAAATAAGGTTTCGTTGATAACCTTAGATGGATAACCAAGGTTATTAAAGATAACCCCGAATCAAACGCACCCTTGGGGTGCGTTTGGTTCGGGGTTATTCTTGATAACCTTGGTTATCCATCCAAGGTTATCAACAAAAACCTTGTTTAGTTTAGGTATTTGATAATTCCCAAGTAATGTTCCATGCCCGACACGTCAGCAAAAGGGTCATTCAGCCCGGAATCGGAAAACCTCAGAAAACTAAGGTTTTTGTTGATTCCGGGGTTAACGAATTTTTTTTACCAAAAATACCCTCCGATAAGCAAAAACATGAAAAAAAAAAAAAGAAAAAATGTAAAAAAATATTAAAAAATGTAAAAAAATAAAAAAATGTTTTAAAAAATTTAAAAATTTATTTTTTAAAAAAATAAATAATTTTAAAAAAATAAAAAAAAAATTTTAAAAATGTTAAATTTTTTTTAAAAATTTTAAAAAATTTATAAAAATTTAATTTTTTTTAAAAAATTAAAAAAAAATAAAAAAAAATTATAAAATTTTAAAAATTTTAAAAATAAAAATTAAAATTTAAAAAATGTAAAAAAATAAAAAAATATAAATATAAATAATATAAAAATATAAAAACATTAAAAAATAAAAAAAACACATAAAAAGTAAAAAAATATACAAGGAAAAAGAAAAGTAAAAAAACATTAAAAAATAAATAAATAAATAATAATAATATTATTATTATTTTGTATAGTTGGTTTTGTAACTGAGGGTAATACGGTAAAATATTAAATTAGGGTATTCATTAAAACCTTCAAACAAACAAGTTTTTGTTGCATTACCTAAGTTGAACCAAATAACATTTGGTTATGTTTTATTCCCTATAACCTTGGTTACGTGATTACCTGGTAATCACATAACCAAGGTTATACATGATGACTTGAATCAAACGCACCCTTAGTGTTTAGATTTTCTAATTGGGTTATAGTGTTCAAGCTAAAATTTTTTAAGATTTTATCTCTAGGACTTAGACTTTCTAATTGGGTTATAGTATTCAATTAAAAGAAAATTTAAAAACGGAAAAAATTTAAATGTTTACCTAGTATAGAGTATAGTAATGTATTTATGGGATATATTAATGTAAGTTAAAAGAAAAATTAAAAACACAAAAAATTTAAATGTTAACATAGTATAGTAATGTATTTATGGGATATATTAATGTATTTTAAATTTATAGGAGGAAATGTTAATTTTTTTAATTTAAAATTAAAAAAAAATAAAAATTAATAAAAAATAATGTTGATGTCATGCGCTTACAGTCATGCATGGTGCGACGTCGTAGGACATCACTACAAAATTATTATCCTACATGTTACACAGTGCACGGCTATGCGCGTAGGATATCAGCGCCTGGCTATGCACGTAGGATATCAGTGCCTGTTTTTTTATTTTCTTTATTTTTTTAATATTTTAAAACTAATATTTTCTTAAATATAAATCTTAAATAATTATTATACTCAATAAATATAATATTAGAGCTTGTAAACACCTCTTTTTTTTATTCTTTCTTTTAACCGAACACTATAATCTAATTGGGAAGTCTAAATCCTAAAGGTAAAATCTTAAAATTTTTAACTTAAACATTATAATCTAATTAAAAATAAAAAAATAGACTTACCTTTAGAGTTTAGACTTCCCAATTGGGTTATAGTGTTCACGCTAAAAAATTTTAAGATCTTATAGGGTTTAAGCTTCCCCATTGGATTATAGTGTTTAGTTAAAAGAAAAATTAAAAATGAAAAAAATTTAGGCATACCCTTAGGGTTTAAGTTTTCCAATTGGGTTATAGTGTTTAAGCTAAATTTTTTTAAGACTTTACCTCTAGGATTCAAACTTTCTAATTGGATTATAGTATTCAATTAAAAAAAATAAAAATAGAAAAAATTTAAGTGTTTAAGGGTATAGTAATGTGTTTATGGGATATATTAATGTATTTGGGATTTATGGGAGAAAATGTTAATTTATTTTAATTTAAAATAAAAAAAGATTAATAAAAAATGATGTTGATGTCCTGCGTGCATACAGTCGTGCACTGTTCGGCGCGCAGGACATCTATATATATATATAGTTATAGTTTGGGTCGGGCCTGGTGGTCGGAGGCCACCCGAAGGCCGCTCCCCATTCGACTCCAGGTTGCATGGCCACTTACCCACTGTCAGCGGCCTCCGGCTACTCGCCCCGATCCAAACTATAATCTGTGAATGCAATCGACTTAGGTTTGATCGGTATGATCATAATTTTGATGTGTGTATCAAAGAGTTTTAGTTAAGTTTCATATTGTTTTGATATGAGTTTGAGTCATGCAGGACTCACATGAGGAGTTTGGTGCAGTCAAGCTTAGGAATCTCATCTTACGGCTCCGGTCTATGAAGATTGATGAAGGATGGTACATCTGAGGGACCGCAGACGAGGAGCAACGGAGTTGAGCCGAGGGAGGTGATTTAAGGCAACGTGGAGGATGACACGGAGAGGAGTCGTGGGCTCAAGTACATCTGAGGGACGAAGGCCAAGGAAGAGAGTTTCAGGGGTGACTCCAGAAAGGATGAGTATGAGTGAATGTAAGGTATCAGTCGACTAGTACTAAGACCAGTCGACTGATCCAAACTCATGAGAACACAAAATGCTTCTATGCCCGATGGTTGCGAAGACCAGTTGACTAGTGTGGACACCAATCGACTGATAGAAAGCCATTGGCAGAATCCCAGATTCTGCGGAGAGCCGTTGGCTGTGTCCAACGGCTACACCAATCGACTGGGGCATGGACCAGTCTACTGGTGCCGAGATGAGTTGACTTAATAATCAACTCTCTCCTCTTACTTAAGGAGAGCTTTGGAGTATGAAGGAGATTACTCATGTTGTTGAATCACTCCTTAGTCATTGCCCAAAGCTTCCAAACCACACTCTTCTTCCTACTCTTAATCTCCATCTTGTAAAAGAAGAAGAGTGCATTGTGAGAAGTTGTACTCCACCGATAAGGAGTAAGCTCTAGCTAAAGATTGTCGGGGACTAATCTACCGAAGGATTAAGGGTTCGTCTACCTCAAGAACAAGCCGTGGGGTAGGAGCAAGCAATCTCTGAACCACGTAAAAGGAATTGTGTTAGAGTTTATTTTCTCTTTACTTTGTTTTATTATTATTCCTCTTGAGCAACTAACAATTTGTAGAGAAGCACAAGATTTGAGGGCACCGTCTATTTAGCCCTCCTTCTAGCTGGTCAACAATCCTCAACAAATGGTATTAGAGCGAGGACGCCCTTCAATGGACTAATCGTCGAGAAGAGTACTTTAAACAAAATGGTCGGCTCACACATTCAACCACTCAAATTCGAAGGAAACTTCTCTTGGTCGAAGAAGAAAATGGAGGTATTTTTTGAAACCGACTTTGATATTATACCAATTATAGAAAATGGTTTTGCGATGCGTAGGGATCAAAACAATAAGTTAATCAAGAAAATAAGAAGAAGCAAGAAGCAAAGGGAAGAGCACGTAGCATACTCAAGAGCAATGCATCACCTCCTAAGTATTCTTCCCCAACAAGAAGTAACCCGGATTGGAAACTACACGAGTGCTAAGGATTTATGGGAAAAACTAGTAGAACTTTATGAAGACACATCGGAAGCAAAGTTGGCAAGAAGAGACCTTCTCTGAACTCAACTCAACAATATCAACTCAAAAAAGAGAAAAGACATCTTCACTTCATGCTAAAATTAAAGAAATTTTAAGTGGACTAATAAGTGTAGGTGAGAAACTCTCCAACCGTGGCATAATGATGAAAGATATCAATGTTTTCCCCAAAACCACAACTTGAAGCTCAATTGTAGACTTATTATACATTTCAAAGGATCTAGAGAAGTGTTCTTTGTTAGTTAGAGCCCTAGAGCCAATCATTTGATGATTGTATGGACTCATTGTATCATATTCTTGTATATTAATAAAAGCATTTGTTTGGTTATTATACTTATTTGTATTAGTGCCAAATAGACTAAGTATAATAGCGTCCTTGAGTAGAAGGTTCATACCTATATCAATCGATTAGTTGAATCGATAGTGAGATGATATAGGGAACACTACTCTAAATCATTCCTAGTCGAGTATTAACATTCAGGGACAATGTTAATGCAATAAGACTAGCATGTAGGTCAACTCGATGACTTGATCTCACAAGTCATGGATATAGAGATATCATGCTGACACATGGGTATACATTGGAGAATGTATACTGAATGACCCGCCATGAGAAAGTATCATGGATCGTTATATGAGTGTCATATACTTTCTCATGTGGCTATTAGTATGACTATTAGTCCTTAGACCTGAAGTCACCATGGATCCCTACATAAGGAGTTATGTACTTTAGTTTCGTCAAACGTCACCCGTAACTGGGTGGACTATAAAGGCGATTACTGGGTATGTAACGAATTATGCAGAGGGATGTGAGTGATGTAGATGGGATTTATCCCTCCCATATGACGGGAGCGACATCGCTATTCTTGATAGAGTGAGACCACGAAGTGCATGGTCATGCCCAAATGAGTCAACATTAGATGTTGAGCTCATTTGATCGAGTGAGTCTACTTGGAGTTCAAGATTTTGATTGATTAGAGGATAACACGGTCTATGCCTCACATTAATCAATCTAGATGTCTAGGATAGAAGGACACTTGTCACATATTGTGAGGAGTCACAATTAGTAGTCACAAGGTGATGTTGGATCTCAACATTCTTGTAACTTGGGTAGCAATGATGTATTGCTAGATGCCGCTCATTGCTTATGTTTCTAAAGGAGTTTAGAAACATTGCCAACGTTACAAGAACCTATTGGGTCACACACAAAGAACAAGTGGATGGAGATTAGGTTCATGTGATGAACCAATTGGATTAGGTTCATGTGATGAACCAAATTGGATTAAGAGTAATCCAAATTGGGCTAATTGAGTTAGACTCAAGTTGATTCATGTGTTCAATGAGTCTAATTTGGATTATGACTCATTGAATCAATTTAATTAAATGAATTAGATTCATTATATTAAGTTGGCTTGAATCAAATGGTTAGATTAGATCAACCATGAGAGAGATTTGATCAAGTTTGACTTGATTTGAGAAGGAAGATCAAAGGTCAATTTTGAATTGACCATTTGCCACCTCATTTGTGAGTTGGCATAAGGTGGACCATTGATGATGCTCCACATCATCATGGTTGCACATGTGTGTGACACCTCATAGAGGTTACAAATCCCCTCTTTAATGGCCACATTAAATGGGAAGGGGGTTACACACACATGAAGGAGAGTGAATGCAATTCATTCTCATTCATTCCATCTTCTTCCTCCTTAGCTCTCTCTTGCTTTCTCCTCTCTTTTGGTCGTGGGTTCCATGAAGGGAGAGAAAGTGGTTGAGTTATATTCCAAGAGAAGAAAGAAAGGGTGAAGGTCACAAAAGAGGAGACTACTTCTTGAGTGTAAGAGTTTCCTTTCTTCTTTCTTTTTCCCTCCATTTAAATCCTATCCGAGAGCTCTAGAAAGTGCTAGCACACTTGGGGCTCTCTTCTCCATCCTTTGAGTGTGAAAGACACTCCTTGTTCGTGTGGATATCACTAGAGAAGTATCTACCTTGATACTTTGGAGATCCGACAAGTACCTTGGACGAGCGGGATTTTGCAAGGGCACGCATCGAAGGTAAAATGATTTTTCCTTTGTAGATCTACCGTAGATCGTAGTATAAAACTCGTATTTGTGTTTTCGAAATTTTTCCTTGCACGGATCTACGGCTTTGGGTGATTCGGGGTTTCCGCGACGCGAAAAGCGGTTTTCGCGGCCCGAAAAACCCAACATTCTTTAGATGGATTTTTCTCAACAATGGAGCTTTATCAAACTAGAATTGAATAGTTAGATGGAAAAGCTCATAGATCAAGAGGAGTAGCACTTGTGGCAAACAAGGGAAAGGGTAAGAAGAAGTCTTCATCCACACCATCCTTCGACTATGAAGAATTAAGTGTCTCAATGGATAGCAATCAAGAGGCGTATATGGTAAGAAAAATGATAAAAGCATTTAATTTCAACTAACAAATCTCATGATAGGAGAAGTTCAAGAGGCAAAAGTAGGACAAGGAGAGTTATTTGCTACAATTGCAAGAAGAAGGACATATGAGGGATCAATGCCCCCTCTTGAAAAAAAAGGAAGAAAATAAGAAGGAAGAAAAGAAGGAAACAAAAGAAAAAGGGAAAAAGGTTAAAAGTCTAAAGGTAACATGGGATGATCTATCATCATCGGAAGAAGAAGAAGAACACCATATATCCTATTTGACTCTAATAGGAATTGATGACATTGCCTCCGCCACATCTAAAAATAAAGAAGGAAAAAGCTTAAGTAAAGAAAAAGAAGAAGGGAGCTCAAGTGAAGTGGAGGGAAAACATTGGATTCGGACTTTTCGGTAAGTGTGGTATACAATCTACCCACTCATACTTTAGTTAAAATTATTTCAAGTACAAATAAAGATTTGCTTAAGAATAAAAAGAAAAACAAATCCTTGAAAAATGAGATTAGTATGCTTAACAAAAAATTAGAATCCATGACTCTTAAGGATAATGATGTGCATGCTTCTTCTTCTAGTTTAAATGCATCATGTTTAGAAGAAGAAAATAAGAAATTAAGGGAAAAAGGTAGAATATCTTACAAAAGCCCTTGAAAAATTCACAATTGGCTCCAACACCTTAAATATGATCATTGGGAGCCAAATGGTATGCTTCAATAAAAAAGGGTTAGAATACAATGAACGCAAAAATGAGAAAACTTATCATTATTTACTTTCTAGGGGCAATCCAAGACAAAGACCATAGAGAAGAAATGAATCCCTAAAGAATATATGATTAACCCAATTAGAAAGAACTTCTATTGGATATTAAAGTCAATCCTCAAAGGTTAAAGAATTTTTGGGGTTAGTCAACCATTGAAGTCATATTTAAATTCTTTTGAAAAATAGTTGACTTAAGATCTTAAGGGGGGGCCTTGATACAACTTAATGATAAAAAGGACTACATATAGGTTACCTTCATTTCATCTCACAATGACTTATATTATATTTCTAAACATGGATGTGAGATAATAGGATAATACTCATAATTCACTTATGCTTATGACATATTATTGAATTATGAAATGTGTCAAACATAAACCAACTATGGGAAAAGTAATGTTTAATCAATGGACATCTTATCCATAGACCATACTTGGATATTTTAAATATTTTAAAAATAACTCTATGTTTTATTTATAGTGGCATAGTTATGTTGAAATATATGAATTCAAAGCAAGTTTTCAAATTGATACAAACTTGAGTGATTTTCATATTTTTTAAAATTTTTGTCAAAACTTCAAAAATATTTTAAATTTTCATGAAAATATATTTTTCCTAATTAGAGGGCATTAAAAGCAATATGTTTTCAAAATTTCATGATTTTTTTAAAAATTTTATGGTTTTTTTATGTATTTATGAAATTAGCTTTAGAAATTTAAAATTCGGATTGATTTTGTGCCAGTCGACTTCATCAGAGGGCAGTCAACTGGTGCCTATTTTCCAGAGTTCTGTTTGGATTTTCAGAAGTTGGTTTTTGTCAAAATTTGGCCAAAATTGATGATAGTGTGTGATTGTTCAGGGCAATCTTTTTGATAGTGTCAAAGGAGGAGAAATGGAAAAGTTTAACTTAGAACCTTATTTCTCCATATTTATGCAACCTTTTCAAATTAAGTAATAGATCATAGGTTAAGGGGGAGCTTAAATTTTATGCTTACACTATGCTTGTAATTTTTAAGTTATTATTTATGTCTAACTTAAATATATTGTCACACATCAAAAAGGGGGAGATTGTGGGTGCAATCGACCTATGTTTGATCAGTACGATTATAATTTTGATGTGTGTGTCAAAGAATTTAAGTTAGGTTTCATATTATTTTGATATGGGTTTGAGTCATGCAGAACTCACATGAGGAGCTTGATACGGTCAAGCTTAGGAATCTCATCTTACGACTTGGATCCTTGAAGATCAGTGAAGGATGGTGCATCTGAGAGACCGCCGACGTGGAGCAACAGAGTGGAGCCGAGGGAAGCGGACTTCAAGGCAACGTGGCGGATAGCACGGAGAGGATCCGCGAGCTTGAGTGCATCTGAGGAACGAAGGCCAAGGAAGAGGATTTAAAGGGTAACTCCGGAAAAGATGAGTGTGAGTCAATGTAAGATATCAGTCGACTGGTACTGAGACTAGTCGACTAATCCAAACTCACGAGAACACAAAATGCTTCTGTGCCCAATGGTTGCAAAGACAAGTCGACTGGTGTGGACACTAGTCAACTGATGAAAAGTCGTTGGCAGAATCTTGGATTCTGAGGAGTCGTTGGCTGTGTCCAATGGCTACACTAGTCAACTGGTGCATGGACCAGTCAACTGGTACCGAGATGAGTTGACTTAATGATCAACTCTCTCTTCTTATTAAGGAGAGCTTTGGGGCATGAAAAAAGTTATTCATTGTTGTTGAATCACTCCTTAGTCATTGCCCAAAGCTTCCAGGCCACACTTTTCTTCTTGCTCTTAATCTCCATCTTGTAAAAAAATAAGAGTGCATTGTGAGAGGTTGTACTCCACCAATAAGGAGTAAGCTCTAGTAGGAGATTGTCGAGGACTAATCCATTGAAGGATTAAGGATTCGTCCACCTCAAGGACAAGCCGTGGAGTAGGAGCAAACAATCTCCGAACCACGTAAAATGAATTGTGTTAGAGTTTATTTTCTCTTTACTTTATTTTATTATTATTCTACTTGCACAACTAACAATTTGTAGAGAAGCACAAGATTTGGGAGCATTGTCTATTCAACCCTCCTTCTAGTCGGTCAACGATCCTCAACACTTTCGAGAACCCTCAGTAGGATTTTTAAGGTTCACGTTTTAAAGCCACTTCATTGTTTTCGTGTTCTTCTCTCCATCTTCTCCTTCTCCATTTTCTTCTTGCTATTGTCGACGTTTGTTCAAACCCTTTGTTCTCCTCGTAAATTTCATTTCTTTCCTTCCTCTGTTCATCCTCATCCTTTTTCCTGTGGTTTTCGCTTCCCTTGTTGCTATCCATGGGCTCTGGGACACCTCCATCGTCTCTGACTTCAATGGCAAGGCGATGGACAAAATGTACCTCAACTATCATATCCCTCCCGATCATCGCATCGTCATCCTTTCAGGCCACAACTTCCCCAATCTTCCTTTGGTCGGATATCTTACTTTCTTTAAAGACCAATTCTTTACCAACCTCTGTTTTCCCTTACACCCTTTTTTCTCCGAAGTTTGTTTTTTATTTTCATATCCTCTTACAATAATTAACACATAACTCCATTAGGTTATTGTGTGGAGTTATTATACTATTTCACCTGTACAAAGTCCTGCTCCATCCTTGGATCTTCCACTACTTTTACTACGCCCCCGAGTGAGTGCGGTCTTTTTTGATAAGATGTCCTCATCCAATAAAGAATGGAAGTCCCACTACTTCTATCTTCGATCGATCCCTCTAGTAACCTTCCTGACCGGGTGACAAATAGAATTACCCAACCCTCTTGAGCTAGGTGTATATTGATGGAAGTTGGTCTACCTCACGACGCCCACTTAGTTCTTCAATTTGAAATATCATATCCATAAGTTGCTAACTAAGGGCGTATTGTACATTGGTTGAATTGAATCCTATCCGAGTCCGATTGCCCAATAGCTTCGATAAGCAATTCAACCTCTTTTCGTTGTTAAATCTAACTAATTTCCTTTTCTATTTTACAGCTAAAATCACTTGGAAAGCTTTACTAAGTAACTCCACGAAGCTAGTTAATGAGGAGATGGATGCTTGAGAGGACGCTAAACTGGAAAGTCATGGGCTATTGTCGATTGGCCCCTCCGAAGAGCCGACCAGCGAAGAGGAAGTCAGTCGATTCAAGGGGAGTGATGCGGCCAATAATACTAAAGAGTTGTTGCCTCCTTGATCCTCTTTATTCTTATAACAGTTCCCTCTGTATCCACAAATTTTAGAGAACCCCTGATCCTCTGGCAACAACACAAGAGGCGTCGATCAACCACACTCGTGTGATCGGTAACACCCAAGCAGCAGACCTCTAATGAACCCCCGCCCACGCATCCTCTGTCTGAACGGGGGGAGAGCTCCACCTCTATTCCTCATGAAACTGATGTCGATCAGACTACCCCTGCATCATCCTAGCAGACTCCCTGACTTTTATATTTTTTCGGTTAGGGCAATCCCCGTACAACCAATTTCAATTGTGCTACCGCCTCCGACCAAGCTGATACCTCCTCGGGTCCAAGATCTCCTCAACTCCAAAGTCCAAGTCCAAGACGAAATCAAGTGCTCTGGGGCAGAGCGGACAACCGAAGCCCAAAAGGATCACCACAACACTTAGGCTGTCCACACAAGCTTGACTTTCTACTAACCCCTCCGAGCCACTCGCCCCTGAACACATAATAAAAATACAAGGCTCTTTGGCCCAAATTTGAGTTGATTCCTAATCCCACACAACCTTGAGCTCATCGAAGGTACTAGTCGATTGTTTCAACCAAGACATTACTAGGGTAACCTTCCTTCACACTTATACATATGTCTTTTTCGTATGCTTCCCTTAACTTTCTCTTTGCCTTGATAGTTTTGGTATCCACTTAGCTTTGTGCCAAAAATTAGTAATGTTGAGCTATGAGCATCAGATCCATAAGGGCTCGACAGGAGGAGCAAGCACTTCTCAGGGCTTAGCCAAGCGGATACTAGCTGAAATAGCTCGACTAAAGAGGGAGCTGGAAAGCCAATCGGAGTAACTATTAGGAGCTGAGTGGGCCCTCATAGTGGAAAAAGATAAAATTCATGACCAGACCATCTAACTCGAAAGGCTCCAGAAACAAGTTCAATCTTTCGAGTCACGCCTTTAATCGGCCAACACTCGAAAACTTAGAGTCAGACAACTTGGATCTCAAGAACAAGGAGGCCTGGGCCCTTTCCAAGAAGTAGAGGCCACCCCTATCTCTGAACAGACCAGCCGAATGGTTGAGCAAACTGTCAAAGACCTTCAACTTGAGGAGAAACATTAGGCCCTTGATGCAAAATAATCCGACCTGGAGGCTTTGAAGGTCGAACTAGAGGCCTCGAAGGCCGAGTTTGCTAGCTACAAGGCAGGGGATCCTGATTGATTGGAGAGGTTCCGAATGGAGTATTTGTGCTCTAGGGACTTCAAAAGTGAAGCACGTTCCGAGTAAAGCACATGCTCCATTACTATTGGCGAGAAACTCGTGAGCTCTTGAGGTGTCCAAGAGAAGACGTCATTATTGCGTCTTAAGCAAGCGATCAAGTCTGCTTTGTTCTCCGTACTCAGATTTGCTGCTACTTGAGTGACGACCTCTAGTCGGCTAGGATGGATTTGAACTTCCTTCTTTTCTTCGTAAACTAAAGTTTCTTCATAAACTAAAGTTGGGGGAGCTTCTTGAATAGCATTAACCTCTACCTGCTGAGTTTTCTGAGCGATGCAAGCTTCAGCTTTAACCACTTCCACGTAGCACTCCGTACCACCAGATAGTTGACTAAGTCATCTACTGAGAATTTGATCTTCTGGCAGAATGTGGAAATGATAACTTGAAATTTGTTCAGTGCTGGTCGGCCCAAAATTACATTATAAGTTGAAGGTACGCCCACCACAATAAAGTTTGACTGACAGGTCCTCATGAGGGGCTCCTCGCTAAGAGAGATAGCTAACCAGATTTATCCGATCGACTACATCTCATTGTCAGTGAACCTGTACAGAGGCATTATCATTGACTGGAGCTCGCTCTTATTTATCTGAAGTTGCTCGAATGCCTTCTTGAAAATGATGTTGACCGAGTTGCCTGTGTCAAAAAAAGTATGATGAATGTTATAGTTGGCTATCACAGTCTTAATAATTAAAGTATCATAATGGGTATCTCCACCCCTTTTAAGTCTTTGGGGCCAAAATTAATTTCTGTCCCCCGTGCCTTCTCTTGATTGCATGAATCTCTAATCGGCAGGTGTGTGACTTCTTGGCCCGATTGGAATCACCATCGGTCGGGTCACCCGCTATCATACCAACGTTGTCCCTAGGGGGGTTGCTACGATTTTATTCTTCTTGTGACAACTGGCGAGCTGTTCTGCTGAGGTTCGAGTTGGTGCTCAGTTGTTTCTTTCTTGAGGTCGTTGCTGCTTCTGATCGGCCCTCTCGGGGCTTTTCCTTGGGGGTTCATTCAGTTGACGATGATGTTGACGGTTGGGAGAAGGGGATCGCTAGTGAAACCTCTGATTGGTTGATCGGCGTATTTCTTGATTATAATGATAACAATCTTCAGTGTTGTGTGTTCTCGATTGGTGGTAGGTACAAAACATTGGAGTCCATCGACAGGATTTGGGCAATCGCGTCTGCTCAGCCTCAACATGTTGAATTGCATTCCGCCTTTTCGTAGTGATGTGATAGGTGACCCGATTGGGGTCCTTCACGCGACTGAGTGGGAGGAGGAACTCAATGCTCGGGAGTGGAGACATGAACATGTATGACCACTTCTTTTTTCCTAGCAGACTGAGTTTTTTCTACGTTGATAAACTTAGTTGCTAGTCCGAATAGGTGATTGAAGCCCCTAGGAGGTTTCTTAATGAGGGATCAGAAGAAATCACCATTAGCGAGCCTATGAGAGAAGACACTTACTAGAATCTCTAGGATGGCCAAGGGAACGTCCATGGCCACCTAATTAAATTTCTTGATGTAGGCCCTTAACGTCTATTTGGATCCTTGTTTGAGGAAAAACAGTCTTATAGTCGTCTTATGGTAACGACAGTTGAAAGCGAAGTAATGAAGGAATGCATTGTGGAAATCCTTGAAGCAGCAAATGGACTCGGTCAAGAGTCGGTGGAACCATCTCTGTGTCGAGCTAGAAAGGGTGGTGGGGAACACTCGACATTTGACTTTGTCCGTGTATTGATAGAGGATAGCTGCATTTTCAAATTTGAGCAAGTGGTCCTCCGGGTCCATCGCTTATTTATATTCTCCAATCGACAGGGGTCGAAAATGTCTCGAATAATTTGTGGGAAATGATGTTTGGCAAGTTTCCTGCAAATTATATAACCAAAAATTATAAGAAAAGGTTGTTTGGAGTGTCCAACTAGCTGCTAGAACGTGTAAGAGCTAGCTGTCGAAGTAGTTGCTACAACATGTAGCAGCTAACTGTCCAAGTGTAGCTACTACAACGTTGTAACAGCTAACTGTCGAAGTAGCTGTTATAATGTGTAGTAGCTAGCTGTCCAAATAGTTGCTACAACGTGCAACAGCTAGTTGTCCAAGTAGTTGCTATAACGTGTAGTAGATAGCTGTCTAGGTAGCTGCTACAACATGCAAAAACTAGCTGTCGAAGTAACTACTACAGTGTTATAGCAGCTAACGTTCTAAGTAGCTGCTATAACGTTGTAGCAGCTAACCGTCCAAGTAGCTGATACAACGTTATAGCAGCTAACTGTCGAAATAGCTGCTACAACGTGTAACAACTACTTTGATAGTTAATTGCTACAACGTGTAGCAACTAACTATCCAAGTACTTGTTATAAGTTGTAGCAGCTACTGCAAGGATTTTACGTTGTAATATAAATCCTAATATAATAATATATTAGAATTAGAGGGAATTATAACTTAAATTGAAACGATTTATCATCAAATGAAATGTGGGGAATTGAAGCTCCCTAAATTGACAAGTTTATTGTAAATTATATAACAAAAAAAAAAGATTTTATATAAAAAAGATTATTAACATTATAAGATAGTACGTTGTAAGTTTGAAAAATTCTTATTGCACCTTGTTTATTCTCGAAGGACTAGTGTATAGTGCCTTAAAACGATTAATTTATATAAATGTTTCTATCAATGTGTCATAAACACCAAGCTGACGTCCAATAAAGACAACATATGTTTTTTTTTATATTAATTAAATAGATTATATAGAATTACATATAAATAATGTATTAGGAATAGAGAGAATTACAACTTAAAATGAAATAACTTGCCAAGTAGCTACTACACTTGGACATTTAGCTACTACACGTTGTAGCAGCTAACAGTCCAAGTAGCTGCTACGTGTAGGAGCTAAGTGTCCAAGTAGTTGCTTTATTTTTGTAATAGCTAAATGTTCAAGTGATCACCCTTGTACGTTGTAGCATAAATTATTCTAATATATATTAAGATTAGAGGGAATTACAGCTTAAAATGAAACGACTTATCGTTGGTTATGAAATATGGTAATTGATGTTTGACAAATTTCCTGCAATTTATATAAGCAAAAATTGGTAAGAAAAAAAGCTAGGGCTTGTATGTTATAGAATATATCATAATTAAAAAATATTATATAAAGTTGAAAAATGAACAATGGAGTGGAAAGACTTATAATTGAGAATGAAGAAGAGTAACGTCGGTTATATTTTCGATAGCAATTGGAGAGCTTTCAGTCTGTACCAAAATAAGCATGCAATTGTAAATTGTGCTTAATTTACAGCATCTTTGCTTTGTGTGCCAACAGAAGCACGCTGTGATGAAAGACGATGACAAAAAGGAGTGAGAGCGAGATGTGAGGAAAATTTAGATATAAGAAAAAATCTCACCACCATTTTAAATAGAATGGGAAAGGAAGAGAGAGAAAAAGAATATTTTTTAATAATAAAATCGAGTTGACAATGTCATATATGCACATTGCTCACAGTCGTACACGATACATCATCCAGCATATAGGAATAAATGTTGAACATACAGATTGCCCATTTAATATTAACCAAATTCAGCCTCGTAAAATGAAACATGCTCGATGTCACTAAGAGCGGCCAACTCAAGCAGTTTGCACAAATACAAAATTTATGCATATAACTCAAATCCACTAACACATTTTTGAACAAATTATTACGAAAGCCCAAAAGTTCATACGCATCAGGCCTGCACAATGGTTCCATTTATATCTGGAGGAGCTGCTTCATCGGCACGTGGCTTTGAGTCTTTGATGGGAACCTTAACTACTACCCTTTCAGCATGAGGCTTAGACTTCTCTTTATTGGATTTAGCCCCTTCACCGCCTTTAGTTACATTTCGGTTATTGGGACTGTTTCGTAACGTGTTTGTAGCATCCTTCGAAGTACCCAAGCTATGACGCTGAAGCCGACCGCAGACTTTTCTGGAACCATCTTCGTCAGTCAGCTTAGTTGCACTTGCATCACCACAGCTCTTCCTTCGACCGAGTTTGGGTGATTTAGCTCTAGTTGGTGGTACCTTTTTATGGAAATTTGTTATTCACAAAACTAGTTTCATTAACTAAAAAAATCAAAACATGATGCCCAAATAAGTAAAGGAAAAATCTTTACAATGTCAGCCATTAGCCTAACAGTCAACGTGTAACCTGATGGTTATAGAAAAACTAAAATTTTTGGTATGTGTGAGCAAGATGATATGCAAGATACTTGGCGTTTGGAAGGAAACCTGAATTTCACATGATACTGGTAAATCTGCGCCAAGAATTATTACAGAATCAGAATTACATTGAGAAATAGTCTCGGCATAAAGGAGGTTAGTAATAGACCCTACGCCTGTATGCATAAAAGTGACAAACAACAGCAATATCTTCCTGTAGGAAATCCCATGTGATTGAAACTGGAACGAACCTCACATGTTTCACTTCATTAGGGAATAACAAATACGCAACTTAATTCTACTTATTATGTGAGAAGTATATACTATAAATAAGCGATAACATCATGGTAACGATGGCTATGTTTGTTAAGGTTTCCACTATAGAACAGACGAACAGTATAATCCCAAACTATTGCGAGACTGTATAGAAATACCTTAAATGTTTCCAAATTAAGCATGCTTAGTATCAAGAGTTCTAGACTCTGAGCCCCCACGGTGCTATTGGTTCATGCAAAGGTGTTGATGCCACTAGGCTTGAATTCCCAACGGGTGCAGAATGTCCTGCTGGCCGCTAGTTGCCTCAACTTCTCCTTGCATGCATTGCTATTGCTAAGCAAAGTCCCTCGTGATTTATCTCCTTTCGAGACAGTAAGGGGCTACCTTGGCAGGGCCGTCGAGGTAACGGTTTCATCTTTTGCTGCTAAATAGTTATAGACTCTGAACTTAACTCTATTGTACCAGCACCCACTATCGATGTTAGAACATTTTAAACTGACCCAATCAGTGTGGACTCTACTAGATTTCGTTTCCAGGAAAACCTTGTCCCTAGAAAAATCGGTATGTCATAACCATTTGGGATCTGTTACATGGTTCTTATCCTGATGTTAAGCTCTATACAAAGTGTCATTCCGAAGGGATGAAATCGAGCAAGGTAAGAAATAGCTACCTTTAGTGAATCTAGTAAAAGCCACAGCCAAATTACCTTCTTTAATTCAATCTTCGGTGGAGGCCCATCATGGTAGAAGCTAGGCATTGGGTTTGCTTTGAAAGTCATATTCTTCCTTAGTTGCTTGAGTGCTGCCTCTTGTTCTTCCTGAAAATATACAAGAAGTCGAGGTCACCAAATAAATGACACTAGCTGGAACATGTTTGCTCAGAAGCATGAGGAATATTACGAAGGAAATATAACATTACTTTTCTTCCAAGTAAAAAAAAAAATACTCTATCTTTAATAAACAGTGTGGGATTAATAACTAAGAAAAGTTAAAAGTATCCTTTACAGAGATACTCTTATAAACTAGAAGTGGTTATATTTTGAGGAAATTTAAAGAAAGATTCACATAATTCATTCATCCCCTAAATAGCTATCTCAAGATAACTTAAAATATTCTTTTTACCCAAATTTTAGAATATGTATACTGCATTATAGGCAAATAAGATAAACTGTAATCTATAAGCCATTGTTTAGGAATGAAGAGCATTATGAAAAACATCTTATACTACAATAGGTAGGCTTCCACAAGAATAACAATCAAGTGTCCAATGCATTACAATGATGAATTTTACAAACTCATTTAAATATGCCTCGTGATGAAAATATATTCAAAACCAATTAGTTTCCATTCATCCCTTAAATAGCTATCTCATAACTTAAAATATTCTTTTTACACAAATTTTACAATATGTATACTGTATTATAGGCAAATAAGATAAACTGTAATATAGAAGCCACTGTTAAGGAATAAAGAGCATTGTGAAAAACATCTTATAATACAATAGGTAGGCTTCCACAAGAATAACAATCAAGTGTCCAATGCATTACAATGATGAATTTTACAAACTCATTTAAATATGCCTCATGATGAAAATATATTCAAAACCAATTAGTTCACAAATTATAGATTCCTATAAAATTGACAAAAAATTTTGCTACATAATTGCAAAGACAAAGTCTTATAAGCTAAAGTTTACACTCTGAGCAATTATTTCAAAGAAAGAGAAGATTCATGTCCTACCCAGATACTTCAAACTTTAAACATGTTAGAAACAAGGCTTAATTTCTTTGCACTATTCCTCAAAAATTAAATGGAAGAAGACATACCCTGGTCCTAGCTTCATATTCCAGCTTCTCTGCTTCCAGAGCCTGGTGTTTCTCTTCTAATTTCGTGTAGAACTAGAAATAGGAAGAAAATTAATACAAAACTCTCCTTAACACCAGACATTATAACAAATTCCAGCAAAGCAAAATAAGGTACCTCCTTACGCCTCTCTGCGCGTTCACTGCATTTGAATGTAGGGGCAATTGCCACAGTAATCTGTGTTCTCAAATTTTTTGGAGACTGTGTGGTACTATGGATAGTTCAGGAGAAACAATACCATATTGTACAAGAAAGGCAAAAAAATGCCAAGAAGATAAATAAACATGAACATGGATACGAAGAAGTTATTGAACAGGAATCCTCTTCTTCTAGTTGCATGGTGTTATCAGGATGCAGTGGTTCCTTGGATGAGAGCATTAAGTGCCTCTGCAAGCACATTACAGAGGTAACTTAATAAGCAAATATGTGATTGAATTCCTTTATATTCCAATCAGAAAAAAAAAAAAAAACACAACAGGTTTGTACACTACTTTAAAAAGGTTCAACCTTCAGAACATTCATTATGTTGTGCAAGATAGATTATGAAAATGTTCCAAGTCTTTTTTTGTCAAATATAACAGAAAACAGAAATAAAGAATGGTTTGGAAAGGAAATTAAGTTATTGCAAGAAATTCAACCTACAATATCCAAATTGACATAAAAAGGATAAATATGGCCAAATGTAGAATAAAATCACATTTGAATAATAAATAGGACAAGCATACTGATCGCATGCATACAAATTAACATACATACAATGGGTGAATAGTAAATCTCTGAAAATAAAATAATTTTTTTAGGAATCTAGACTATATTATTCAGCAAGAATGAAGATATTGATCAAAAAATATAGAATAAAGAATCGGTGATTAACAAGGAGATAAGATTATGGAGTCTCATTGTCACGTGTCTTGTCCCTTAAGCTAGACAAAAAAGCAACCTTCAATTCAGCAAAAATTTGATGTACTCCAGTTATGATATGGATAAATCCAAAAATGAACGAGAGAATCTATAGTTGGAAAAGTTGAGTATATTAGAATTGAACGAGTTAAGTTGTAGAGGGAAAAGAAGAAAACCTACTTTAATAAAATTAAATTTGGTTTAAGATATATAAATATTACTAGAGAGATATTCAAATTAATGGTAGGACAAAATCAAAGTAGCTAACTCCAATTAGTTGGGACTCATGACTTGTTAGTTGCCTCTTGTGTTTTATGAAATTGTGAAAAAGCCACAAGCCTATCCGCTTAAGTTAAGTACTTAAATATAAGTCCACAATGGGATATTGTCCCCTTTGGATCTAAAACCTCATGATTTTATTTTTGGGCTCTACCCAAAAGACCTCATACCATAGAGAAATCTTTCCCTTATAAATCCATGATCCTTTTCATATGTTTTTCAATATGAAATTTTGTTTGCAACCATTGCAACCCAATAATTTCCCCTCAAACAAAGGACCGCCCCTCAAGCCTAGCCGCTTGATGCCATTTGATCCTTTGACCCACCGGGATTTTTCTGCCCCTCCGTCCAACCGACCTACTAAGACTTCCTTATCCTTGATCCACCCGACCTACTAGGACTTCTTTGCCTAGCTGCAAATACGACTTCTGCCTAGTGTTTGGTCATCTTGATCCAAACATAGGAGTCTCCACTTTCTTCGTTAGAAGTCAATATTCCACCCATATAACTCGATTGGACCATGACTCTTGTGCACAGTCGGTGGTTAATTCTTCTAGCAGTTCGGGCTCAGATATAAATTGTTGGATCGAAAATGCTAGAGGAGGATTGAATAACGCTCATGGCTTAACGACTCTTTGGTATAAAATGACTCTTTTTGACTAATTAAGTTGGACTTAATCAATTTTGGATCTCTAAAGATCAAATCCATTACCTCGATAAGCCTTATTGGGACTATGATCTAGGAGAAGCAAATAGAAAGATCATCTTTATTGTTAGATAGATTTTCTTATTTTCTTGATTGCTTGATTTACTGCTTTCCTTATTTGTGCACAGATTAGGATGATTAGATAAAGACTTAGGCTTGATCGACATTTAACTAGTTAGACCAAGATTTTTCAGAAAGAAAGTTAAACATTCAATTTCCATAAAAGACCTTGTCTAGAAGTGGTCGCTGCTCCGATAACCAAAAAACCTAGTGCCCCGGCACAGCCTGGAAGTAGATTATCGAAATGAATATTTAACTTACTAACTGTCAAATCTAAGTCTAATTCAAATGTAAATCAATCATTAGATTTCAAATTAAATTGAAAATAAAAGCATCTCATAAAAACTTTTAAGATTCCTTGATTGGAAACCTAGAAATGGATAAGATGTTAGGATTAATCAATCTAGACCAACTAACTTTCACAACTAATTAATCAACCTACTTAACCTAACTTTCACAAACTAATCAATCAACTTACTTAACCTAACTCCAATTGAATCAAATTCAAATAAATTGATCAAATTCAAACCAATCAAATTTAAATCAATTAAATTAAATTCAAGTCAATTGAATCAAATTCAAATAAATTGGTCAAATACAAACTAAATCAAATTCAAATCAACTTTAATATAATTCAAACTTAAAATTTTTTAAAACTTAATATTTTTCAAAATTCAAACAAAATTATTTTCTAAAAATTCAAACTTAATATTTTTCAAAATTCAAACTTAAAATCAACTTAAAAGTTAAGATTAATTTAACTCCATCTCATACAAAACTCATAAGCTTAACATGTTTGATAACATAGAATGTGTGAGATAGAAAATCAGAAAATTCAATCTACTCAAAATTGTTGATACAGAAAGTATGAAAACAATTACAACTTACTTGAGTTTAGTACACTAGAAGGCAATTAGGAATGTGCAAGGTAACATAAGTTGGTTTATAACTTCCTTATCTTTAAGTCTTTAATTTCTAAATTCATTTTCAAAATTTCTATTTTAAAATTAATATGTTTTAAACTTTAAACCCTATCTTTCTAAAATCAATATTTTCAAAATTGAGATATGACCTTAAACTAGGTTATCCCCCTAGAAAAAATTATCATATAGATTCAACCTAAAGGTTAGATATTTTATTAAGGCTAATAGATGAAATATATTTAAATATTATTTTCAAAATTAATCATTTTGTTTTACACATGCCTGGACTCTAGGGTTTTACTCACGCGTTACCTAATTTTTCAAACTTTTTAAAAACAAAACAATGACTTAAGTCCTTTTGTATTCAAAATATTTGCTCAAAAATAAGTACTTAAAAGATTTTTTAAAAAAAACTAAGGCATTAATTGTGGGAGAGTTTCTTATATATTTTTTAAATTATTTTTGATATATGTAAAGGGGGAGAAAGAGAAAGTTAAGTTTCAAATTAAGCTTTTTCAAAATCAAATACTTTTTCAAAATTTCAAAAGCTAAGTTTTGCAAAAACTAAGTATTTTCAAAGCTAAAGTTTTAAAAAAAGTTTTTGAGTTAAAGAGTTATTTTTCATGAGGAACTTAAGTTTAAAATATTTAGGAAAACCTTGAAAAGTGTACTTAGAAATTGTAAACTTTGATAAAGAAACTGAAAAATCTCACTTGTTTATGTTTTCAGTTATTCTCAATTTATTATACTTTACTTAACTTTGAATTGTATTGTCATAATCAAAAAGGGAAAATTGCTGGTGCTGGAAGCCCCAGATGATAGAACCTAAGTTTTGATAATGACAAAGATTTTAAAGTTAAGGTTTGTTGTTGTTCTAACAAGTTTGACTAACTATGTACGAAAGTCCTAAGTGATTTTAGACAAGGTAAAAGTCCTAATTGAGACTAGGCAAAGAAGTCCTAGTGGACACTAGGCAAATGGAAAGTCCTAGTTGCGGCTAGGCAAGGAAGTCCTGTTCCATGGCACTGCGCGAAGTCTTTGCAGGTCGAAAACGTCGGGCAAAAATCCTAGGATCAAAGACACTAGGTGAAAGTCTTGGGGGTCGCGAACATCAGGAGGCAAGCCGAGGTTCGAATGTTCAGCGAAAAGTCTTGAAGTGTCGGATGCTGAGCAAAAGTCCAAATAGTCTGGAGGACCGATTTGGCATCAGGTACACTCTCCTGAGAGTAAGTGAAGATGTATTCTTCGTAGAGAAAACAGTAGACGTCGATTCAACCTAGGATTTCTAAGAAGTCCGAAAGTCAAAATTAGTCCAGACTGTCAAATATTTTATATCCATATCATGTCTATTTTTTTCTAACTCTGTGATACAGAATAATAAAGTTGAAAGCTGGTTGAAAAAAGGTGGACCAAGGTGGTCTAGGCACTCGGACACGGTTCGAGCGCCCGAGAAGGAACCAAGCGGGTGACTAACAAGTGTTGAGGTGGCACACGCAGATTCGCCAGCCTTCGTCGCAGTCCAGGGGCTCAAAATCGGATAAATTTTTAGAGATAAACTTTTGCCAAAGTGCAGCCACATCGACATAGTCCAGGCACCCGGGGACCAGTCGAGGTGCCCAAATAGAGCTATAAAAGAAGGGTTCGACAAGCACCTCAAAGACATTAATTCCAACGACTTTCTCTTTTGTGCGCTACTCCGAAAACTTTATCCAACTCTGGGCGCCTGGACTTGTCCGGGCGCCTAGACTACGATGTAGGCAGGCCAATCTGGGTGTGCCACCTTAGTGCCTGTTAGTTGCTTGCTCGGTTTCTTCCCGGGCACCTAGGCCGCCCTTTTCCAACCAGCTTTCAGCTTCATTATTCTGCATCACAAAGTTAAAAAAGAACATACATAATATAGAAATAAAGACTGTCCGGTTCTGACTTTCGGATTTTCTAGAAACCCTAGGTCAAACTGACACATATTGTTCCCTCTACGGGAAACGCGTCATTACCTACTTCTCTCAGGAGAGTATACCAAACCGATCCTCCAGACCGTTTGAACTTTTGCTCAGTATCCGAGACTTTAGGACTTTTCGTTGGACGTCCGAACCCAGACTTATCTAGCCTTCCGCCTAGTGTCCGTAACCCCAGGATTTTCACTTAGTATCTGATCTTGTCTAAAGCCTGCGAGGTGGTGCGCTCGCCTCGGTGAACAGTGATTTCTGATGAAGACGAATTCCTGAAGATCCGGCAGAGCTCCTCAACGATCCTACGCACAGTGAGAAGAGCCAATAAAGCATTAGTGACCTAGGCCCGAGGTGGGGATCCCTAGCTAAGCCCTCCGATGCTCAAGTCAGTTCCTCTCTTGAAAGTGGAAGGAGAAGAAGAAATACAGTACCTCAAGTACTTGGAAACAAAGTTTTGGATGCTAGAACTTGCTTACCTTGCTAACGGAGAGAATCCTCCTTTTTATACTACCTCATATAACCTCCGTAGTCATGAGGTGGTCCCAGTTTATTAAAAGATGAAGTCATTCTCTAGACTTCGTGTAATAATCCTTTAAGGAATCTTGTTTTACCCCTGTACTTTTTTTTGTCGTTTGTGACTTGTATTCATGATAAAGTATGCATAAAAACACGTCACTACAACTGAAGAACCTTCTAGAAGATATTTCCCGCCAAATTCGCCAGGCTATCATACTTATGTACTTCTGTTAAACATGTCTCGACCGGTCGTTCAAGCCGCTCGTGTGTGTATATATATATATAATACATTCTGTTAAACATGTCTCAATCGGTCATTCAAGCCGATCGTATATATATTGAGAATACCCTCTGTTAAGCATGTTTCGACCAAGAATATACTATAAGCTTTATAAGGCTAAATACCTTTACGCTCGGTCAGGCTTTGTCCGGCCGTGCGTATGTAAGCACATTGGTGCTTGTTCGACCTTCACTTGGCCGGTAATATACTAAAAATTGTATAAGGCTAAATACCTCTATGCTCGGCCGGGCTTTGCCTGGTCGAGCTCGTGTATGCACATTGGTGCTCGCTCGGCCGGTAATATACTAAAAGATTCTATAAGGTTGAATACCTTTATGCTCGGCCGGGCTTTGATAGGTCGAGCGCGTGTAAGCACATTGGTGCTCGCTTGACCTTCATTCGATCGGTAATATACTAAAAGTTATATAAGGCCAAACACCTTTATGCTCGACAGGGCTTTGTCCGATCGAGCCTGTGTAAGCACATTGGTGCTCGCTCGGCCTTCACTTGGCCAGTAATATACTAAAAGTTTTAATAAGGCTAAATACCTTTACGCTCGGTCGGACTTTGTCAAACTGAGCACATGTAAGCACATTGGTGCTCGCCCGACCTTCACTCGGCTGGTAATATACTAAAAGCTTCTATAAGGCTAAATACCTTTACGCTCGATCGGGCTTTGCTTAACCAAGCGCCTACAAAAAGCCTTTTATTTGGTCGTTCATTATCCTATTAATCATACATTCACCCAGCTATACACTTCTCCTATCTTTCTCGACCATAACCTCTACTTCATTTGCCAGACCGATCCATCATTACCAATATCACTAGCCTCCCTTCAAGTCTAGTCGAAGGTGTATGTTTGCTCAACTCATATAACTTATTATTTTATGTTTTCTTTTTTATTCTCTTTTAACCATATTTTGAGAATCGCGCGGTTTTTCAAAATTGTTTCGTTGGTAATTGGTCCTTCAACGGAAAGAGAATGTTAGAGGCTTTAACATGCTTCTTTATCAATGTCCTATCACATTCTTATTAGCAAATCAACGCTTCTCCTATCACGAGCCGTTTCAATTTAACAGCAATCCTTATGCTGCCCTAAAACCCTAACCTAGCCGTTCCTACTTCAAAAAATTTAGGATTTTAGGGTGGCATAAGGATCGCTGTTAAATTGAAACAGCTTGTGATAGGAAAAGCGTTGATTTGCTAATAAGAATGTGATAGGATATTGATAAAGAAGCATGTTAAAGGTTACTTCAAGAAATAAGAAAAAATGTTACGTGACACTCACCCATAAAGAGACATTTATGATAGACAGAACAGACCAAATCATATGCTGAGATGTCATATCTTCGAGCGCCTCTAACATTCTCTTTCCGTTGAAGGACCAATTACCAACGAAACAATTTTGAAAAACCGCGCGACTCTCAAAATATGGTTAAAAGAGAAGAAAAAATAAAACATAAAATAATGAATTATACGAGTAGAGCAAACAAACAAAATTAAAACTCATGTCTAGTCAGTCGGTTATACCTCCTTCGACTAGACTTGAAGGGGAGGCTAGTGATATGGGTTATGATGGATCGGCCTGACAAATGAAGTAGAGGTCATGGTCGAGAAAGATAGGAGTGGTGTATAGCTGGGTGAATGTATGTGATCCGGCGGTAAGAATGGGGGACCCACAGATGGGGTCCTGTCCGAGCGGAGCCAGAGATTACCCAGCCAAAGGTTTGGGTTTCCGACGCCAAAGCAGAAGAACCGGAGCCGAGTGGCCGAGCGGATGTGTCCACTCGGCCGAGGACAGAATGGCCGAGCGGAGGTGTCCACTCGGCCGGAATCGTGGCAAGGGAACAGTGGTTAGCCGAGCGGCCTATTCGCTCGGCTCGGGATATGATATGTCAGCAAAGGCATGATGATTAGACTGTACGCAAGATGGCACTATTAAAGGCCCCACCTTCACGTCACGGAAAGGTTGATACAGTAGCAGTATGGTCTTATGGATGCCCTTCTGACAGGCCCACACCTAGGCATGGTCGAAAGCAGGTGATCGCTTCGATTGGTGTGCCCAGGCTCCTTCGAGAGGTCTATATAAGGCCTCCATTTCTTCAACCGGAGGTACACAAGTCTACATTTTCTCAGCCGCTTTCTTATTCCCTCGCCTGACTTGAGCGTCGGAGGGCCATCGCCGGGACACCGCCCCCCCTGGCTCGGTTTTGTTGCAGGTTCGCCGGAGCACTCGAGGATCCAGCAGGGAGCGCCACATCCCCAGCGTCCATTGACCCTGGTTCGGACAGGATCAAATTGGCGCCGTCTGTGGGAACGCGCCTGTATCCGAGCGGAAAAGATGGACGAAGCTGGACGACCTCACCGTGACGCTCTCCCAGGAGAAACTCGACGCTCTAATTGAGGCAAGAGCAGCTAAGCTCGTGGAGCAACAGAAACAGAAGGCTCAAGCTGAGCGGATATCTGAGCGGCCCAGGAGGAACGACCGGAGAAGCATTAGAAATGGGGGCAAAATAAGGGTCCGACCAGCACTCAAGTGGGAGTAACTCCTGCCCCGATATCGGTCCGACGAGGGAGCCATGATGCGTTTCGACAAGTATATATATTCTTCATCACTCCACGAGTATTCGGGAGTCGAGAAATTGGGTCAGAACCCTCGCTGGTCGGCAGGTCAGTTCTTCAGTTATCCTCTTTCCGTTGTAAGATTTATTATAGAGCCCCGAGCTCGATGGGAAGACCCCGTGCCGCTCGGCCGGGAGTGTATAAACCGAGCCAAGAGCTCGATGGGAAGACCCCGTGCCGCTCGGCCGGGAGAGTATAAACCGAGCCAAGAGCTCGATGGGAAGCCCGTGCCGTTCGGACGGAGGTATATTAGCCGAGCCAAAGGCTCGAGGATCGAAGGCCCCGTACCGTTCGGACGGAGGTATATTAGCCGAGCCAAAGGCTCGAGGATCGAAGGCCCCGTACCGTTCGGACGGAGGTATATTAGCCGAGCCAAAGGCTCGAGGATCGAAGGCCCCGTACCGTTCGGCCGGAGGTAAATTATCCGAGCCAAATGCTCGAGTGTCGAAGGCCCCGTACTATTCGGACGGAGGTATATTAGCCGAGCCAAAGGCTCGAGGATCGAAGGCCCCGGACCGTTCGGCCGGAGGTAAATTATCCGAGCCAAACGCTCGAGTATCGAAGGCCCCGGACCGTTCGGACGGAGGTAAATTATCCGAGCCAAACGCTCGAGTGTCGAAGGCCCTGTACCGTTCGGACGGAGGTATATTAGCCGAGCCAAAGGCTCGAGGATCGATGGCCCCGAGCCGTTCGGCCGGAGGTAAATTATTCGAGCAAAATGCTCAAGGACGAAGGCCCCGAGCTGCTCAGCCGGAGGTATATTGTACGAGCCAAAGGCTCAATTCCGAAGACCTTTTGCCGTTCGGCCAGGTAAACGTTGTCCAAATTAGGCTTAAAAGCCCGACGAGCTCCGTCGTTAAAAATCGAGAGTCGCGCCGACCGGCTATAAATAACCGCGCCGACGAGCTCCGTCGTTAAAGATCGAGAGCCGCGCCGACCGGCTATAAATATCCGCGCCGACGAGCTCCGTCGTTAAAGATCGAGAGCCGCGCCGACCGGCTATAAATATCCGCGCCGACGAGCTCCGTCGTTAAAGATCGAGAGCCGCGCCGACCGGCTATAAATATCCGCGCCGACGAGCTCCGACGTTAAAGATCGAGAGACGAGCCGGCGTCTATAAATCCCCGAGCGGAAGACCGACGAGCTCCGTCGTTAAAGATCGAGAGACGAGCCGGCATCTATAAATCCCCGAGCGGAAGACCGACGAGCTCCGTCGTTAAAGATCGAGAGCCGCGCCGACCGGCTATAAATATCCGCGCCGACGAGCTCCGTCGTTAAAAATCGAGAGACGAGCCGGCGTCTATAAATCCCCGAGCGGAAGACCGACGAGCTCCGTCGTTAAAGATCGAGAGCCGCGCCGACCGGCTATAAATATCCGCGCCGTCGAGCTCCGACGTTAAAGATCGAGAGCCACGCCGACCGGCTATAAATATCCGCGCCTTCGAGCTCCGACGTTAAAAATCGAGAGACGAGCCGGCGTCTATAAATCCCCGAGCGGAAGACCGACGAGCTCCGTCGTTAAAGATCGAGAGCCGCGCCGACCGGCTATAAATATCCGCGCCGTCGAGCTCCGACGTTAAAAATCGAGAGACGAGCCGGCGTCTATAAATCCCCGAGCGGAAGACCGACGAGCTCCGTCGTTAAAGATCGAGAGCCGTTATCCGCGCTGACGAGCTCATCATCTAGCCGTTCATTTCAAAACAAAGGGCGTCCCATCGTACGGAGCGTCACCGCCACTAGAGACAAGCCACGTGGCGCTCTGTCACCAAGCGCAATTAATGCGCCCATACCGCGCATACTTCGGCTTAATGAAAAAGACTTGCGCGATTTTCAAGAGGATTTAGACAAGCAAACATCCACGTTGGGCGCCAAGGCATACAAAGCGAAGAGCCGAGCGGATAAATTTGGCATGAGGGCCGAACGGCTCAAGGGATATCAGCAGCAGCGATAAGGCGACGACCGCCCGCTCGGACACACAGTCCAGTCAGTCGGACTCACTGCCTCCTTCGACTAGACTTGAAGGGGAGGCAAGTGATCCGGCAGTAAGAAGGATGGGGTCCCGTCCGAGCGGAGCCAGAGATTACCCAGCCAAAGGTTTGAGTTTCCGACGCCAAAGCAGAAGAATCGGAGCCGAGTGGCCGAGCGGAGGTGCCCGCTCGGCCGAGGACAGAATGGCCGAGCGGAGGTGTCTGCTCGGCCGGAATTGTGGCGAGGGAACAGTGGTTAGCCGAGCGGCCTATTCGCTCGGCTCGGGATATGATATGTCAGCAAAGGCATGATGATTAGACTGTACGCAAGATGACACTATTAAAGGCCCCACCATCACGTCACGGAAAGGTTGATACAGTAGCAGTATGGTCTTATGGATGACCTTCTGACAGGCCCACACCTAGGCATGGTCGAAAGCAGGTGATCGCTTCGATTGGTGTGCCCAGGCTCCTTCGAGAGGTCTATATAAGACCTCCATTTCTTCAACCGGAGGTACACAAGTCTACATTTTCTCAGCCACCCCCCCCCGGCTCGGTTTTGTTGCAGGTTCGCCGGAGCACTCGAGGATCCAGTAGGGAGCGCCACATCCCTAGCGTCCATTGACCCTGGTTCGGACAGGATCAGTATGATTAATAAGATAATGAACGACCAAATAAAAGGCTTTTTGTAGGCGCTCGGTTAAACAAAGTCCGACCGAGTGTAAAGGTATTTAGCCTTATAGAAGCTTTTAGCATATTACCGGTCGAGTGAAGGTCAAACGAACACCAATGTGCTTACATGTGCTCGGCTTGACAAAGTTCGACCAAGTGTAAAGGTATTTAGCCTTATAGAAACTTTAGTATATTACCGACCGAGTGAAGGTCAAACGAACACCAATGTGCTTACATGTGCTCGGCTTGACAAAGTCCGGTCGAGCGTAAAGGTATTTAGCCTTATAGAAGCTTTTAGCATATTACCGGGCGAGTGGAGACCGAGCGATAACCAATGTGCTTACACGCGCTCGATCGGACAAAGTCCGGCCGAGCATAAAGGTAGTTGACCTTATACAACTTTTAGTATATTACCGGCCGAGTGAAGACCGAGCGAGCATTAATGTACTTACATGCGCTCGGCCAGACAAAGCCCAACCGATTGTAAAGGTATTTATCTTCATAAAGTTTTTAGTATATTACCGACAGAGTGAAGGCCGAGCGAGCACTAAAATGATTACACGCGCTCGGTCTGACAAAGCTCGGCCGAACGTAAAGGTATTTAGCCTTATAGAAGCTTTTAGTATATTACCGGCTGAGTGAAGGCCGAGCAAGCACTAATGTGCTTACACGCACTCGGCCTGACAAAGTTCGGCCGAGCGTAAAGGTATTTAGCCTTATAGAAGCTTTTAGTATATTACCGACCGAGTGAGGCCGAGCGAGCACCAATGTGCTTACACGAGCTCGACCGGACAAACCCCGACAGAGCAAAGAGATATTTAGCCTTATACAACTTTTAGTATATTACCGGCCGAGTGAAGGTCGAACGAGCACCAATGTGCTTACATGCGCTCGGTCGGACAAAGCCCGACCGAGTGTAAAAGTATTTAGCCTTATAAAGCTTATAGTATATTCTTGGTTGAAACATGCTTAACAGAGAGTATTCTCAATAGAAGATATATACGAGCGGCTTGAACGACCGCTCGAGACATGTTTAACAGAAGTACATAAGTATGACAGTCTGGCGAATTTGACAGGAAATATCTTCTAGAATCTTCTTCAGTTGTAGTGGCGTGTTCTTATGCATACTTTATCATGAATACAAATCACAAACGACAAAAAAAAGTACAGGGGTAAAAAAAGATTCCTTAAAGGATTATTACACGAAGTCTAGAGAATGACTTCATCTTCTAACAAACTCTAACAAACCGGGGACCATCTCATGACTACGGAAGTTATATGAGGTAGTATAAAAAGGGGGATTCTCTCCGTTGGCAAGGTAAGCAAGTTCTAACATCCAAAACTTTGTTTCCAAGTACTTGAGTTACTGTATTTCTTCTTCTTCTTCTTCTTCCACCTTCAAGAGAGGAATTGACTTGAGCGTCGAAGGGCCTAACCAGGGATCCCCACCCCGGTCTTAGGTCACTAACGCTTTGTTGGCTCGTTTCACTGTGCGTAGGATTGTTGAGGAGCTCTTTCGGATCTTCAGGAGTTTGTCTTCATCAAAAATCATCGTTCACCGGGCCTGCGCACCACCTCGCAGGCTTCAAACAGGATCTGTGTCCTTGACCGTAGGATTTTTGTTCGATGTCCTCGACCTGCCAAGACTTCGCTTAGTGCCATAGACCAAGACTTCCTTGCCTAGGCAACTAGGACTTTCCACCTGCTTAATGTCTACTAAGACTTCTTTGCATAGTCTCAACTAAGACTTTCACCTTACCTAAGATTACTTAGGACTTTTCTGCATACTTAATCAAACTTATTACAATAACAATAAACTTTAACTTTGAACCTTTTATCATTATCAAAACTTAGGTCCGATCATCTGGTGTTTCCTGCACCAACATATTGGACTAACATAGTTTTCAGTGGATGATTGTCCAAGCTGAACTTTTGGAATGCCATGATTGGGAAGGATATAGTAGCAGTCAAAGAAGGATCAGACATAAAGAGCAATTTGTAACAGACCTGATCCTTCTTTTGGATGTTTGGTGACAGTGCATTCACATTAGGATGTTTATCTCCATTAGCAGCCACTCCAGCAACAAAAACATGGTTTTCACATGAAGTAGGCTTTTCATTTGCACTAGGAACTGTCTGAGGAACATTGTGGTTTGGTTGAACAGCTGCATTAGCAGAATCTGATTCTGCTGTCTTTTGATTGAATGAGTTCTGTTCATCATATTTCCTTTCTGGAGTGTCCTGATCAAAACTTAAATTTCCATTACGAGTAGAGTTTGCACCATCTCGATTATCAGTGGCATGGCCTGACACAGCAACTATGGGAGGTTTATGACTAATCTGATCACTTTTTCCGTTGGGCACATGAGTGGTGACAAAATCTCTTTCTTGATTGGTTGAGGTTCCTGTAACTTCCTTGCCCATTGACTGCTGAAAGGAATAAAGATACAATAACAAACAAACTAGAAGCAAAATTATTTTGACATCAGCGCAGAAAGGGAAACCAATAAAGTATCAAAAACAAAAACATTGACAATAGCCAAACATATGTCAAGTATTTAACATAATATGAAAGCAGTTATAATGTTATGGCATAAAATGAATTGGTAATGAGACAAATGTATAAATAAGATTACATGTATCAAATGGCAAAAAAAACATCCACTGGAGAGATATCTGTGTTAATCAAGTGACACATTTTTCTTCTCGTGTCTAATAATAAAATCAATAAGAAATTGAAAAGATGAAAATGACAGGAACAGATTGGCCAGATCAAAGGTAGACAAGTACAGTGATTTCATTTTCCTCATTATTGATATCTTAAAAACAGATAATATCACTTCAATCAAGTTGAATCCAGTTAGGCACTTGTTAAAGGAAAAACAATCTGTAAATTAGCAGTTTTTCATTCAGCTCAATGATAATAACTGGAACATCACTTCTAATGTTGCCTTTTCATATAGCATCAATTTCATACTAAAATTCAGGAAAACATAAAAGCAAGCCCTTCATAAATAGTAGTTGAAAAGGAAAACAACAAATAGAGAAGTTTTTGCTTCACTGATTCTGCAAAACAACCGAGTCCCAAGAGTTTCTAGTGTACACTAAAACATGATTATTTTTTTTTGTTAATACGAACTAGCAGTGCTATCAAAATAAGATTGCAATTTTAGTCAAGATCTTCATCACAACTCACAAGCTGGAATTTAAAGGTAAAGTAGAAAGAGTGGAAATTAAAACTAATCATCTGCATTGTCAATACTACAGAATATCAAAACTAGTTTTCATTAAAAGGAAAGGTTACAGAATTGGCATTATGCAAGAAGCAACTAATTAACAAACTAGGAAGATAACTGAGGAGATAAATTAAGATGTCCGAAGTGACATATTTAGTACAATTAAAACTAAGGTAGAGAACAATTGGTATGGAGGTTCAAGATCATTTCGATCCTTGCTAGAAATTTCCCTTTATGTGATGCACTAGCTTGCTCACACGTACAGAGAAATCTACTCCCCACCAGCATAATAAAGAACCTGCAAGGTATCAGTGCATGACAACAGCCACACCCTATTCAGAAACACATTCTGGACCATCCAACAAAAAAGCTACAGTCAGTTTTATATAAATAGGACACCTTAATAATTCCATTTACTTTCATCTCTCTGTTAATTTGCTAATTGTCACAGTTTTTCAACGAGTCCATGCAAGGGAAGATAAATAAAGCATCTGAGACATGACAATTCAACAATGTGTCAAGAGACATCCAATCAAGTCATGGTTTCTTGAAAGAAATTTTCATTTTCTAAATCATAGAACCATAACAATTAAACCAGAAAAGCAAATAAGATGTCCTGTGAGTATTATTTGAATTTTTTTTCCAGAGTTTTGCCAACTTTAGAAATTTGTTATTCATTTAATTCTAAATTTATTTATTTATTTTAAAATGAACACACATTGGTAATTTGAAATTAGTTTTAATTCGTCGATAATAACATTTACTAGGAACTGAAGTTCCACTACTGATTTTAGTCGTTATTGTGAACCATGGATCACCAAGGCTAGGACAACTTGCCAGATTTGTTTTGCCAGGTCAAAAGACTAGATGCATAACTGATTAGTTGCATTTATCCTTGAGCCTTTAGTGCATACTTGGATTGGATGTGCTTGGCTACATAGTGCTGTTTTCTGCCATTGCTTTCTATATTTCAATGCTCGAGAGTGTTAGGGACTGCAAATAAGGTTTTTGGATATTGGTCACGGAAGAACTGAACCACTCGTGTCTTAGGTCTAGACTCTAGGGTGCTGACACAAAAAATTGCCTCTGAATTTCATATTTCTCATTTTCTCAATTTTTTTTCATGTTTTAGCATATTTAATTGTCTTAAACAATATATTTCTCAAATTACTCTATGTTGATTCGCTTGATCCCTTTATCAGATAGAACTACATGCAAAATCGACTCCATCATGATTATCTATATTCTCATTCAAAGCTAATCATTTTTTAAAAGAAAGGCACAAAACATTACCCTACATACCAATCAGTATTGCCCTATAACAATAGGTATTGTACTAAAAGAATCCCCCAACAAGAATCATACATTACAAGTCAACAGGAAAGTGGAACAAAGCCAGAACATAACTTTACTCCACTTGGACAATGTGGAAGAGAATGTATCAGAATAAAACAGCTTGACAGCAGAAACCAAGGTCCACCAACATCAACAAATGGTAAATTTCTCTCACTTTTACCCTAACCCAGTAAACCTTCCTACCACTAAAAGCAGAAAACAATGCCCACCAACTTCATCAAGTGACAATCATTTTAGGAGGGCCTCAACTTTTATACTAAACCCTTCCCATCCAACTCATAGGAAGGGAAAGCTTGACATGGAGACGAAAAACATCATAAATCATGAGCAAAAACACCAGATCTCAACCATCGCCCTTAGATCCGACTATAACACTTCGAACCCACTTCGACCTCACCTCATCGCCCACGCATTCCATTACACTGACAAACCGAAACAGATTAAGAACTGAATCATCCAAACTAAGGCAATCACCAAAGATTACTTACAGATGACTTCCCAGACACCGATTCGAGAGATCTGGAGCTCGCACCGAGTCGATTTGCCTCGCCCAGTCGCCCTCCTCCGCCTCCTCGCCGCAGAGAGCAGTAAGTACCCCCTGTTACCCCAACTCTATCGCAGCTTCGACGTTGACGCCGGCAGCTAACGGCGGTTCCGGAAATTCTGCCCGCTGCCCAGTGCCCACATGCTCCTCGTGCGTTCTTTTATTGGCGGACGTAAGCTTACCGATTCACCTTGCGGTGATGTGATCCCGATCTAACGGACTTTTATGTCGGGGTTGACGGACTTACTAAACAACGGTTATAGAGATGAGTACGGACAATTAAGTGTACTAGACTACTAGCCAATGTTTCGTTAATTTTTTCATAAAGCTATTAAATTTATAAAAAAAATAACAAAAATTAGCTAAATATTTTTTTTAAAAAAACTCTGAAATCAGACATAAAAAAAATTATTAATATTTTTTAAAAAAATTACCTTTAAAATATGCTATATAGGTATATATCACTTTTTGAAAAAGGATAATAACGTGACTTGATGGATTAAAACGTGCGACCAAGTGGATTATAGACTAAATTGTGTGGTTCCAAATAGCCATGGGATCCTATTCATGGACACTAAATGATAAAGATGCATTATCAACTTATGAGTTTTCCATTTCTTATAGAAAAAGATATTGTTTGTTTGTGGAGTAGATGAATTTGCAGGAATAAATTTATTTTACAAGAAAGATAGTGTCTGAAAATTTTAATTATTTCCTTTAAGAAAAATAGTATTTGTACCACTCATTATTTCATCATAATTTGAGCTGGAGTTGCTTGGATGAACAGATAGAGAACAAGGAAAAGAAATGTGAATGGATGATTATTGCTTCTCCTGCAATATTGTTAAGTCCTTTCCTCTCCTTCCAAGTAAATTTCACATTAAAGGAGAAAAATTCATTATAAAATCTAATAATTTACAGAAACTAGCTCTAATTCAGGGAGAAACACATTTATACCACCATTATATCACTAAGAATACATTATCATTAGTTGAATCAGCATTAGGCCTGGTAACACACTCTACAATTAAGTGAAGAGGACGATAAATTAAACAACAGGAAATTCATGGAAATGAGCACTGTCAGCATGAGCCGTGAAGAGGGTTTGAGCTAAGGTCGGTGTTGTCAACACATTTATTGAATTGGCACTCCAACTTGGCGTGGCCGATAACCCAACATCACTATGAAGTCTTTCGCTGAGGTACCGATAACTGCTGGAAGCCTTTGTGATGGTGGTGTTCCTTTCAGCCACTGCACTACCACATTGTTCAGGGACATTGTGGGCATCATTGGTTCATTTCGGCATGTTATTTCGATCTGCAGATGCTTAGAGTGTTACAAAAATGGAGTAGTTAGCTGTAAAAAGCTCAGAGAAGGTAATATGATGAGTTAGAAAGAGAGCCTAAACTATGGCATATTCCCTCATTCAAACTAAGTTGAGAACATGATCTCTAGTGTGACCGATTTAAGGTCCTTAATTATATTTTCCTCTACTATAGACATGCAAACATTGAACTAATAATTAAACTAGATAAACAAACAATTCCTACATGTCATATTTTGGGTTATTATTATGGGAAGAGAATGACGAGAAGCAATTGTTAAGATTTAGGCTAGAAAGTTGACTTTTGAACGTCTATACTAAATTCCACCATGACCGAATAGAGTTAAGCTCACAATCCATGGTTTTTAATGTTGTGCTAGTGGTTGTATTGTCTTTGTTGGGGGATATTTAGTGTATTTGAACAGAAAACCATTTATGGTTATCTTCATGACATATTGAAGCACAAATCACAGTGCAAATGTGCAATGCTTTCCTTTTTTGAGTTACTACATAGGTAAAATTAGTTTAGTATTTTGCAAATGTCTCCATGCAAGTGAGACTTCAAATTTTGTTTTTGATGCAGTCATATATTAGTATACAACCCTGCTCGGTAAGAAGTACTATTGGTCTAGGGAATACTCACCTCATCTTCACTGAAAAGATTAAGCTTATTGACAAGGTACTTCTGAATGTAAGAAACAGGTACATTACCATCCCTGGGATCAGAAAAAGAACAGTCAAATGGCTAATGCTAGATATTGGTGGGGAAAATCAAATATCTAGCGATAATGAATTGAGACATCATTTATAAAAACATTAGGAAAATGACAAGAATTATTCTTTGTAGATCTTCCTTGTAAGTTGAATTGAATTCAAGACTCCATTAAGATAACAGCGAACAAATCAACAAACAAAAATGGAAAGCAACAAAGTGATGTTGGCATTAGGCCAGCAAACAATGAGTCAATTGAAATTTAGAGCAACTTAAATGCTTTCTTTGTCTTCAAAGTTCTTGTTGGAGATTCACTTTCTTACTGAATATAGAACAAGAATTTATACTTCATCAGCAGTGACCACTTACCAGTCATGTTTCCATAAGAAGTTTAAGTCGAAGAGGAAGTACAACATGAACAGTTCGTAAGTGTGGTTTTTTCATCATTCCATAACCAAATACAACTTGATTGTTTGTGTTTGTCATAAGTTTATCTCAATTGTTTGTTTGCCACGACTTAAAGCTATTCTATGCAAGAAAACATACAGAACAACACTTGTAGGCATTATTTTTTAAAGTGATTCCAAAGGAAAGATGAAGAAACAATGACAAGTTATAATTTTTCAAAAGTATTAATGCATAATAAGAAAAGTAAACTCACTTTATCCGCAAATAATTAGTTGATATCTGGGGAAATGAGGAACCTCCAGCCCTGAAACCATTGTGCATGAGATAAGTAAAGAACAACTTGGAAAAAGTATGCAATAGATAAAAACAAAAAAACATCCAGTTTTGAATCTCCTTAACTGGTCAAAAGAGGCCACTAGGGAAAACCACAATGGAGTTATTCTCTTGTCACTTTGAGCATCAGAAACCTCATGTACTGTTTGAGTTGAGTTATGGTTTCTCCTTTTCTGGTTAACTGACTTCAGCCTTCTGGATTTTATTGTCATACAAGCCATTTCAGCATTGTCATTCTTCTCATCCTGAGATTTAGACTTATGAGGATGCTCCATAACCTTGGTTTCGTTAGTATTTATTTCACCATCAGCAACCTTGTTTTGCTCTGCCTTAATGAAAGAATTCTGTAGACCAGACCTAAAAGATTTTGTTCTGTTTGCAGCTTCAACTAAGCAATTTAAAGGTTTCCAGAGCTCTGCCTTATCCTGTGTGGCAGTTACATCACTCCCTGTATCTTTATTAGCATCACTGTTGGAATTGTCAGAAGGCAAAGCAGCCTGAAATAGGTTTTAAGAAATAAACATAGGTTCACTGTCAAAAACGCAGAAATACAAATAAAATTCACTTGCAGCTTTAGCATCTAAGCTAAGTTGCAAAATAAAACAAACTATCATTTATGTCACCTGTCTTCTGTTTAGGGCCTGCTTGGTTGAGTTTCCATTCCAACTTGATTTTTTTGCAAACTTATCCGTAGTGTCATCCTCATTTTTATAGGATTCACTACCATGAAATGTGGGCCTGTTGCCAACTGGTCTTTTTCGCCTTCCTAATGGACCTATCTGTATAGTAATTCTCGGAGTGTTCACCACCAATGAAGAAAGAGAAATTTCTTTTCTTCTAGCAGGCAATGTGATGGAAGGGGCACTATCAAAAGCTCCATGTTTTGGTTTCTTTAGAGGAAAAATCTTCACTCTCAAATCTTGCAGATTATGATCAGCCCTGCAAGGGATATAGTGTTTCAGACAAGCATTAACTCATGCATAACAGTACAGCCTGTGAGTTTGAGAAATTAACTAAATTTGTTTGTATGGGTTGATTTTATTCTTGAATATCAACTCAAGTTTGGAGCACAAGTATTAATCTCTTGTCCCTTTTTATAGAGAATATTTATATATTATTTGCATTAGTGTTGTTCTTTATAAAATGATCTGATTAATATCTGATCTGCATTCCTTGGATAGAAGCTTTTTGCATTTCCAGCATATGTAATATTACAAATGTCCTGTGACAAAGGATGCCAGAGCACTTGTATATAAGTTCATAAGTTTAGAACCACCATAGTGATTTTGCATATAACTTGAAAAGAAACCTAAGTTTGGTGATCAAGCCCGAGGGTTCTCATCAATTATCCCCCACAAAATAGAAGGGGAAAAAAATCCTCTTTGCGGTCTCATATATAAGCTGATTAAAAATGAGCAATAAAGATAGATAATCATACCTGATGGTTCTAAATAACTGTGCATAGAAAGACAAAAATATATCATTTAATTCATATACTATCCTAATTAATGATTGGAGTCTTTGGACTTTAAGAAGGCTAAAAGGTTTTTCAAGCAATTTATATGTATTTTCACTCACACTCACTCCGTTTGGTCACAAACTGCTCTGCAGTGCTCAGAATTATGTGGGTGACTGGGTTGATAATCCCTTGTTAACTTAACTGAGCAGTGTTTCGTTAAACTTATAAGGCTACCTATTTGCTAGGAACATTCAATAAGAACTCCACACTGATCAATAAAGATGTTCCATGTGATACAAGGCTTTTGCGGGAAAGTTTATGAGAATACATTAGGCTGATTATGATGGAAACTTCTGTAATATACAAGAAAATAGTGATAAAATTCAAGTATTAAATGAGACCGTATTATACTTCCAACTGTTTAGACTTTAGACTTTAAAAGAGAATAGAGGCTAATCTGTTCTGAAATTAAGTTTCCATATAAAACCAGTATCTCTTACTGAATATCAACCAAAATAAAGATCTCATAGGTTCACGTATGCAACTTGTTTATGGAAAATCCAACTTCCCACCTATTGACCTGCATCAATCCAACATTTACATGTAACTAGGTTGATTTCATTTGTATAAATCTGTTGGACCCCGTGGTAGTTTTGATGTGATCAACCAAGTTAAGCTAGGTCCTGTTATATTTTGATCTTTGTGTCTAAGTGTGCAGGAGCTTAGGAACACAGAAAGTCGAGCGGAAGACACAGCCAGCGAGAAGGATGACACGGGAAGGTAGCCGACGGGCTCGGCGCATCTGAGGGACGAAGTGCTGCAGAAGAGTACACCGATGGACGAGAAGGACGTGCGCGACGTTTGAGGGACGAGAAGCCGGAGCGGAAGCCTGTTCGAGGAGAAGGCAGGAAAATGGGTCTGGGTGTGCCCTATTCCGAAAGGCAACGATCACCAAGGCAATCGGAGTAGCAGAAGAGCGAAAGGAGGCTGGAAATACTGTTGGAGGCGCCTTCAAAGGGAATTGAAGACACCTCCGAGGCGCCTCCTCGCCTCACTGTGGAAGGCACCTTCGATGGCTGGAGGGTGCCTTCGATGAACCGTACAAAGGCACCTTCCAGCCTTATGGAAGGGGCCTTCGACCAGGCTAATTTTACCATTGTCAAGCGATAAAGCTTTATCATTTGGCGCCTCACTGGAGGCACCTTCCAGCCTGTTGGAGGCGCCTTCCACCCACGGATAGAGTTTCCCAGGAGCTATAAAAAGACCCCTGGGGCTAGGAAATAGACTAGAACTTCCAACCAACTCTTGTTTTAATTTCTTAGCAACTTTCTAAGCTTTCAACGAGTGTAAGAGGCTTCTCCGCCTTCGTTAAAGGAGATTTTCTTTTAGTGCTTTCATTAGTCTTGGATTAATAACCATATATGTTGTAATCAAGTAAATCTTGTGCCTCGTCTTTTAAGTTGTTATTTTCATTTATTATTATAGCTGTTTTTAATTAGAGTTGAAAGAACGGGAAAGATGTTTGTTTTATTTTGACAGATAATTCACCCCCCTCTTGTCGGCCCCATTGTGCCAACAAAATCTACATGTGTCTTAGATGAACTAAAAGGATGTGAATCATAAATTATATTCCCCAAAGTAGACAATCTATGTTGCTGGCATTGATGAGTTCTCTAGTTGATAGGAAACTGGTAATTATCAGTAAGGTATTTCCTAGGAAACCATTGGCATGCGCTGCAGCACAATAGTCTATTTATACTGCGATAATGCTTTTCCCAAAAAAGCATTAGCTTTCCTCAAAATCCCCATAGTCCAAAGGCTCCAAACTCGTATATGCATGAGTTAAACATAATAAATCCAAGAAATCCCAGCACAACTCTCTCAGGAACTGTTTGGAGAAGTTAAACTGTGTTGCTCTTGCCTTGAACAAGGAATACTGACATCCAATGTGGTGTGGTGACACCCTGTAGCAAAGACAAAAAAAGTCCCAAAAACATCAAATCTGATGATGATTACTAATCTTTGACATTCTGACCAAATACAAAGGGAGAAGGAGCATCCTCAAGGTTTTTTTCCATGTATTCTGAAGAATTCTTTCCATTAATCTTTTCTTCATGCTTACTCTTATATTCTAAATCTTGGGCTCATCAATATTGTTACTTCGAGAAAGCTCCTCTGATGTCAAATCTGGCTTCATTACTAAAGGAACACAAAGCACACTGTGCTATTTTTTCAGGCCTGAAAACTCAAACTACATACCAATTAACTTTCTTACATTTAAGCATATTAAGGATATAAATATATAAATTGTTTTTCCCCTAAAGTTTGAGCTTTTGAGATACATGATTAGCCAATGAAATTTAACATGGCATAGAGCAAAAGGTCGATGGTCTGAATCCCTCTTGTCAAAAAATGTTCTCTCATTCTAGCATTATCCACATATATCGAGGTAAAAGTAGTATCCTAGAAAGGTTGAAGATATACTTTGAAAAAACACAAGAGTATGCACTCTATTTCATAACACTAGTAGCTAAGTATATAGATTCTAGGATAAAAAACAGTGGCAAACTAATAATTCAATGGAATCAAATTAGGAGCCATGATGAGAAATCCATACAATATAAAGTATGAAATCTTAAGGAAAACAAAAATTACCTAAGTTTTTCTACAGGGAGAAAACCAAGATGAATATTGCATACGGGGCAGCAATCTGTTTCTTCTTCATCAAGTTTCTCAAATATGCACTTTCTGCAAACTGGTAAAGTAGAATTTATTAATTTACGTATAAATCAACTTAAGGTTCAGACTTAAATTTTTTAGGAGAACTTTACCAAAGATGCATGTCCAGATGAATGACCAATGATAAAAGCATTAACATATGAAAGTAACTAGAGATCTGATCAAGTAAATGATTACTCACATATATTACGTATACATTCACATAATAAGACGATACTAACCAAAGGATCAGACTATAATAGCCTTCAGAGTTGAATGATCAACAGAAAGGAGAATGGAACTTATATGCATATAAGTGAAACCTATGCCACCTTGATCGAGAAAAAACCAATGTAAACAAACTAATGTAAATCAAAGTATAAATGATCCTTGACAACCTCTCTTCGACTTAGCACGTTACAAGAAAAAAAAATCAAAACCAAAGATTTATTTTCCAGAAAGTGAAGTTATAAAACCTTTCTATAACGTATATGCAACTATAAGAATGCAGAGATGAACTCTGTCATTCCGTTGCATGCCTTGACGTGGCTTGCTTGGTTCATACAGTACAATTTCGAACGGAGAAAATAACCGATTGAAATTAATGTGGAACGAAAACACAATGTATCTCATACAAAAAACAGTACTCTCTACCTGGCCATAGAAGCAGAGACACAAAAACACTACATATACGAGCAGGATCATGACACCAATGCATACGACCATGATCACTCGTGCCCAAGGGGAATCAATTAGGAAGCTTAGTTGATGCCAAACATCAAATATTTTGAGTCGTTCGTTGTTCCTAATTGATCTTGGAAACTAGAAAGCAAGCAATTTTTTACCGCAAGGAGCATCGTAACCCTGAGAGATGCATATACGTAAAATAAAGACCGGAGAACCCCAACGCCACAAGCCATCCCCGTAAGCACAAACCAAAACCATCGATCAGAACCATGAAACATCCGAAATACGAAAGACCAAAATAAGAGGAAGAAGCGAAAGGGAGAGAAGGGCGCGATGGTGCTCACACGTATGAAGACACTCGGAGATGGTGGTAGCGTCCCGGATGAGCTTATTGCAGATGGGGCACGTCATGCACGCTGAAAGAAGCTTCCTCTTCACCTCGACCACCTGGGCCGGCCCTGCCGCCGACACCTCATCCTCCTCCGTCCCCGAGCTCGCCATCTCCGCGTCTGCTTCCAGTCGAAGGCCTCCAGTCACTCCGCCACGCTCATACCGTTCATGCGAGCTACCCTCCGACAAGAACGTCGTCGCGCGTAGCTCCTAAAGCTCAAGGTGTGGCATTGATGGACGAATCACGTGTATGAACGCGGGGCGGCGGGGATCCGACGAGAAAAAACGAACAAGATCGGATCTTGATGGGAAACAAGGAAGCGGAGGAGCCAAGGAGCGGCCTCGAGGTGAGATTTGGTGGGGGGAGAGGCGGGGTCGAAAGGGCGGAGAGAGATCGGACGAGAACGAGGACGAGGAGAAGAACGCGAAGAGAGAACAGAAGCGATGAAGGGGGAGAATGTGATTGTGTATATATGAAAGGTTGTATATAAGAGAGAAGGTTTCCTATTGGTGCGTACCTTAGAGGAACCCGTTCGTCGCTCTCAGAAGATGGACAGTGGGTCCCATTGCCAAACAGCAATAACAAGACTGGTAAAGTTCGGTCAGCTACGAAATGGTGAATGGACGAATATCTGTTGGCGAAAATAACGTGTTTTGGAGGATTGTTCAGATAACGCTAACGTGCTGGGGGAATTTTTCGCTGATTTTTTTCTGAATTTTAGTATTGTTCTGAAAATCAAATTTGATCATGTATTTTGTTCGAAATGAAAAACTGATCGGAAACTAACAAGATACAACGATCGCTGCAATTTAGTTATTTTTCAGGGTGTAATATGTCATAATCTAATCTAGTCGAAATAAGTGCCAAATTTCTTTTGGTACCAAATTTTAATGATTATATAAGTAGCCCTTTTAGTTTTAACGTAATTTTATTATTTTAAAATAATTTAAATTTAAATTAAATTATTGTTAAGCAATCGTATCCGTATCTCTAAATATATAATTTATCTTAAATTTTATATTTTAGCTTTCAATATTTGCTGGCTTTAAAATTAACGGATAACGAATAAGTGTGTCATTTCGTCGCCATCTCCAAATGGATGGCTGAGATGCATCTGGTATTAGCATCCCAACCGTCTGATCTTTTGTTGACCCTTTTCCAAATGTCTATATATATATAGGCATGCCCAAGGTTCCGTTCTCAAATTCCGTCAACGAACCAAGTTGAATATCGTCGATAGAATAATTGGCGGAGAATAGGGCGACTGAGAGTTTGCCAGGTGCTTGGAGAGTGCCGACGTTTTCTATTTGGGCGCTTATCTCGATCTTCCCAACAGCAATCGTCGTTGGTATCCATTTCAGGTTTCAATCTATTTCCGATGATTTTCTCACATCTTTTGATTTGCATTTCTTGGATCAAGACCGGTATTTGAAGTCCGTTAGGTTTTTAATCGTTTGCTGCTCTTGACTATCGCATTCCATAGAACAAGATCGTTTCTGTAGTAGGTTCAAAGCTTTCATTTGTTGTGAAGTTTTGCCATGTCAATTGTCAAGTACGGTTCTTTGGTTGAGTTCATAAAGTGATTTGTTAGAGATCAAGAATTGAAAAGTGTCCGTTTTCAATCTGTTTCCGTTCATTTTCTCATATCACTTAGATTTGCATTTCTTGGTCCAAGACCGGTATTTAAAATTCGTTAGGTTTTTAATCGCTTGCTGCTCATGACTATCACATTACATTATTAAACGATATCGGTTTCCGTAGTGGGTTTAAAGCTTTCATTTGTTGTGAAGTTTTGTCATGTCAAGTACGGTTCTTTGGTTGGGTTGACGAAGTGATGTTGTTAGAGGTCGAGAATCGAAGTGTCCGTTCTCAATAGTCATGCGGTGAATATGGTGGCTGGTGGGCTCCTGATTCGGGTCAAGAGTAGGGTCAAAGTTTAGAAGGTCAGTTGATAATCTCTTGGACCATTTTTTTATGATCCAAGGAATGTGTCACTCATATTTACGGTCGGATTGTGGTCGTGATCTGTCCGTAAATTGTTACGATCTCTTTCTGGGTTCATCGTCCCCACCAGATTATAGTTTTTGTTCGGAGTGAACGGTCAGAGGTCACCCGGAGGACACCCTCGCTTGGCGCCCAGTAACCTGGCCACTTATCCACTACCAGGGGCATCGGTGGTGGATAAGTGGTCAGGTTACTGGGCGCCGAGCGAGGGTGTCCTCCGGGCGACCTCCGACCGCTCGCTCCGAACAAAAACTATAACCTGGTGGGGACGATGAACCCAGGAAGGAATCACAATCATTTGGGGCGGGATCGCGACCGCGATCCGACCGCAAATGCAAGTGACACATCCCCTAGACCACAAAAAGTGGTCAAGGAGATCCTGCCTCCTGGTATAATAGCTAATATAGTGGTCAAAATCAAGAAAGGATCAATACTCGAGACCAACTCAGACAATCATCCCAATCGAGAGGTCATCCGACCGGTTTAATCCGTCCGGACCCTTGGGTCGGTTGGATACCGAGCCTCTCAGTATTAATAAAAAGTTTTAAGCCGAGTGAACGCCATCCAGAGCAAGGTCCACTTCGTCACTCGAGGTTAACACGGTTAACTATTTTGGCTGAGTGATCTAGCTGATCGGATAAAATGAATACTTGGTTTGACCAAACTCTGGTGTCAAACGGAACTCAACCTGAGTGAAGGACGAGTCCCCGGCAACATTTCGCAAATCCGACCGGATCTCTCTTGTAAGCAACAGCCGATCAGACAACATAAGAGGCTCGGTCGGTTGGCCAGTTATGCATATTGAAGGTCCCTTAACCCAACAATCTTACATTCCTTTTGGCATTCCATGCTACGTTTGATAGAGAATGTTCTATATGCAAGTTGTAAACTTCTACCTAGCCAAACACAGGGATTGTGGGTCCATTTTGGGAAAGGTGTTAGAGCTTCGTCATGGTATGCCCTTTCTTGAAAGCGCTTTGAGATTCATGCAAAACAAACAGTAACACTATAAAAAGGCACCTTCATCTAGGTATACGATGCTACACAACTTTACATACTCATAATTACTATTCATTTACTGTTCATCTTCTTCAACTGGATCACTGACTTGAGCATCTGAGTATTTGCGTCGGGGACCCCCTCCTTGACCTGGTTGCTAACACTCCTTTGGACACGCAGGACCGTTCGAAATAATCTTTTCTAGCTTGGGGTTTTCGCATCATCGATACCAGAGTCACTTATTTAGTGTACAATCTTCATCGATTTCAGATATGATCAAATAGCAAAGCTCAAGAAAGAATAGCTAATATCAGAAATTTTATAATCGTTTATCATATGGCTAGTTGTGTAGTATGATTTTATATTGTTATTGAGACCACTGGTAGTGATGAATCACATGATAAGTAATCTGAGTAAATTGCCATTGTTGATCATCATATTTACTTAAATAAAACCTTTTTATGGTTTATTTTGGTCTCTCCAGTTAGCATCTGCTTGAACATTCCGGTGATGTAAGTTCAGAAGAACACCTGAAAGCAAAATAGGTTGATAAATCTCAATATAAATCTTATATACTCTATTCAATTCTTAAGAAATTATAAATTGGATAAACAAAATTATGAAAGCGTACCAGAATCCATATTATGTAGTCTATTTTGGACAAGATATTTAATTTGCAGATTTCCTTAGTATTCAGAGAGTTTTGTCGATGAGGAAACAAGACAAACCATCATCTGTAAACTAGGATAATAACCTTTATTCATAGAAACATAAGTTTGCCTATTTCTAATTTGGCCCCTCAATAAATTAGAAATTGCACATGATATCCACATTAATATATTCATAATAATTAAATACTTAAGTCATATTCTTTAATCATAAATTTGATCACATTAAATTATTACTTATTTAATTGATGACATTAGACATTTATAACTACAATTATGGTCTCAAAATTCTAACAATCTCCCACTGTACGCACTATATATGTAAACTTATAAATGTTAACATTAATGAGCTAATAACTTTTGTCATTATAGCCGTATGACTTCCTTAACAATCTCATCCATTAATTATGTAGACATAGGATTAATGTAGTATTTGTTGTATCTGTCACAACTAAATCATCAATGGTCACGTATATCAATATAATCAAATGACATAGTTCAATTATGAATGTGTGACATAAAAATTACATGTAAGGTGATTTATTCATGTCAATTTTTAACTGGTCTTGCTTATAACCAAAGTAAGATCAAAACTTTAACTTAAGTTATACAAAGTGTAATAAATAAATATTGAAATTTATATCTAATCAGATAATCTCCAAATACATAAGTTTCAACAACATAACTAAACATATATAGAAAACAGATATAGTACAAACTCTCATTAGAGATTTCACCAAATTGAATAACACTCATATAAGTGGTATGCTTATAAAAGATATTGGGTGGTAAACCCTTCGTAAAAGAATATGTTATCATAGAGTTTATGTCTATGTGTTCTGTCGAAATCTATCCACTTTGTACTCTTTCACAACAAGGAACTTGATATCGATGTGCTTCGATTTTATCGAACTTCTATTATTGTTAAAATGCAATATAGTTAATCGATTGTCACAAAATAACTTCAGTGGTCTTTTAACCCTTCCCAAAATACACAGTCTAGTGACAAATTTTTTTAACCATATTCCATGATTAGCTGCCTCATGACATGCTATAAACTCTGCTGTCATGGTGGAAGAAGTTGTAAGTGCCTATTTTACACTTCTCCAAGAGATAGCTCCGCTGGCTAGCAGAAAAATAGCTATCTTGACACCCCACAAAATCAGAGTCAGAATATCCCATGATCTCAAAGGTATTTGACCTCTTATATGTGAGCATATAATCAATTGTTCTATTTAAATATCTCATTACCCTCTTTGCTACTTTCCAATGATCCATTCCTGGGTTGCTTAAATATATGTCCAATACTCCAACAATGTAGCAATATCGGATGCGTACAAACTTGAGAATACATAAAACTTCCTACAGCCGAAGCATAGGAAATCTTTCGCATTTCTTGAGTCTCAAGGCTTCCTTTAGGACATTGTTTAAGATTAAACTTATCTCCTTTAGCGACCAGGGTGTTACCTGGTTTGCAATCTTGCATGCTAAATCTTTTAAGCACCTTATCGATATAGTTCTTTTACGATAATCCAAGAATACCTCGAGAACGATCTCGATGTATTTGGATTCCTAATACAAAAGATGTGTTACCAAGATCTTTCATTTCAAAATATCTAGATAGAAATTTCTTGGTATCATTTAACTACCTATATCGTTTGTGGCAAGGAAAATGTCATCAACATATAAAACATATAGAACTAGAAAGATATGCTTATTGCCAGTAAACTTATGATACACACAATCATCTACCACATTCACCTGAAAATCAAATGAGATTATTATATGATGAAATTTATGGTACCATTAACAAGGTGCTTGTTTTAACCCATAAATGTACTTCTTAAGTTTGCAAACCATACTCTTTGGATCTCCTGATACAAAGTGTTCTGGTTGCACCATATAGATTGTTTTCTCAATATCTCCATTGAGAAAAATCGTCTTGACATCCATCTGATGGAGTTCCATATCAAATGGTGCAACAAGTGCCATGATATAGTCCTTTGTTGAAATTGGAGAAAAGGTCTCCTTAAAGTCAATCCCATATTTTTGAGTATAGCCTTTAGCTATAAGATATGTTTTATACCTTTCCACATTACCGTTTGAATCCTGGCCCGTTTGATTTTAAAAATCCACTTACAACCAATGGGTGTCACGCTTTCTGGTAATAGGACAAGTTTCCAAACTTTATTGTCGTGCATTGACTTATATTCCTCATTCATTGCCTCGATCCACTTTTGAGAATATGAATCTTGCAGAGCTTGATGAAGGTTGATCGGATTATCCTCCGCCATACCATCATTTTCCTCATGTTCTTGAAGTAGTATTATGTAATCATCCGAAATAGCACTCCTCCTTTCTCTAGTGGACCTTCGTAAAGGTACTTATTTTACATACACCGATTCTTGAGGTTGTTAAGATTGTTCTTTTGGGAGTTGATTAACAATGTCTTATTGTTCTTGTATTACATCTTGATCACTGACAGGAATAAAATCCTGATCGGTATAAGAAGCAATCATAGGAATATAAATCATTTCCTCTTGAAGAGTAGTGGAAATACATTCCTCCTCAAAGACAAGGTTTGTAACTTTATTCTTCTCCCCAAACTCAATTTCCTCAAAAAACGTTGCGGTTCCCGTCTCAAAAATGGTCTTTACTTTGAGATCATAAAACTTATAGCCCCGTGATCGCTCAGAATAGCCAATAAAATAGCTACTTACAGTTCTGGAGTCTAGTTTCCTTTCATGTGGCCTATACAGTCTAGCCTCAGTCGGACATCCCTAAATATAAAAATATTTAAGACTTGGCTTTCGCCTTGTCCAAAGTTCAAAAGGTGTTTTAGTAGTTGCTTTAGTGGTTACTCGATTTAAAATATAAGTTATTGTCTTTAATGCTTCTCCCCATATGACATTGGCAAGGTTGAATGTCTAACCATACTTCTTACCATATCCTTAAGAGTTCGATTACGTCATTCAACTACACCATTCATGCTTAGTGAGCCTGGCATGATGCATTGTGGGATGATTCCACAGTCCTCTAGGTATTGAGCAAAAGGTCCTAGACGTTGTTCACCTGAACCGTCATATCTATCGTAGTATTTACTGTTAGGACCAAAAGTAGCTAGAAGGGGGGGGTGAATAGCTTGTCGCGTTCGCTCGGTGCTCGGTGTTGCTTGGCGCTGCTTGTTTCTTCTTGGATGTGCAGCGGAAAATACAGAAACAAACACAAAACGCTAACACTAGGATTTTACTTGGTATCCACCTCACAAGAGGTGACTAATCCAAGGATCCACACCAACGCACACACCCTCCACTATGAATAACACTCCTTTATGGTAACTACCAAAGGCGGAGAAGCCCTACAACACTCTCAATACAAGAAGAAGAAAGGGAAATACAAGTTAAGCAAAAGCTTACAAGATGTGCCGTAAAAACCCTAACCCTAACTTCTTCCTCTTGCAATAGATCCGCCTCTTGACTTGGAAAGCCTCCAAGAACCTTCAAGAACTGGCGATCACGTGCTTGTAGAGAGCTGTGGAGGAGCTGGAATGAATCTGAGAAGAGCTCGTAAAGAGATGCCGAAGACCACGCTCGCCTGCGTCTACGACGCCAGCGGTCGGATCCCGATCGATTCGAATGTTCGAATCGATCGGAGGCTTTCGATCCACGGATCGATTCACAGCCTGTCGAGAAGCGCTGGATCGATCCACGGATCGATCCGGCTATCCATCGCAGCATCGTCCCGATCGATCGGCCGATCGATCGGGACCTCGATCGATCCACGGATCGATCCGACCATTGAAGAATGGATCGATCCACCGATCGATCCACGATCGGATCGATCCACGGATCGATCCAAGACTTGGTTTTGCCCAAAACCAAGTCCCAAACCTCCTAACCAACATCCGGTCAACCTTGACCTGTTGGTACATCATGCCTCGCATCTGGTCACTCCCTTGACCTGCCAGGACTCCCCACCAAGTGTCCGGTCAATCCCTTTGACCCACTTGGACTTTTACTCGTCGTGCCAAGTATCCGGTCACTCCATTGACCTACTTGGACTTCCACCAGATGTCTGGTCAACCTTGACCCATCTGGACTTCCTTCCTTGCCAAGTATCCAGTCAATCCTTTGACCTACTTGGACTTCCCAACACCAGATGTCCGATCATCCTTGATCCATCTGGATTTCCTTCCTTGCCAAGTATCCAGTCAATCCTTTGACCTACTTGGACTTCCCAACACCAGATGTCCGATCATCCTTGATCCATCTGGATTTCCTTCCTTGCCTGGCTTCACTCACCAGGACTTTTCACCTAGCTTCACTCACTAGGGTTTTCCATCTGCCTAGCTTCACTCACTAGGACTTTCCATCTGCCTAGCTTCACTCACTAGGACTTTCACCTGGCTTCACTCACCAGGATTTCCTTCTGCCTAGCTTCACTCACTAGGACTTTCGCCTGGCTTCACTCACCAGGATTTCCTTCTGCCTAGCTTCACTCACTAGGACTTTCCAGTCAAGTATCCAGTCACTCCCTTGACCTACTTGACTCTTCTTCAATCAATATCTTATTGTCAAACATCTAAACCCTAACCAAGACTCAGCTTGGTTAACCAGGTCACCCTTGACCTGAGGGATATTGCACCAACAATCTCCCCCTTTTTGATGTTTGACAATACCACAATAACACTTACAATCCCACATGTAAGTTAGGCTAATCCTATAGCCTCCTTCTTCATGCCACTAGGTAATGAACCCATAAATTAAGCTTTTCATTCTCCCCCTAAGAGGGCAAACTCCCTCTAGGTAATGAAAACCTAACTTACTTCCTTTCATTCTCCCCCTATTGGCACACATCAACCCCCACTAATAAAACACATCAACCCGTCTTTGGACACACATCAACCTATGCTCCAATTTTGGGCACACTTCAACAAATCCATTTGTTGAAGACTCTCCCAAGAGTTGCTCATCGTGATCACAATTTCACTCATTGTGATCAACTCAATATTGAAGGTCCCATACCCTTCATTATCCTTAAACTTCTCCCTCAATGTTGATAAATACCCAACCTTGAGCATTTTCAACCACTTGAGTTGCCACTTGAAATGATGAGGATATCCACTCCCCATTTATCCCCATTTCAAGTTTAAATGCTCAACCATGAGCATTTTCTTTAAAGAAGGTTAACCACCTTCCAAGGTTCATGAAAAATAATTTTCATGCCTTTAAAGAGTCCCTCCCCCTAAAGACATGGTGGTAACTTCTGTCATTGCACCAACAATGACTTGGAATCCCTAAACCTTTAGGAAACCCAGATTTAGAAGTTTTGAGGTTCAAATGTTTAAAATTTGACACAAACCTCGACCTAAACTTCAATGAAGTCTTCCTTAACCATTCCATCCTTGTTTTCAACACGAAAACACCCTTTTTATGTATACAAATGTATTTTAAGGGTTTGGAATGGTTACATAGACTAACCATGGTTCAAAGATGCTGAAGTCAGGCCTTCCCAGCCAAAATCAGCAACTTGGATCGATTGAAGTTGGGTTCCAATCGATTGAACCTTTATGAATCGATCCACGGATCGATTCAGACTCCCTGGATCGATCGGCTGATCGATCCAGCGAGCTTCTGCTCGCGGGAATTACCGTTTGAATCGATCCATGGATCGATTCATGGAACTCCAATCGATCCATGGATCGATCGGAGCTCTGATAGTTGCTGAAATTCCTTTTCAGTCAACTTCAGAAACCCCTAGAAAATTCTACAAAAATCCAAAAATTATGAAATTTCGTGTAGACATTATTTAGGGCATACTTAATCATGGAAAAATAGTTTTCTATGAAAATACATCATATTTTCAAAGATTGACACAAACTTGAAAACTTGCAAAAACTTTAGTGTTTTTCTTCAAGTTTGTGTCTAACTATTCAATGGTGATTACTATCAAAAGATAGCCTTCACCAAGGTTTTCCAAAAACATTTTAAAAACATTTTCAAAACCAATATCCCATCATGTTCCTTGGGCTTAATGCACATGACTTGTACATTAGCTTTCCCAATGATGGGAACACACATAACTATGTGTTTTGATGAATCTAAAACTCAGACGAATGCACTAAATCAACATCTTGAGTTTTGTTCATCATCCTAACATCTCACTTGTATCTAATGTGCACTAAAACACATACAAGTCACCTTATAGTCTTTGTGAGATGTAGGATTTTGGTTTTGCCCTATTCTAGGGATCATGCATATCTATCTAGGCATTTTGAGAGGTAGACATCCACAAAGGATGTTACTTGTTGATTTACTTGTTAAACAAATGTCACTTGTTTATTCCACTTGTTGTAAACAGATGCCACTTGTTTAACTAATGTCATATGTCCTTAATTTTTAAGGAAATAAACATAATGCATGATAATGTTGTGGCATACATCAAAATAAAATAACTTTCAAAAGAAAGATTCCTATAACTACATGATGTATGTATGGCATGACATGGTATTTTTGTATTTTTCATGATAAGTCATGAATGCAAAATACAAATAAGATAAAATATGATGTCATGGCATATTATGAGCAAACAATCATGGCATGGTTTAGCATAAATAAAATATACCTAGATTACTTATCTAAGTATCATTAATCTTAGCTAATCCTAAAACTTAAACCCTAGATTGCCCAAAACGCTTCAAGAAAGTGCCAAAACCTAAGTTTGCATTTCTTATTCCCTTGATTAATTTATGCCAATTAAAATAAACATGTCCTCAAATGTTGGCATATTCCATTTTTCCTCAAGAGTAGCACTTTTAAATTTAAGGCCCGGATTGCCTTAAATTGCCTAAGAACATACCAAAATCCCAACTTGATAGTTCTTATGAATTTCCCAATATGTGCCATTTAAGATTAAAATCAATTCTTCCATCATTAGGCACATTTTACTCTTTCAAGGAGTAAGTAATAATTTCATTTCATTTTCAAAGGTTAACAAAAACCTTGAAAATGCTCCTTGAGTGTCAATTTCCTCAAAGTTGGGTTAACCACCCTTCTAATCGGAGTTGACACTCTCTAACCCATCTATGGGGTAGAGAAGATGCTCCTAGGAGCCCAACACCTATTGGTGCTCCTTGGATGCTCTAGGTACTTACTAGGGATAACTTCCCTAGATACCTTCCTAGTGACCTTGTTGGGCCTCTTAGAAGCCTTGGTCACATTTTCTAGGTCAACTCTAGGGATAACCTCCTTTGTGACCTTGTTTGTGACTTTCTTAGACTTCTTAGAAGTCTTAGTCACATTTATTGCAAAAATACTCTTAGGGATGACTTCCCTAGTATTCTTGGCTTGACCACTAGACCTAGGGTTTGTTCCATAACTATATGGAACTCTATGGTAAGAGGGCACATCCTTCTTAGCCTTTGGTTTGTATCCCAAACCTCTATGGCCATTGGATGGCTTTTGTACCCCTAAACCTAGGTTATGCTCATTTTGCCCTAATAGGATATTTTCCATCCTTTTTAGGGTCTTTTCAATTTTATCAAGTCTTGACCTCAAGACTTGATTTTCCATCACTAAGTCCTTAGTTTTTGGTTTTCCATTAAGTTCATGAGCATTTTGGTTTCTAGGCTTGTATCTTACATCCTTAGAGTTATCGCCTAGGTTTTTACCTACATTCCTAGCCTTAGGGATAGTAGTTTTGGCATGTAGGGCCACATGCTTTTCCTTAAAACCCTCATGCTTCCTATTCTTATGGTAAATCGCATTAAAATGATAAAAATTTGACCTAGCATGCTTTTTACCATTTTGCAAGGAAATAGGCTCAACGAAAGTTACTTTCCTTTTTACCTTGGAGGCTCCCCCTTGACTAGTGCCTCCTTGAGCCTTGACCACTTTCTTCCCCTTGGGGCATTGACTTCGATAATGCCCTTTTTGTTGACACAAGAAGCACACAATGTGCTCCTTGCTCTTCTTTGTCCCGGGGGTGGTCACCTTGGGCTTCTCCTTGCCCTTTTGTGCCACTTGGCCCTTCTTCTTGGCCAAGTTGGGACACTTGCTCTTATAGTGCCCATGTTCCCTACACTCAAAACATATTATATGATTTTATTATTAATTGAAACATTTATACCTTTGCTTGTAGGGGTGGCATCTTTTTCTTTGGATCCGGAGGTAGAAGCTTCCTCTTGATCGGACCTTGATTCTCCTCCCTTTGATTTTTCTTGACTTGTGGAGGTAGAAGCTTCTTCCTCCTCTTGATCTCTTGACCCGGATGTAGAAGCTTCTTCTTCATCTTGATCCGGTGTCACCAAGGATTGCTCCCCCTCAATCCTAGAGGTGGAGGCTTCATCATCTTGAATGTGAAACAAGGAGTATGCTCCCTCCTTGTTCCCTTCGGTGCATTCCCTTGAGGATGAAGCTTCTTGGATTTCCTCTTCTTCGGAGGTTGAGTATCTCTCAACCTCGGGGTCCTCCTCTTGGTCTTGCTCCAAAGAGTCACCCTCTTTGGATTCTTCATGATCTTGTACAGTGGAGGGGATCTCTTCATGAAGCTTGGCCAATTTGCTCCAAAGCTCCTTGGCATCTTCGAACTCTCCAACTCGAGCCAAGATGTGGCTAGGCAATAAGTTGACCAGAAGCTTGGTCACTTTGTCATTTGCCTCGCCCCTTTGAATTTGCTCTGAGCTCCATCTGCTTTTCTTTAGAAACTTGCCCTTGGAGTTTGTTGGAGCTTTGAAGCCTTCCATTAGAGCAAACCATTGCTCTATTTCCATCATAAGAAAATTTTCGATTCTTGATTTCCAAGAATCGAAACTTGTAGAAGTGTATGGTGGAGCCACCCTTGTGTCAAATCCAAGCCCATCTTGGAATTGCATCTTGAAGTTGAGCTTGATAAAGTCTTGAACTTGAAGAATTTGCTCCAACTTCTTCACCCTCTAGCTTTTGTTGTTATGCTTGACCCTTCCGGCGATGATTCCGGTGAAGAGCGGCCTCGCTCTGATACCACTTGTTAGGACCAAAAGTAGCTAGAGGGGGGGGGGGGTGAATAGCTTGTCGCGTTCGCTCGGTGCTCGGTGTTGCTTGGCGCTGCTTGTTTCTTCTTGGATGTGCAGCGGAAAATACAGAAACAAACACAAAACGCTAACACTAGGATTTTACTTGGTATCCACCTCACAAGAGGTGACTAATTCAAGGATCCACACCAATGCACACACCCTCCACTATGAATAACACTCCTTTATGGTAACTACCAAAGGCGGAGAAGCCCTACAACACTCTCAATACAAGAAGAAGAAAGGGAAATACAAGTTAAGCAAAAGCTTACAAGATGTGCCGTAAAAACCCTAACCCTAACTTCTTCCTCTTGCAATAGATCCGCCTCTTGACTTGGAAAGCCTCCAAGAACCTTCAAGAACTGGCGATCACGTGCTTGTAGAGAGCTGTGGAGGAGCTGGAATGAATCTGAGAAGAGCTCGTAAAGAGATGCCGAAGACCACGCTCGCCTGCGGCTTTAACCCGCGCCAGCGGTCGGATCCCGATCGATTCGAATGTTCCGAATCGATCGGAGGCTTGAATCGATCCACGGATCGATTCGAGCGCTCCGCGATAAGCGCTGGATCGATCCACGGATCGATCCGGCGCTATCACGCGAAAGCGTGTTCATCAGCTGATGCTAGGCCTCGGATCGATCCACGGATCGATCCGAGGCTTCTGTTACTGGGAAAGGCCTGGATCGATCCACTGATCGATCCAGCTCTTGGTTTTGCCCAAAACCAAGTCCCAAACCTCCCTAACCAACATCCGGTCAACCTTGACTGTTGGTACATCATGCCTCGCATCCGGTCACTCCCTTGACCTGCCAGACTCCCACCAAGTGTCCGGTCAATCCCTTTGACCCACTTGGACTTTTACTCGTCGTGCAAGTATCCGGTCACTCCATTGACCTACTTGGACTTCCACCAGATGTCTGGTCAACCTTGACCCATCTGGACTTCCTTCCTTGCCAAGTATCCAGTCAATCCTTTGACCTACTTGGACTTCCCAACACCAGATGTCCGATCATCCTTGATCCATCTGGTTTTCCTTCCTTGCCAAGTATCCAGTCAATCCTTTGACCTACTTGGACTTCCCAACACCAGATGTCCGATCATCCTTGATCCATCTGGATTTCCTTCCTTGCCTGGCTTCACTCACCAGGACTTTTCACCTAGCTTCACTCACTAGGGTTTTCCATCTGCCTAGCTTCACTCACTAGGACTTTCCATCTGCCTAGCTTCACTCACTAGGACTTTCACCTGGCTTCACTCACCAGGATTTTCACCTGGCTTCACTCACCAGGATTTCCTTCTGCCTAGCTTCACTCACTAGGACTTTCGCCTGGCTTCACTCACCAGGATTTCCTTCTGCCTAGCTTCACTCACTAGGACTTTCCAGTCAAGTATCCAGTCACTCCCTTGACCTACTTGACTCTTCTTCAATCAATATCTTATTGTCAAACATCTAAACCCTAACCAAGACTCAGCTTGGTTAACCAGGTCACCCTTGACCTGAGGGATATTGCACCAACATTTACCATCATGATTAGATCTGACTTTCTTAATGTAGGATCGAAAAGAATTTAGATATCTCCACAATGACATGATATTGTCCACTTTGGGCCTAGACCCTCATGGCTTTGCTCTTGGGCTCTCCCCAAAAGCCCTCATGCCAATGGAGATATCTTTTCTCTTATAAACCCATGATCTTTCTCATGTGTTTCCAATATGGGACTATGTTTGCAATCTTGCAATCCCAACAATCCCCCCCTCAAACAAAGGACCATAGGTTTCCCACGTCCGATCCTCGACCTACCAGGTCTTCCTGCCCCTCGGTCCACCCGACCTACTAGGACTTCCTTGCCTAGTGTCTAGTCCTCTTGATCCGAACATATGCGCCCCCACTTTCTTTGTTCGAAGTTAATATTGTACTCACATGACTCAATCAGACCATTACTCTTGTGCACAGTCGGCGGTTAAACCTTCTGGCAGTCCGGGCTCTGATACCAATTGTAGGATCGAAAAGAATTTAGATATCTCCACAATGACATGATATTGTCCACTTTGAGCCTAGACCCTCATGACTTTGCTCTTGGGCTCTCCCCAAAAGGCCTCATGCCAATGGAGATATCTTTTCTCTTATAAACCCATGATCTTTCTCATGTGTTTCCAATATGGGACTATGTTTGCAACCTTGCAATCCCAACACTTAATTCTTTTGTCGAGTTGATTTTCAACTTCAACCTTAAATGATTTGAAAACATCCAATATTTGAGCCTTCTGATAAATAAGAAACAGGTATACATATCGAGAATAATCATCAATGAATGATACAAAATATTGTTAACCATTTCAAGAAGATGTTGAAAATGGTTCACAAACATCTGTATGTATCAATTCTAATACCTCTGTAGCTCTATATGCACCATCTTTCTTTCTTTTGGTATGTTTGCCCTTAATGCATTCAACACAAACATTTAGGTTTGTAAAATCAATGGAGTGTAAAATTCCATCTGATACAAGTCGTTCAACTCTATTTCTAGAGATATGTCCTAAATATTTGTGCTATAAGGCACCTGCGTTTTCATTATTAAATTTATGTTTAGTACTACGTGATTCCACATTCAGAGTTTCAATATAAGAAATATTTATATCAAGCATATATGGATTGTCATAAATTATAAGTGAATCGGTTCCAATAACAATAGAATTAATAGATAAACTGAATTGACTGTTTCCTAACGAACAACAATAGCCTAATTTGTCCAAAATGAGAAATAGAAACCAAATTCTGTCTAAATGATGGTACAATAAAAGTATCTATTAAGTCTAAATAATAACCAGTGTTTAACAACAATCTAAAATACCTTGTTGCTTCCACCGCAACCGACTTGCCATCACCCACATAAATGCTTCTTTTAGTATCACGTGGCTTTCAGCAGCTCAGACAACCTTGCATTGAAACACTGATGTTAGTAGTGGCACCGAAATCTAAGAACCAAGTGTTTCTAGATACTGAAACTAAATTTACTTCAAAACAAACCAAATTTTAAAATGTACCCTTTTTCGCACACCAGGTATGGTACTTAGGACATTCTTTCTTGACATGATCACATTTGTTATAGAAGAAACAACCTTTCTTGTCATGATCTTGCTTTTGTTTCTTCACATAAGGACCTTTAGTAGCCTCATTCTTTCTTTTCTTGCCCTTATCTTTAGGGGTGCTTGCCAAATAGACACTTTCAGCCTTGTTTTGCTTCAACCTTCTTCCTTTTGAACATAGTAAGAAATGAGTTCATTAAGAGTCCATTTCTCTCTTTGACAATTATAATTGATCTGGAACTAACTGAATTGGTTCGGAAGAGAAATAAACATTAAATGAACAAGTATATCATCCGACAATTCAAGATTAAGTATCTTCAACTTTGATGTAAGGTGAGACATTTCCATGATATATTCCCTAACATTTCCTTTGCATTTATACTTCATGGAAATCAAGCTCTTTAGAATTGTGTTGGTTTTCGCCTTATCGCTTTTGGCAAAGCGCTTTTCAATCTTGTCGAGATATTCCTTAACTTTGGTGACCCTATTAGACACCGCACCCCTAAAAGCCTCAGGTATGCCGCGTTTGATGATTATAAAACTCATGTAGTTAGAGCGATCTCACTTCTCATATTTAGCCTCTATTCAGAAGAACTAGAATCTATAGGAGCAGTGGGTTGCTTTGTCCTAAGCAGCTAAGAACAATAAGAATGTTCTCCTCTCAATCCTTAAAATTTGTACTATTAAGGATCGACACTGAACTTAAGTCAACAGAAATAGTAGCAACATTTGCTAAAAAGAGAACACAAGAATTATAACATAAATAACATACCCATTTGGAATCAATTAAAATAAATGGTAAATCCCATCTAAAAATACTCAGTGCAACAACAATATCAAGTCTTTGGACAGTAATATCATTTACAAGTGGTACTCTTGTTGTAATAATCAAACACTAACAATAATGCATAACAAATAATAAATTTATCTTTAGATCGATTTATTATATGTATGAAACATAACAAATAAAACCTGATACTTGTTACGTGTTTATTATCATAAGTAAATGTATAATTTGTTAAATATAAATCTTCCTTTGGGTCGATTAATACTCATATAAATATACACATTTATATTTTATTTAATACCTCAATAATATCTCAATATTTCAAATAAAATTAAATTCAAATAATAAAGGTGACATATAATTTAAATTTAATTTAATTTAAAATAATAAATATTAATAGAACTCATATAATCCAATTAAAATAATATTATAAAATAATTTATTATTTTATCCAAATACTAAATTTAATAGATTATCATTCAAAGGGATAAAATAAAGGTACTTATAGTAAATGACCAAGTACCCTATATAAGTGTTACATGTAGTATTTAACAAAAAAATGAAATTCATGGCAACAAACGTGGTAATGCATTTGCTCTCCAAACCGCACAATAAAACATGTTTTTTTTTTAATTATTAAATGATAATTTATCAAAAGACATATCCAAAATTTTGAATTATCAAAAGATACATACTACTTTATCATTTACTAAAGGAGACACCTTTTTATAGTATTTTTTTCATTCTATGCTCTTGATTACTTTTCTTTTTTTTTTCTCTGTCATTTCTCTCGCTCTTCTCTTTCCTCCTATGCATGCAACGTTTCTTCTCTTTCGTCTCATTTTTTTTCTCTCTTTTGCACGTCGATTCTTCTAAAAATATTTTAATATCTCTAAGAAACTGAAATAAATAATGGATAGCATATTTGAACTCCTTGCAATCCCAGGAATCCACAGGAACTGAAATGGGTGTAATCGGAACTCTCTAGGTCCATAAGTGAGTTTCAACCAAAATCCATTGATGGACTTAGAGAGTTCCAATTGCACCCATTTCAATTCCTATGCATTTCTGGGGTTGCAATGAGTTCAAATATGCTATCCATTGTTTATTTCGGCTTCTCAGAGGTGTTAAAATGTAATAGAGAAAAATTACCAAAATTCTCCACGTTTTGTCTAATATAAAATAATATCAGGCCTAATATGGGCCTGATATAGAATGATATCATACCCACGTTGGGCTTGATATGATTTCTTATTAGGCCAAACGTGAAGAATTTTGACGATTCTTCCTTATTATATTTTAACACCTCTGAGAAGTCGAAATAAACAATACATAACATATTTGAATTCCTTACAATCCCAGAAATCCACAATAACTGAAATGAACGCAGTCATAGCTCTCTAGGTTCATAAGTGTATTTCGACCAAAATCCACTGATGGACCTAAAGAGCTCCGATTGTACCCTTGTCAGTTCCTGTGGATTTCTGAGGTTGCAAGGAGTTCAAATATACCATCCATTGTTTATTTCAACTTCTTAGAGGTGTTAAAATATTTTTAGAATAATCGACGTGCAAAAGAGAGGAAAAAAAGATGAGGAAAGAGAAAATATTATATGCATAGGAGGAGGAATGACAGAGAAAATAAAAAGAAAAGTAATCAGGAGGGTAAAATGGAGAAAACATGTAAAAAGGTGCATCCTTTGGTAAATAACAAAGTAGTATGCAGATTTTGGTAAATTCGAAGACCTGGATACGCCTTTGGTAAATTACCGGATTATTAAATATATCAAAAATTGAAGTACAACATTATAATGGAAGTACGACATATGAGATGTCAAACTTGATGTAAAAAGATTCCCAATGGTAGGTAATTCGGGAGTAATAAATTGATGAATCGCTTCAACCCAATTGAATCTACCTAAATTTTTAAAATTTTCTACAATATCTACAAGACCTAATGGAACCTTATATGTACTAGACTAATATAAAACACAAACAAATATATACAAAATGTATAATTTACAAAATACTAAAATATCAACATCTACTTCAACTCTATAAGAATAGAGTTTAAGCAACTCCTCAATTCTTGATTTAGTAGGTTTTTTTTCATGGGAGAAGTGAGTAAGGAAAAGGTCACTCGATGCATTAGTTGATTTCATAGAACAGAAGCGCCTGTATCTGAAATATCAAGTAATAGAGATACATCGCTTCTAGTGAAAGCTCCTGGGATAGTTAAAATTTTAAATTGATTAGTTTTCTATTATGCACTTCTAACTTTCAAAACTAGAAAATGTATCTAAAAATATAAAGGTTTGAAATGTTCAATCTTAACTTTGAAATATATTCATTTGTAGACCATGAACTTACTGAATATCTTATATATAAAAAAATAGCAAAAGGGGACTATTTAATGATCATTTTGTGTCGATCATGTAAACGAACAGAACTACGATCTTGTCCTTTCATTGTTGGAAGACCAAAAAAAATTATCCTAAGAAACTGATCTATTAGAGTTTATGATCAACTTGAATTGATGACTAGAATCTCATAATAAAATATCAATTATTAACCTAAATAAACAAATATATATACAAAAATAATATTTATATGATTAAGGAAAATTATTACATAAAATAGCATCATATTGTAGTTAGTTTATAAAAATCAGTATCAAGGTTGGTATTGATTTGTAAAAATTAGCTACAATATGACCATTTGAATAAATCAACGTATAGGAGCTCCATTTTGTGCAAAATAATAATATGCCGGTACTGATTTTTAAAAAATATCACATGTGTCCAATTTTAAAAATCAGCACCATTATATTTCTTTGAAATCAATCAGTAAGCTGTATCTCGTAATGATTTTTAAATAATTATATTTTAGATGTAAAAGAAAAATACTCAACATATCTTATAAATTCTCGTGAAATGCATCATTAAGAAAAGTAGAAAAAAAAAATGTAGGAGATGAGCCGTATAAGTGGGACGAAAATCTTAACTCATTCCATCCTAGTTGATCACTAAAAAAGATGGCTTGATCTAGAGTCTGACATAGGGGAAAAGAGGAGCGGATTGAGAAGGGAAGGGGTATGCAGTGTATATATATATATATATCAAAGAAGTTTTCTGTTTCATTTCTCTTAGTTTTCCATGTCTCCGATAATATCACGGCGCGGGTCGCGTCGTTAACCCCTTGACCTCATCTCCCTCCCGGTAATTCGTTCGTCACGTGCTTCCTTCCCTCCCCCTCGTCCTCTCTCTCAGATCCGTCTCCATGCGCTCCCCTCCGTTGCCGTCCGCCGGAGGCGGCGCCCGCGACGCTGAGACACTCTTCCGCTCCAAGCCGATCCCCGAGATCCGCGCCGCTGAGGCAGCCACGAGGCGGGAGATCAAGGCCAAGGAGGAGGAGCTCCGCCTGCTCGTCGGCGAGAGCTACCGAGATCTCATCGACTCCGCCGACTCCATTCTCCTCATTCACTCCTCCTGCGAGTCAATCGACTCCAATCTTGCTGCCGTCGAAGCCGCCCTCCGCTCCCTCTCCGTCCCCTCCGCTCCCGAAGCACCCACCCTCGCGTCTAACCCCGCTCGCACTCGCGTCTACGGCATTTCCGCCAGGATCAAGTACCTCGTTGACACCCCTGAGAACATCTGGGGCTGCCTCGATGAGTCCATGCTCCTTGAGGCCTCCGGTCGGTACCTCCGCGCCCACGAAGTTTACGGCCTCCTAATCAACACCGCCGATCGAGAATTGCTCGCCAAATTTCCTCTTCTTCGGCATCAATGGGAGATTGTGGAGGGCTTCAGGGCCCAGATCTCGCAGAGGACCCGCGAAAGGCTGACTGACCAGGGCCTCACCATCGCCGCCTACGCAGATGCCCTAGCTGCTGCTGCCACCATCGACGACCTGGAGCCAAAGCAGGTATTGGGCCTGTTCTTGGACTCGAGGAGGTCGTGGATCTCGCAGAAGTTAGCAGGTGGCATCCTTGATTCTGATTTCTCTTCTTCCTTGCTATGTGATGTGGTTAGGACGATAAGATCTAGCTTGGGGCAAGTGGGCGAGCTCTTTCTTCAAGCGCTGAATGAAATGCCGTTGTTCTACAAAATGGTACTAGGGTCTCTCCCTGGGACACAGCTGTTTGGTGCAATCCCTCATCCAGAGGACGAAGTGAGGCTCTGGAAGTCGCATAGGGAGAAATTGGAAGCAGCTATCGTTCTGCTTGAACCAGATTTCATTGCCGATACCTGTTCTTCTTGGTTAAGAAACTGCTGTGAGGAAATTTTTGGCAGGTGTCCAAATGGTAAGTGTATAACTGATGCAATTGCTAGCGGAGAGGGCCTTGCAGCTGCGGAAAAGATGGTTCGTTATACTTTAGATGACCGAGAGGGATTGGAGGAGAGCTTGGAACATTGGCTGAAAAGTGTCTTTGGCTCTGACATTGAGTCCCCTTGGAACCAGATTAGTGGGCTCATCCTGAAGAACAGAAAAGACATCTTAGAGGATAGGTTGGAAGAGGCATTTACTGGCAGAATGAAAGAAATCATGAATTTAGAATTTGCAAACTTGAATATAGATATCAACTTGAGGAACTCTGTCCAGGCTATTGTGAAAACTACTGAGTGGAATGACCCAGATGATTCACAAGCTTATTTAAAAAATCTGTCAACTGATGGCGGAATTTGGTTCTCAGAGTCAATTCAAAAGAAAACAGGATTACTTTATGCTCATAAACCAGCAATTTATGAGAATGATTTCAACAGTAGCTTGAATGCATATCTTGGACCTGAAGTTAGTCGGATTGGAGATGCATTGGACAGAAAATGTCAAACAATACTAGAGGATCTTTTGTTCTATGTGGAATCTCACAACTCTTTTTTGAGGTTAAAAGAGCTGGCGCCATATCTTCAAGAAAAATGTTACAACACCATAGTTGCCTTACTGAAGGAACTTGAAGATGAACTTGCACTTCTTACTGCTGCTTTGGAGAGAAGCACACAGGACAAGGAGTTTCCTCACACTGTCCTTATTGACAGATCACTCTTTATAGGACGCCTTTTGTTTGCATTAAAAAATCATTCGAGTCATATACCTCTAATTCTTGGATCTCCAAGGCAGTGGGTTAAAGATACTCTTGGTGCAGTCTCTGTTGGCTTTTTATCCTCTCCTTTGTCTGGGAAACATAATGCATCTTTTGATTCTCCAATCTCTCCCCGTCATAGCTCCAAAAGTCCGAGAAGACAATTTCTTGATAATCCTAGAAGGCAGACAATTTCAGCTGCTGCTGCGTTGTTTGCACTGGATGAAAACTCAAGTCCAAAGCTTGATGTACTTAACAAAATCTTTAAAGATCTGTCCATCAAATCTCACAGCCTGTGGATTGTTTGGTTGTCCAATGAGCTAGCACTAATTCTTTCCAAGGATCTTACCAGAGATGAAACATTATCCTCTTCAATTCCTTTGCAGGTATATGGTCCCTGTTGTTTATAGAAAAATTACGTAGTTGCGATTATTTCTGAATCATTCTCTAGGGAATTTTACAGCATAAATTAAAGGGAAATTATGTAAATAAAAAAGTCAAGATTCCTACAAATGCTCAACTCTTTAAGGAAATGGAATTTCACCTCTTCTTCTTATCACTATTATTTGTGATAGAAGGAAACCTACAAGAATTTGGTAGAGATCTTTAATTAAGGTAAGTGATTTGGTCATTCTGGGACCTACAGGTTCACTAGTCCGTATGATAATTAAATTTAAGTTAGTTGTTTGTAATAGAAGGAAAGCTAGAAAAAAGTTGCATTGTTTGATAAAGGGAAAGGATCTTTCAGTTTGCTTTTGTTATTGCATTGATGACTAAAGTGAAGGTTGTCAAAGTTCCCTCCTTGCTGCTTAGCCATCTCGTATTCTACAAGGTTTATTTCAAAAAGAAGAAAACAAAGAGAGCTAAGATGTCACAACTCGCTCTGGATGAGAGTATTAACTTATTTTTAAGCTTCCATTGTAGAAAAGTAACAGATTTTGGTTAGAGCAATATATTATTCATATGGATCAGACGTCAATTACATGTTCCTTTGAGTAGAAGAAAGAAGTCATAACATAGTTTTATATGTTTAGCTAATTGTTAAGTTTTTTTTTTTTTCATTAGAGTTACTTGTTGCATACGCTGTAATTTTATAGTATGCTGTTGTTTTCTTATATTTAGATTATGTTAATGTGTTTTAAAAGATAAATAGCTACATGCCTAGTTGAATTACATGGTAACTATTTCTTATATAGGGCTGGGAAGTAACTACCATCAAACAAAATGATTCCAAGGAAGGCCCTTTGGAGATGAAAATCTCTCTTCCTTCTATGCCTTCACTCTATATCACCTCCATTCTCTTTCAGGCTTGTTTAGAAATTCACAGAATGGGAGGTCATATTCTTGACCGATATACACTGCAGATGTTTGCGTGGAAATTTTTACAGAAGGTATATTGCTCCATCCATTTAACTTTATAAATTGATCTCCTTGTGCTAATATGTGACGTGTTTTACTTTTACAGGAATATTTTATTAGGACATTTTTAACATGTTCCATACTAGGATAGTCAGTGATATGAGTTTGCTTCAACTTTGAATTTATGGTGGCATCTAGGTTTGGTGGTTCTGTTAGGATGTATGCATTTTTTGATATCTGGATAATGCTGATTCTATCATCAGTGTTTATTTAAACCACTAAACAACTAGAAATTTTGTGTTCCAGTCTAAATGCTCATGCATTATATTAGCTTAACGAGCTTACAGAATACCAATTGCTTAGCACAAATAGGACTAGTCAAGAATTCCACATAATTGTTAGATCAAACTTCAAATTGATGCAAATTATATAGACAATGTCAATACTTATTCTGTCACTGATTTTTACTAGATCAGTTTGAGGAAAAAAATGTAGGACCATAGGTTAACTCCAAAAACTTGATCAAGGGGGGAACTGCTGCAAAGCTACAATACACCACAAGAAGCTTCACAACAAAAACTTACTAGGATGAGTCAAATTCTTCTGTTGCATTTTATTGTTTAAATTGTGATAAGTTGTTTTGAATCTTGATGTCTAATATGCCAGGGTAGTCAATACATAATAAAACTCTAAGATGTAACACAAAAATAATCATTTGTTCAACATGAACTTGTTGCTCAATTGCTTCACTGAATCTATTAGCTGCCATTGAATCATCATCGAGGTCATGAACATTGCTAGGAAGAATTGATCCCCAAATTAAGTTATTAGCAAGAATGCAAGATGCACTTCTGTGACTGTAGCCCAGAAGCTCAATCTAGATCTTTAAATTAACGAATGAAATGTTTGTCAACTTTAATGGTTCATTGTGTCAGCCTACTTGTATTGTCAAGTAGTACAGCAGTAATGCTATTGTGCAATTTATGTCTGGCAAATATTCAGCATCTCATTGATGAGAGAAAATTCTACATAGGATGAGGTTTTGCAGCCTCAAATTAAATTTTCCATATATTTATTCCAAAATACTAAATATTTGATTCGGTGTTCACTTTTGGACTTATCTAAAAGCATAGGCTTCTAATAAAGAGCTTATGGCATAGGATTATGACCAGCATTTTCTCAAGTTAAGTTGGATTAAGCTTGAGGCCTGGTCTGAATTAAGAGTGCAAGTCAGATTGATGAGCTTTAGACAGAAGCTCAAAATGGGTGATTAAAACAAGGATAAATAGGAGAAAGATAACAGAAAGTAGCTTGGATTCACACATCGACTGTGTGCATTCATAGGCATATGGATCAAGTGTCATAAACATCTAAGTTATTGAATGGAAGTAATTTTCTTGATAGTTTTGATGATTGGAAAACCCATTGTCAAGCATCGTAGACCTGGCTTAGCAAAATGAAATCATTAGTCCAGAAAACACACCACATATGCGCAAAGTTGTTATGGTGGTTCTTTAGATTCTAATATTTGAAACATAACAGCAGTAAAGGCAACTCTGGGTTCAATTCAGTAAAACATCAATAACAGGTTCCAAGTGTTCTTTAGGATGCAATAGGAAGATCAAAAGGGACAAAATTTGGAATAGTTGGCTATACTGAGAAGTTAATGAAGACAAAGGCATTATCTTTTATATTTGTATCATTGAATAAAATTCTACTCTATCCAACTGTGCTCTGTGCACATGCTGAAATGCAAACAACATCGAAATTCCCACTCCAACTTGATATACACACTGCACAGACTGAGTGGATTGTTGTAGGCATTTTCGAGATAAAGGATGATGAGGCCGCAGTGTGATAACTCAGGTGTTCAGGAACCAGCAATGAATGGAGTTCTTGAGAGAATCAATGAACCATAGCTTGAAATTGTGGTGGATTGGGGTATCTGAGTAGGTATGCCTCCTGAGTCTTTTTCTTCAACTTCCTCTTCTTCCTCTTCCTCTTCCTGCTTCTCTACCTCTTATCCTCTTCCTCCTTAGAAGTTAGTTGTCCTTCTCTTGACAAGCATAGACTACACTACCTTGTATTGGTACATGCTGTGCCAGTGAGGACCAGATGGATCTCATATAGAAGCTCGGCGCTGGAACAAGATTTTAGAGCTTGATATGTCTACTCCCCTATTTTGATTCATGGGATAGTAAAGACCTAATTAAGGGTACTTTGTTATTTTAGTTATCGGTTTTTGCATGCAATGTGAATGTAATACTAATTGATTTTTTTTTCCAACTGGTACAAGTGATTTTACATTATTAATGCTGATTAGTAGTTATGATGATTAGAAGAAGTGTTCATTTTTTTGCATAAATAGAATTATGAAAATATTTATTACATAATACACTTTCGGTAACTGAAATTATTTGATTCGTATTAAATGTTGTCATTAGATGGTTGAAGTCTATGAAAGATTTTTATCAGCCTTGGAAAATGGTGAATATCAAGTCTCAGATAAAGGAATACTGCAGATTTTGCTAGATTTGAAATTCATTGCTGATGTTCTCTCTGGAGGCAAAGACTCTACTGCCAGTGATCCTGAATCAAATGCCAAAGAAGATTCACTAAAAGTTAAAATACTAAAACCTGCGTCAAGATGGAAACAGCCACAAAACAAGCCTGATTCTGCAAATGTGGAGACTATTTCAAAACTAATCAATAGCTTTTCACAGAGGCTGGATCCCATTGACTGGGCTACGTAAGCATCCTCTTAGTTATAATGTTAGGAATTTTGATTGAATAGCACACTAATAAAATGGTGAGCTATGCGATTTTAATCATGATAAATATTGACTTGTCTTGGACATTTATCTTAAAATATTTTGCAGGTATGAGCCTTACCTCTGGGAGAATGAGAAGCAATCATACAAGCGATATTCTGTTCTTTTTGGCTTCTTAGTTCAGCTTAATCGTATGTACACCGACATTGTCCAGAAATTGCCTACAAAGTCAAATGCAGGTTCAAACATTATGAGATGTTCCACAGTTCCCCGATTTAAATACCTCCCTATCAGGTTAGTTTTACTTTCCCTAATATGTAACGTCCTACAACAAGGCCAGGGCCGGCTTTAGGGGGAGGCAGCCTAGGCAGCTGCCTAGGGCCTTCCTATTCTAGGGGCCTCCAGATTATTAAGATTTTATATTTATATTTGAGGGTTTTATTAAATTTGATAATGGATCAATTTTGTTGATAGACCAAAAAATATTTTATTAAACAAGCCTTTTTTTTATTATTAATATCTCTTTTTATTAATTTTAATCAATTCACGATTTGAAATTGTTCAAATTTATCCTCATTCTTTAACATAATATTTTTACTTCGTATCTTATATTTATCCTTACCTTGTTAGTTATAACATTCCACCTATTTTATAATTGCGCATGGACCATGAGACACATCTTGACTAAACTTTTTGCGTCCACAATCTATTATGTTTGACCATTAAAAATCAATTTGAGTGAAAAAAAGCCGATTCACTTTTTCCTTTTCAATTCTTTTATTCTCTCTCATACAACCCTATCTCTAATTTTCTACCCTATCTTTCGCCTCATCGCTACGCCGACTTCAAATCTCAACAGAGAAACTCTCCAGAGAGATCGGTAGTCCAACAATCTTTGATCTTCGGCTCCAAGTCTCCAATCTTGAATCCCATCAGTCCACTAGTTCGGCATTGATAGTCTCCAATTAGCCTAGGGCCTCCAATTTTCTGGAGACGGCCTTGACAAGGCAGATGATAACGTTGAAATGTAGAATGAGATTTTTGCAAGATCATTATCTACCCTAAAGTTTTAAATCAATATTTGCTTCAAGCAAATCAATATTTGCCTTCAAGCAAATCAATTTTGTTTTTGATGTAATCTTTCCTTGAAAGTAGATTGGTTCCTTCTTAGGTTTCATGGCGATGTATTTGTAGTTGTACTTCTACAATTATCTCATTGTATGGTTCTAATATGAAAACTTCTCTCCAGTGCTCCTGCATTATCGTCAAGAAATGTACATAAATTAGCTCTGCAGACTTCTGATGATACCTCAATGAGGAGCCCCTGGCAAGCATATGGAAGTGTGGAACAATCTCCGAAGCCAGACTTTGATGATAGTCCAAACTATGGAGTTACTGCACCGTTGCTCAAGTCTATCATGACACAGGTACAATAGTAGGAAATCCAACATATTTTTTCTTAACAAATCCTCTTTACATTTTAGTGCTATGATTATGTTGTCAGAAAATATCATCAGTTGCATATTAAATTGATTAGTCACTGTGCCACCTTATTCTAGGTTTCTCCTTGGGTGCAGTGGTTTTAGGCTTATTTTCATAACATAAAAATTGTAATATTTAAAATTTGCACGTGAAACTTTTCACCTATTGGTGCCAACTACCTTGATTGGCTTTAAGGCATCACTTGTCCATATTCCCTAGTAAGGGTGGCAATTTGGGTCATGTTATGTTATAATCGTGCTAGGTCAAAAAAAAAAAAAAAAAATTATAAGAAAATATTAAAATAGTTATATATTTTTTAAAAAATAATTTTATAAGGTGTAAGATTGACGATTATAAAGTTATATGACAATTTTATGTCGTATAAGATTAATATTTTTAAAATAAATTAAATTTATAAACAGGTTAGTTCATATGTTATTTATGTCGCATTGTGTCTCTTTCATAATTTGTCTTCGTTAATTGTTTTTCTGGTCATGTCCTAGGTTGTGTCTAATATTGTCAGCTCTATTCTTTTGTGTCATGGGTGATAGTTTATACAACTAATTACTCACAATCCAAATTCTCTTTAGCCAGAAATATAAAAGTGACTGCTGTTTGATCATGATACATGATTTTTTTCCTGGTGGTACCTCTAATTTTCCCAGTGTTTTGGTTTAACATCCCATGTTATTTCCAGATAACACACTTCATTTAGTGTCTCAAATTATTGCTTTATAATCAACATTAAATATCCAGGCTTAGCTTTTGATTTTTGCCCCTGTTTATTATCAACATTCAATGTCTTCTTGATGAGTTAAGTTTAATTTTAGGGACCATAAACCTCTTTATGTTTTGCAAGCCTCATAAAATATGTTTTGTATTTAATGGTCACGACTCTTTTACAAGTCTTATTAGTACATTTACATAACGTTTTACCTTCAGATTTGGTAATATAATATGATACTAAACGTGGATGGTGCTGTTCTTATAACTTTGCCCCCAGGTGGGAAGCAAATTTGGGGAGAGTACCTCCAGATGGGGCTCTATGCTTTCTGATGGCCAAGTTGGTAGGCTCAAAGACAGATCTGCTGCTGCCATGTCGACCTTCGGCGACATTCTTCCTGGCCCTGCAGCAGGGCTTCTATCATCTCTTACATCAGGCGCAACCATGTTCGAAACTTAACTTGTGTTTATTCTGCATCAATAAGAGTATTCATATGAAGGAACAGAATCCATTTGTTTGGAGAGGGAAAACTTCAGCTGGAAATTTCTAGTCTCGCTGCAGAGGTAATAAGGAAGCCTTCTCACAGCATGAGCAATTTGCAATTAAGTAAAACCCCAAGTAGTGGAATCTGTCTTGCAATGTGCAGTGTTTAGGAGCTGGAACACTCGTCCAAGCCTCCATGTTAGAGAAGTCGAGGGATCAGAGAGTTGTATATGTTACAAGATTCACAGTTTCAACAAAATATATATAGTTTTCCCACAGGGCCCTATGTAAGACTAATTTTGTTTGTTCGAGTTTTATTCCTTTTGGTTAATCTTAAAATATTGAACGACATTGTTATATATCAAGTAGTCAAATTCATGTTACAAGATTCGCGGTCACTGAATAATGATCGTGCATCTCAATCTTCGTTTATTCCAAGCTTGATATCAAATTATCCTTCACTAATCATTCACCCAAATCAGAAGCCACTTGGATTCCAAGCCCACTTTGGAGGTGAACCTGCCCCAAGGCAAGCCTGAAGCTTGCCCAAATACACCACTCATCAATTGCATGGATCGCAAGGTAACAGAGCGCCTTCCTTGTGCATGGAGAAGGCCAAGACCTTAAGAGAAGCAGCCAAGCTGAAGTCTCTCCTTCTAATAGCTCTCCCCTTTGCTGCCCTCATCTTCTCAGGCCTCACAAAGATCACCATAAAAAGAAACCGAAAACCTTGTGGCCTTCCGTTCCACGAAGAAGAAAGCCTGATGGATTCTTCTGCTTCCAGTTGTTCCACATATGATTTCGATTCATCCTCCATATACCAAGAGGAAGAAGAGGACGATGATCTTGAACAAGTAGAGTTCCTGCCGAGGTGTCTAGAAAATCCAAGCGATGTTTTGATGGTTAATATCCAAGAAGCTGCAACTGATGGCATAGCTTGTGAGATTACATCATCTACCAAAGATGAAACAGAAGCTCTGCAACTGATGACTCTAAAAGAAGAGATGGAATCTTTGAACTCACTTGTGGCTGCAATTGCTGACAGAGCAAATGAGATGGAGTCAGAATTCCAGGACTACTACAGTGCAAAGGAGAATGAAGCGGATTTCCACAAGCTACAGATTATGTCTTTAAGTTACAAGCTCGAGTGTCTGGAAGCCAACAACCGGAGGCTCGAGAGCACCATTCGCAGTCAACATCTCAAGAAACTGAGAGAGGAACTCAAGTTTCAGCAGAGGAAGATAAACAAGATGCAAAAAATAGAAAGGCTTCATCGTCTCGAAGCACGGCGGCAAACTCTGGTTATGAGCGCTCGAGAAGATGAGTTGTCCAGGATAGAGGAGGAGTTGAAAGAAGTGAAGGAATTTGCAGATCGATTGATGCAGGAAAACAGTTCATTAGATTGCAAGCTGGAAGCATTGACAGGAATAATTCAATCTGCATCAGAGGTTCGTATCCTATATCCCCAACTTGGTTTTTCGATTAGAAAAGTTAAATTATGTCTGCTCCTATTCACAGGCAAAAGCAGAGATGGTCAAGAGTGAAAGCTTCAGGACTGTTTCGAACCAGGAGTTGCTCGATCAACTGGAGCTGTTCCGGTATCAATGGTACCTGGAAATGGAGGAGCTTATATACTTAGGCTGGGTCGGTGCTTGCTTGAGCCATGAACTCACCATGAACCAAGAACAACAAGAACAAGAAGATTTGAATCCAGTTCAGGAGATCGAAGAGCAGCTGATCATGGAGAATGAAGTTGTGAAGAGTTGCAGGGTGGAGTTCCATGACTCAGAATGTTCCCCAGCGGCTGCAGAGATCAGCAACGAAACTTGCATGGATTTGGAAGTTGAAGGCAGCAAGAAGAGCCGTCGTTCTTGTGGGTTGAAGAAACCAAGGTTGCTGCGCAAGCTTAGAGGATGGGCCAAAGTAAAGAGAACAGCGGAAACAGAATTGATGGATTAACTTGTTGCATTAAATTACTCAAAATATTGAAACTCACATTAATAAATAATTTATCTACCACAATTGATGGATCACCATTTTTTTTCTTGTCATAGCCCATTGGATCCTGTTAGGTAGCTGGTGATAAAAGAGAAGAATTATGAATTTTATGATCCTGTAATCAATCTGTTTCCAGATAAGGAAACGGCAGTGCAAGATCTAGATACTACAGTTCAAGGCTATATCACAGGTCCATAAAAGCTTTCAATGCCTAAACTTGTGGCACTTTAACTGCTCATCTTCTGATGCCAGTTCGGCCCACATTTAATTCTTCACTTCTCCTCTCCTCTTCTTAATTAAATCCCTCTCATCTACTTCTTTCTGCATCAACATTGTCCATTGAGCAGCTGTAGAGCACACTTCACTTAGTGAGGGAGTGAAACAATGGAGGTTTGGAGAGGAAGAACTGGTGCAACCACGAATCTGGCTCTTGTCGCTGTTGTGTTGGCTGCAATGGTGGAAATCTCCGCGGGGCAAGGGCTGGTCCCTGGTGTCATGATCTTCGGAGACTCCGTCGTCGACGCCGGAAACAACAATAACCTTGCCACTCTTGTCAGGGCCGACTTCCCTCCTTATGGAAGAGACTTTCTGCAGCACAAGCCCACAGGAAGGTTCTGCAATGGCAAGCTTGCAACTGACTTCACCGGTACTGCATCATCTCTGATATTGTCAAAAGACTGTTTTTATCTATCAAGAACATGAACTTTCTTTCTACTAATTAATGATCCCCACGAATTCAATCAATCCGTTTATGAACAAAAACAAACTTACTGGTTTAACCTTTTCCCATGCAGTCGAGAACCTCGGATTCACTTCATATCCACCAGCCTACCTCAGCAATGAAGCTGCAGGAACAAATCTCTTGAATGGCGCCAACTTTGCCTCGGCTGCGTCTGGATACTTGAACAGCACTGCAAATCTCTATGTGAGCGTTCTCAGATTTTCATCGTGGATTTTCATAGCTATTGTAAGGATTGCCACCATTGTTTCTCTTTGGCAGCATGCAATCCCTCTAGCCCAGCAGGTGCAGTACTACAAGGAGTACCAGTCCAAAGTGGAAACCATTGCCGGGAGAGAAAAAGCGAGAACCCTATTCAGTGGTTCCATCTACATTCTCAGCGCTGGGAATAGCGATTTCATCCAGAACTACTACGTCAATCCTATGCTCAGTGGAAGTTACAACCCTGATCAGTTCTCTGGCTTGCTGGCGAAATCTTTTACCAATTTCGTTCAGGTGCATTCCCTGCAAAACTTCACAAAGTTGCTCTAGGGATTGTTTAACAAAGATCTATACATATATTCAATCTATTCAAAGCAACAGTTAGATCACAATACGTATACCTACTTTAGTCAAAATAATTGATCCACTCCATTATATGTCATTCAATGCGTTCAAGCTAAAGCTGGGTCGCCGTACGTTAGTAGTAGTTGAGCAATCAAGACAAGGATTGATGAGCTCTGCAAACCCTGATTCTCTTAACTTTCAGACATTGATTCATCATTTTTCATTGCTGATCACATTAATAACTGGCCTATATCCGTGGACCAGAATGTGTACGATTTGGGAGCACGCAGAGTCGGTGTCACATCTCTACCCCCAATGGGGTGCCTTCCAGCAGCCATCGCTTTGTTTGGTGGTGGCAATAATGGCTGCGTAACACGGCTCAATAACGATGCAGTCGCCTTCAACACGAAGATCAACACGGCTGCTGAAGCCCTGAAAAGAAGTCACCCTGATCTGAGGCTAGTCATCTTCGACATCTATAAACCTCTCCTGGACCTGATCAACAACCCTGGGAGCAATGGTACGCATAGTTCGAGCCCACTGCAAAATATACAAAAAGTTTCAGACATGTAACTGACAATTGTATTGATTTGGTCCCAAGGTTTCTTCGAGTCAAAGCGAGCTTGCTGTGGCACAGGGACAATCGAGACATCGCTTCTTTGCAACACAGGAACGCTGGGGACATGCATCAACGCCACTGGGTATGTGTTCTGGGATAGCTTTCATCCTTCGGAGGCTGCTAACAGGGTCTTGTCTGATGCTCTCCTGCTCCAGGGCATTGATCTGATCTCATAAGAAATGCATGCGATCGAGCCTTTGCCTTTTCTCTAGAACTCTACTACTTCTACTGCACTTAGAATTGTCTGAGGAAGTTGTTTGTCTTGTCCACTATTATGCTAGTCTTGTCTCTGAAGGTGGTTAGCTTAACCGCTATTATTAGATTTGAACTTCTACGTTGATGATTTAGCCAAGCCATGCTGTTGCTTGTTATTTAATAATGCTTTTGCTGGTTCATATTCCTGATTTTATTTCATCAATTTTGCTTATAAAAGAGTTTTTTCCCCCTTAGAAAATTACATGGATATTCACAGTTGTAAGATGTGAAGCAGTGACAAGATTTTAAATTTTTTTTTAAAATGTGAAAATAATAAGTGGATTTATAAATCAGTTCTTTAAAATCAGCAAGAGTAATTAATATCGAAAATTTTGAAATAGAAGGGGCCAAATGGCAAAAGAATTACGTTAGGATGAGAATAGATAATTGGTTTTGGGCGTGATTTGATAATATTCACGCGGGGGCCATGAAATGGTCCTTTTTTGTATTTGGGTAACGTTTTGGGTAAATCAGACGCGTCTGCCGATCTGTCCAACATGTAAAACTCGATATATTATTGGGAGAATTAAGTTATTATCAAGACACGTCATCTTTTATTCGAATAAATCAGAAGGTAAAAACTTGGGCCACGACTTGCAGGCGAAAGTTGCTTGCGGGTGATGGTGGTACAGTAGTACGTCAATTTGTTTCCTTGGCGCGGTGGCTCAGCCGGGGAGCCCTCATTCGCCCAAAGCTTGATGTCTTCGTCTTCCTTGCTCCTCTTCCTCGACCTGTCCCGATTCTTCCATCAAGCGGACCGGGCCTCCTTACTCCCCTTCCGCGCCTTCTCCGCTTCCGTCTCCTCCACTTCCCTCTCTACATATCCGACCCGGAGCCTCCTCTCGATCCATCCCGTGCTCTCAGTCTCCAGATCCACCGTGAGGCCATTATCTGAGAAGGGAGGCGGCGATGGAGGAGGCGCTGTCGTTCGGAGTCAGCAGGAGAATACGGAGGGGGAGTTGGCCGAAGCGGAGAAGGAGTTTGTGGCAGATGGCGTCTGTATTAGCGGCACAAGTGAGTCGGAACCTTCATTTCAGCAGCAGGAGAAGAGACGCAGGATGGTGGCCTCTGCGGATTCGATCTCGCTTGGCATCAGAGAACCTGTGTACGAGGTAATCTGTCGGTGGAAATCCGCCAGCGCAGGAGTTCTTCACCTTAATTGGCGTGCGACTTTGTTGTCGTGCGTGTTTTTGCGTGTGTTCTTTGTTCTTTTGTGTTCTTTTCCTTTTTTTTTTTCCAATTGAGTATTCATGAATCCATTTTGTTTGAACACTTAAAACAACATTTCATTCCAAAATTAGTATGACCAACATGATCGAGACAATGTAGAAAACCTAGTCAGATAGAAAAGATCAACAACCAACTCCTTCCTACTTTCTTAGATGCCGCTGGAGAGAGGGCAAAACTATGGGCAGACAATTCACATAAAGAGGACATTCCTGGACAGGCTCGCTAGGTCAGACTAAGTCCTTCACACGGTGCTGTTGGTACGCTGTGAGGGTCCCCTGATCACTGCTGCCCAAGAGGAGTCTTGGTCCTGCGTTTGCAAGGTTAATAATGCCTCACTTAAAAACAACAAGATCGGCCCATGATTTCACCCAGAAGATTACGATAACAAAATTGCTACATGGTTATAACACTTGCACAAAATTTAATAGTCAATCAATTTGTCACTATTAACTACTAGCATACTACTTTTATAAATTACCTGAACCATTAACGGAAAAATATTACCTAAGGAATATTTTGCCTAAATCTCCCATTTGCGTGCAGGACACCAAAAGTCACCTTCATATTATTCATAATCTGTTAATAGTTTAAATAAGTAAGAGCAAAATTGTTAAACGGCTTAGAAGTTTCTGATCTTCTATTTCTCTTCTATCTCGCCCCTAAGAAGATTCTAAAACTGATTCTGGCATATCATAGGAGTAACTTAAACAATAAAAAAAAGTTCATTAAGAACTAGAAGAATCTTTTTTCCCCCTCAAAGTCGTTCAAATCATCATGGTATAGGATAAACTAAAAAGTTTTGCGGAATAATAACTGATAATCTTGAAAAAAGCTTGTGACATTTCTGTTTCTTTTCTTCTGTTTAAAAAAATTTATATCTCAATCTTGACAACCTTCCTGTAATAGTTGTTACTATGCTGCTGCTATGGCTGGCCATGGCTTTCAATTGCTACCTTGCATGTTTGGTATTTGGAAGTTTCTTTGTGCCTTCAGAGAACTAATATATAGGTAATAATCTAAAAGGGCACTGAGTTCACTATTTGAGACATCATGACAAAACATTTGAAAGTTTGTAGAGATAGACTATATGCTTACATTTGCACCTTGTTATTCTTGATTTCAGAAAGCTAGATTAGTGTCATATAATTATTTTCTTTGGTCTAATAGTATATTTCATGCTTGATAGAATCTCTTTATCCTACTGTGAGAATGTAACTTCGCATCCCAATACTTTCACCAAAAATAACACTTAACCATGTCAATAATTCTTGACTTATACTAGAAAGTACCTGTACTACTTTCTTGTTATCTAAAAGCATGGTTGGCTTTTCACTGAATGAAGATTGATAGGGTTCGCTTTTGTTCTCCACATGGATGACAAAATTTGTTTTTTCAGTGTATTTCTGACTCTCCATATGATTTGTTGAGTATTCGTGGACATTTGATGTAGTTTCAAAATGAGTACTAGTTCAGATCAGAATGTATGATGGATTTGTAATTGGAGCTGTTACATCCAGGTGATTGAAGTTAAATCAGATGGTACAGTGTCTACAAGGAAAATTAACAGGCGACAATTGTTGAAATCTAGCGGTGGGAAACTAATTTCTCAAACTTGATATTTATTATTTTATTTCATATCAAAACTGCAAACAAAGATTAACTGGCATCATAGACAGCATCATTTGCCATCTCCTATATGTTGTACTTGTTCTGTTTATTTTCTACTTCAACCGTTGAGCTTTTTTTATTGATTATATCAGTACAATCCTTTCTACTTCCTGCTACTTTATCAATTTTAACTTCTTGTCATAAAGTTATGGTTCCATCTATTTATTTATCTACTGTATGGTCAATAATTTGACAATTTTATTTTTCAAAAAGAAGATCAATCACTTCTGAGCATATAAAAATTTCATCTCTACGAAGTAATTAGCTTTTAATCAATAAAGTTCTATTTTTTCAAATTCTCTGTGTGAGATTGTTCTTCACTTTGTGGGATACTTATATTATGTTTTATCAGTTTTGACCCAAAATTTGTGTGAATTGAGGATTAAATTTGGTGTTACATCAATTGGCACTAGAGTGTTATTGTGTTACATCAATTTGATACGAGAGCAATTTATTGTTGCATCGATTTGGCATTAGAGCATCTGCATTGGTGGGTGTTATAACACCCACCATCTCATCAAAAAGTATGGGGTCCACATGCCACATACACATTATATTAACACTTTCATTCTCTCACATTCATTTTAACATCAACATTCATTATTGTGGGGTCCACATGCCACATACACATTATATTAACATATTCATTTTAACATCAACACTCATTTAGAGGGATTTAGGTGTTTATATGATTGAAATAAGTTGTGCAAGATGATGAGTATTTATAGATGAAAATTTAATTTTTTTTATTAAAATAGTTGTTAACTAGTCGTTATATAGATTTACTAGCCGTTGTGTAGATCTACTAACCGTTAACTAGCCATTTAATTTTTTTATTTTAATTTCATCAAAAATACACCACTAATTTAATTTTATTTATTGATTTTTAATTTTTAATTTTTTAATTTTTTTTTTTAATAAAAAATACATACGAGGGCACCCATGTGGCCCTCCCATGCTTCTCACTTGGTGCACAGGTGATATATATATATTTTTTTAATCCACTGCAATGCCAACAACATTAACACTGCATCACATTCATTTTAACATCAACATGCAGTTATAGCATTCACCGTTGAACGCGAATGTAGATGCTCTTAGAGCCTTCTTGTTCTACATCAATTTGGTTTGAGAGCTCTTATGCTACATCACAATATTCTTTTTCTAATTGTCTTCTAGTTTTATTGTTATTGTAATTTTAATTCCTTCATGCATATTGTGTCTTAGGCCTACGACCCAGAGATATCAGGAGTGTAGACCCATCATTGTGGCTGATGAATTCAATGCCATCTTTGCTGGTAAAATTAAGCAATTTGTGAACCCTATTATTTTGTTTTATGTTATTTTCTGGTATGGATGGACTTTAAATAAATAACTTGTGGTGTTAACAGACTGATTCTTCTATATTATATAGTCCTTGGGCTTCATTATGGGTCTTTTTTTAAAAAAAAAAAGATAAACACAACACAATCTTGGACTCTCTTTCTTATACATCAACACCGGACCTTTCTTTGTTTCATTTCTATAATGTCTTTTCTCCACTACTTTTAAAGAAACTAACATGGTTTAAGTGGAAACCATCTGGTTCCCAGTGGCTTGATCTTGATAGGGGAGGTGACCTGAGCCACAGAAGATTCTTTTTAACCAATAGCTCCATAATTGATGATCCATATTATTCCTTTTTTTTTTGGTTCCTTGGATATTAGGCTACTCAGAAAAAGTTTTGCACAAAAAATTATTTCAGAATATTGGTAGCCATGTGAAGTCACAACTTCATCCTATGCTCTTTTATTTATTTATTTATTTTAGCTATGTTATATTTATGTATTCTGAGTCTCCTAATAGATTATTATGCCTTGGGATTAAAATGACATGGTTTTCTATTTCCTTTTTTACAATGTTTTGCATAGCTTGCTAAATATAAAAACAGAAATTTATGCATCTCAATGTGCCTTCATATGTAACTAGCACAGATAACCAGATTTCTGCCTTTTCCATGCTTGGTGGTTGATGGTGCCAATAATTGTTTCTAGATTTAACAGATACAATTTTTTGCATAATGTTTCCCACAATTTTATATGCACTTATTTACTTTTTTACACCACTTTATGGTAGGTGCGAGAACAAGCTATATTAATGAATTTGGGCTCCTTAAGGGCAATTGTTATGAATGAACGTGTTCTTATATTTGATTATAACAGGTGCAGGTCTTTCATTGTATATTTCACCAGCTTTATGTGCACATACACAATCATATAGCCTGTTTCTTTCACTTTATAGAAAAGGAGGGAGAGCCTTCTTAAAAACATTGTTGCCTCGCTTAAATTCTAAAAGCAACGGCGGTGGACTTGCCATGCCTTTTGAGCTCGAGGTATAGAATTATCAATTCAATAAAACAATTCAGGTTGATGTGTGTTGAAATTATATGGGATTTTTTGGTTTCTTTTTAGTTGTAATTTTGGTTTGTAAAAACAATGAAATCTGAAGGATTGGAATACTTAATATTTTTTGCAGGTTGTTGAAGCTGCACTACTTTCTCGAATAAACCGGTTGGAGCACAGAATAATGAATATTGAACCTCGTGTGAGTGTTTTCTTTTATATTAATTGTCCATATTTCTAGATGAAGTTCAGTTTAGGTGAACTATTGAAGTATAAGTAGATATTGATTACTTCATGTTGTCCTTGTTAGTGCAATCGTCCTCGTGACCAGTTTGACTAAGTTCTGATTGGTCCAAGCTTGAGTTTTGATGTTTGACAATGTGTGAGAGAAAAGTCAAGTCAATATAGGACCGGATATTTGGGAAAGTTCTAATGGGAGGTTAGACAATGGAAAGTTCTAATTGAGGTGAGGCAAGGGAAAGTTTTAACTGAAAGTTAGACAACGGGAAGTCCGAGGTTAGGCAATGAAAAGTCCTGATTGAGGTTAGACAAGGGAAAAGTTAAGGTTAGACAAGGGAAAACTTTAACTGGAGGTTAGGCAACGGAAAACCTATGAAGTTGGGTAACGAGAAGTCCTAACTTGAAATTAAGTAGGTAAGAAGTTTACCGAGTAACTAGTCTTAAGTGAGGTTAGGTAAGAGAAAAGTCCTAACTAAGGTTAGGCAACGGAAAGTCCTAATCGGAGGTTAGGCAGGTGAGAGTTCTACTGAATGACTAGTGCCAACTGGAGATTAGGCAAGGGGAAGTTCTAGTAGAGCTAGGAAAGGGAAAGTCCAAATGGGTCAAAGGTGGACCAGACACATGGTGAGCAGAAGTCCAACGAGAAGTTGGCAAAGGAAAGTCCAAGTGGGTGGGTCAATGAGGACGAGCACTTGGCTAAGAAGCCTTGGCAAATTAACGTTGATCGGATGCTAGGCAACGGGAAGTCCTAATAAGTCACGACTAACTTTAGTGTTGGACAAAGGACTCTAAACACAGATCAGAGCTTATGGCTGGACAATCGATCATAATAATTGATTGGCCCAAACTAATCGATTGGTGCAATCGATTGATGGTCTTATTTGGGAGCATAGTATGTCCCGAAATTGATTGGGCCATCGATTAACCCATTTGATGTACATCATAATCACTATCATGCATTATTTTTAATTCCTTGTAATTAAGGACAATGATATTAATTGACATCCTAGGTTAGGATGATTAAAATCGAAATGTCTAATTAGAGATACATGATTCCTTAGTTTTAGGGAAAACCTATTTTACATCTCACAATGATCATAAAGTAACTTGTATGTGTATTGAGATACATTAGATTCAAGTGAGATGTTAGGAGAATGAGCAAAACTTAAGATATTGATTTAGTGTATCTATTTGAGTTTTAGTTTCATCTAAAACACATAGATTTTGTAAAGTCCAATCATGAGGAAAGTTAATGTACAAGTCATGTGCATTTAAGCCAAAAATCGTTATTGGAAATTTGTTGTGAAAATGATTTCAAAAATATGTTGGAAAACCGTGGGGAAGTCTATTTATTAATAGACATCACCAATGATTAGTTAGATACATAGTTAGAGTAAAATATTGAAGTTTTCAATGGTTTCTAATTTTGTATTATTCTTTGAAATTGAGATATATTTTCATAGAGAATTATTTTGCCCCTAACGTTTACATGAAATTTTATGATTTTTGGAAATTCGTAGAATTATTTATGGATTTCTGAATTTCAGTTTGAAATTAGGAATGTTAGATACAACAATCGATTGGGTTAATCGATTGTCACACACCAATTGATTCGTGAATTTCTGCGAGTACATAAACTCGTGGAATCGAATTGTATTCAACACCAATCAATTGGTATTGGGCGGAATTGATTGATAACTGAAACCAATCGATTGGTTGTGATTGATTTCGATTGAAATGGGTTTGTTTTAGTTGATTAAGCCATATTTAGGTTATTTAATTATTCCTAACATTATGAAATGCTTGGACAAGTATTTGAGGGTATTTTCTTGATGAAAATGAGAAATGAATAGTCAAAGGGGACTAATGAGGAGTTAAGGAGGTTTAGATTCAAGGTTGAATTTTAATCTCATGACTTCAATTTTGGGATTTCCTAAAGATTTAGGGACTTCAAATCATTATTGGTGCAATGATAGAAGTTGGAGCATACTTTGAGGGGGGGAGTTTCACCTTAAAGGCATGATTTGGATAAGGAACGAGATCTATAGAAGGATGATGTATGTATGCTTAAGGTTAATCATCGGAAACAATGGAAGCTTGAAACTTTCATTGTGATAAGAGGAATTTTGAGAAATAGAAACAATGTAAGTTAGGGAACCTTCATTGTCATGGTTAGATGAATCTTGGGAGAAGATTTATAATTTGTGTATAGGGTTTAAGTTAGGAACTCCTCATTTATGTTTTGGTATGAGATGAAGAAGGAAGTTGGGCTAATATGAGTTAATCTAACTTAATCATATTGTCAAACATCAAAAAGTGGGAGATTATTGGTGCAATCGTTCTCGGGTCAAGGATGACCAGCTTGACTAAGCTCGAGTTGGTCCGAGTTTGAGTTTCAATGTTTGACAAAGTGTGAGAGAAGTCAAGTAGGTCAAGAGAAGACCGGATACTTTAGTCCTAACTAGAGGTTAGATAACGGAAAGTCCTAATTGAGATTAAGCAAGGAAAAGTCCTAACTGGAGGTTAGGCAAGGGAAAGTCATAACGGGAAGTTAGGCAAGGGAAAGTCCTAACGGGAGGTTAGGCAACGGAAAATCCTAACTGGAGGTTAGGCAACGAAAAGTCTTAATTTCAGTTGGGCAAGGGAAAGCCCTAACTAGAGGTTAGATAACATAAAGTCCTAACTGTAGGTCCCGTGTTATGCCTGCTAGAGGGGGTGAATAACCCTAAAAATTAAGTTAGAATAATATCTCTTGCTTTTGCTTTAGCAAGGATGCACAATTAATTATGCAAAAATAATTAACATTAAATAATCGAAATAAAGTAAGAGGATAAAAAATTTTACTTGGTTATAACCTAGACGGTTGTTAATCCAAGACAGTTGAAAGTTCTATTAAAATTCTCCTTCGTGAAGGCGGAATAGTCTCTTACAGTCTTTGAGAGGTGCCTCCAAGGGGATCCAGGATGCCTCCAAGAGGATAAAAGTTTATCCTCTTCTCAACGGTAGCCTAACGACTACTATTCATTGGAGGCGCCTCTATAGAAGCTCTAGGGCACCTCCAATAAGGCGCGAGGGCGCCTCTAGTCTCCAGCAAGGCGCCTCCTTGAGGCGTGAGGGCACCTCCATGCTCCTTAGAGGAGTGCTTCACTCCAACAGCTGGCAAATGTAATTCTCGCACCCGAGGCGCCCTCAATCACAAGTGAGGCACCTCGGGTCTTCAAGATCAACATCCAAGTTGATCTTCTTCGATATTGCTCGCTTGGGTAATACTCTGGTTGTCCGGAGTTGAGCTCACTCGAACTTAATTTCGACCTTCTCCTCGAATAGGTTTCCTCTCATGCTTCTCGTCCTTCGAACATCGTGCACGTCCTTCTTGTCCACCGGTCTACTCTTCCGCATCTTCTCGTCCCTCAGATGCACCGAGCTTGTCGACTTCCTTCCCTTGTTATCTTTCTCACTCGTTGCGTATTCCGCTTGACTTCTTATGCTCTTAAGTTCTTACACTCTTAAACATAAGACATTAAAACATCACAGGACTTAACTTAACTCAGTTGATCATATTAAAACTAACTTGAGGTATTTACAATCTCTCATTTTTGATGTGCATCAACTCGAGTTAAGATTAGGATAAAATAGACAAATAAAATGCAATTAAAACATAAATATGACATTTAAGTGCAAGTGTTGAATGCAATAGCAATTAAAGAAATGAATAAATAAAATCTCCTCCTAAACTTAATCATCTAGTTATTCTCCCCTTTTGATCGCATAAAAAAATAAGGGAAAAATGGGCAAAGTTAGAAAAAAAAATCTGAAATTTTTCTAGGGGTCGTACATAAACATCCCAAAGTTGTGGATTTTTACCGAAATAAATTTGCAAATAAATTGATTTTTAAGAATTGACTTTCAAATTTCTTAAAAATAATTTAAAAATAATTTTAATTTTTGGAAAAATTTTGAAAATTTTTGTCAATGTCAAAGATAAGTTCAGTAAAAAAATTTTCAATGAGCAAATTGTTTTTTTCTATTATCAAAATAAATATTTTGAGACATAAATGGATTTTTTAAAAATTTAATGTTTAAAAATAGTTTTATACTTCAAAAAATCATGCCAATTTTTTTAAGTATTTGAAATGTAATGTTTATATACAGAAAAATTAAATCTTTTAAAAATAAATTTTCAAGAATTTTTAATTGTTAAAACATTTCTGTCAATAAATTTTTTTTTATGTGATCAAAGGGGGAGAATAACTAGATGATTAAATTTAAAATTCTATCAACAGAAAATCTTATGTTATGTTACAGGAAAATTAATTCCGTCAAAAACTAATTTTTAAAATAATTTTAATTTTAAAAATATAATTTTTGTTAAAAATTCATAAAAAATAATATGGAGGTCAAAAAAATATCGGAAATTTTTTCTGTTAGTCGATAATAATTTCATTTTCACACACAAAAAAATAATTGGAGAGAAAATGTAAACAGAAGGTCTATTAATTAATTTTTACAAACAATATTAAAACTAAAGTAAATTAAATTTTGAGTATGCATATAAAAATTAGTTAAATCAGACTATGCATGATTTGAGAACCCAATATAAGTTTTTACTTACTGATTTATCAAATATTTTTTAGGAACATAATTTCTAGCTATTTTTATAATTTAACCCCTATGATTCTTAATATACCAATTTAGTCCTCCATTATTTCTAGGATTTGAAATTGACAAAAAATTTGAGCCTGCATCATTTTTTTTAATATTTCTATTTGCTCTTTTAATTTAGAGTTTTCCATTTGAATTTTGTCAAAAAGTTCTAATAGACATGCTTTAGCTAAGTTTATCTTTAACTCTTTGTTTTCTATTTTTAAATCCATACATTTATTTCGTAGTTTGCATAATGATCTAGATAACATATTTATACCTTCATACAACAGATCAGAAGGTAAGAGTCATACCTCACTTACCATATCGGATTTGTAATTCGAAGCTCTCCTTCATCGATGCTCTTAATGCTCATTTCGGATGAGCTTGCTTCGTCTTCAGCTTTTTGATGATTTGCCATAAGTGCAAGTCCAGCGTAGGCCTCGATCTCAGACTCTGATGCTGACTCATCCCACATGGCTTTTAGATTTTTGTGTTTCGTCCGTCTTGACCCTTTGTCTTTTTCTTTCTCCCTTTTCTTCAGCTTTGGGTAGTTGTCTTTTATGAGTCTTTCTTTAGCAGTTGTAGTATCTAACTTGCTTCTTTCCTGGAAGAAACTTCTTGGCCGACGACTTATTAAATCTATTAGTTTTAAAAAACTTATTTAACTTTCTTACCATAAATGCTTCTTCGTGGTCATCGAGTGAAGAATCTGACTCTGGTTCATCCTTTTTGTTGGCTTTCAATGCTAAATTCTGAGCTGACTTTTCTTCTTTATTTCTTAAACTTGCACATCTTGACTCGTGAAGTTCAAAAGTTGAAAATAAGTTCTCTAAGGTACTTATCTCGTGGTCCTTGGAGACGTAGAAGGAATCTACTATAAACGTCCGCTCAGGTGTTTTCGGAAAAGCATTCAGCGCATACCTTAGCGAGTCCTGATTCGTTACCAGTTCTTCGAAGTTTGCGAGTCCGGTGAGCAACTTCTTGATTTTTGCGTGTAGATGAGCAACTGATTCTTCCTTTTCCATTCGGAGGTTGCTAAGTTGGTTTTGGAGCAGCTCCTGTCTTGTGAGTTTGGCCTTCGAGGTTCCTTCGTGTAGCTCTAGTAACTTCTCCTAGAGTATTTTTGCCAAGTCATAGCTGGCGATTTGATTAACTTCTTGGGGCGGAAGAATGCTCAGCAGGTGAAACTCTGATTTGTCGTTCGCCACGAAGTTATTTTGCTCCTTTTTGCTCTAAAGGTGTTTTTTTTCCTCCTCTCCGTGTTGAGTGTTACATAACCATATTTTATTGTTAAAAGAATTTCAAAATCTGTTTTAAATAATACATCCATTTTGGGGTTCCAAATTGCGAACTCCCCCTTGAACTTTGGCAGGTGAATGCTCGATTCGGCCATCGTCTTCTTACTTTAGCAGGCGATTAGTCTTTCTAGAGTGGTTTGACTCTGATACCAATTGTAGGTCCCGTGTTAGGCCAACTATAGGAGGGTGAATATTCTTAAAAATTAAGTTAGAATAATCTCTCTTGTTTTTGCTTTAACAAGGATACACAATTAATTAAGCAAAATTAATTAACATAAAATAACAGAAATAAAGTAAGAGGAGATAATATTTTACTTGGTTTCAACTTAGGTAGTTGTTAATCCAAGATACTTGAAAGCTCCACTAAAATTCTCCTTCGTGAATGCGGAGTAACCTCTTAGTCTTTGAAAGCTCAGGAATTACTAAAAAGATTAGTACAATGCAATGTTGAATATTTCGTTTCATGTTGGGTAGAACGGACAAAACTTACCGTTCCACTCGTGCACCGAAATCAACACCAATATAGCTACAATTTCGTGCGATGTCATCGGCTCATCGCGTGCACGCGACAGAGGAATCATGCGTGCTCGTCGTCACGCGATAATTAGGCACACTCATCGCACGACAAAAGGCTTGTCGCAATTCCATCGCGGAGGAGTCGCGCGACTCCTCCAGCGGCGTCGGAGGCGTCCCCCGCGACTCTTCGGTACCACCGGAGGAGCGCGCAACGATTTCTCGAATTTAGGCGTTAAAAATTAAATATTTTAATTTAATTAATTCAAACATTTCCCAAGGTAAGTGTGATATTTCAAAGATCTTTTTATAAAGTCTAATTAATTTATCCCAATAAAATAAAAATATATTTATTTTTTTAAAAATAAATTTTATTAATTAATATTTTGAAAATTAATTTTACTAATTTAAATTTTATTTAAAAATTTTTAAAAAATCTAAAATTTTTAAAAAATTCTAATAAATGAGATTAATATTCTGATATTTTTAATTATTTTATATTTTTTTCAGTTTTACTATTTAATTAACATTTTAATTTTTAAATCATTTTAAATATATATTATTTAAAATAATAATTAATTTAAATAAAGAAATAGTTAATTTATACAATTATTATACCTAACGTAGTATTTTTTTAATTAATTTATATACTTATTATAGAAGCAATATAGAATCAATTTAAAATTTAGATCCATTAATATTAAGATGTTTAACTTTTTTTACTTTTAAAATTCTTATTTTTTGAATATATAAAATATATATTTTTATCGTAGAATATCTCTCTACTAATCTGCTTAGGAAATATTATATGTCCTTTATTTAAGAAATTTTGATAAATGTATGTTAAGTTTATGATTCATAATAAAACACTTATAATCTTGTACCGCTCTAATCATTCTAAATTGAGATAGTTGAATTATTATTAGAAAATTATTTCAAGTTTAAATTAAAAAATACTGAAACTGTATTGGCACGGCACCATACGATATCGAATCCGTATCGTTCCGATCTGAGACTGAAATCTCGGCATGGGTCGAGATTTTAAACCTTGGTACAATGATTGATATATAATTCCTATCTACAGGGGGACTTTTTATAACCTTCTGGAAAAAGTTACGGTTGTTTGGAGGTATTTCCAAGGGGATCCAAGGTGCTTCCAAGAGGATAAAAGTGTATCCTCTTCTCAACGGTAGCCTAACAATTGCTATTCATTCGAGGCGCCTCTATAGAAGCTCCAGGGCGCCTCTAATAGAGGTGTGAGGGCGACTCTAGTTTCCAGCAAGGTGCCTCCTTGAGGCGTGAGAGCACCTCCATGCTCCTGGGAGGCGCCTTCACTCCGGTGGCTGGCAGATGTAATTCTAGCACCCGAGGTGCCCTTAATCACAAGTGAGGCACCTTGGGTTTTCAAGATCAACTTCTAAGTTGATCTTCTTTAATCCCGCTTGCTTGGATGAAACTCTGATTGTCCGGAATTGAGCTCACTCGAACTCAATTCCGACCTTCTCCTTAAGCAGGTTTCCTTCCCGGCTTCTCGTTCCTCGAACGTCACACATGTCTTTCTCGTCCACTGGTATACTTTTCCGTATCTTCTCGTCCCTCGAATGCACTAAGCCTATTGGCTCCCTTTCCGTGTCATCCTTCTCGCTCGCTTCATTTTCCGCTCAACTTCTCATGCTCCTAAGTTCCTGCATACTTAGACATAAGGCATCAAAACAACATAAGACCTAATTTAACTCGGTTGATCAGATCAAAACTAATCCAGGTACTTACACTAATCAAGAAGTTTATTGAGTGACTAGTCTTAATTGAGGTTAGACAACGAGAAGTCCTAACTGAAAGTTAGACAACGGAAAGTCTTAATTTAGATTGGGTAAGGGAAGACACTAATTGGAGGTTAGGCAATAGAAAGTCCTAACTAGAAGTTAGACAAGTGAAAAGTTTACCGATTGAGGTTAAACAAGGAAAAAGTCCTAATTGGAGGTTAGATAATGGGAAGTTCTAACTAGAGGTTAGATAGGTGGGAAGTTTACCGAGTGACTAGTTCTAACTAGAAGTTAGGTAAGGGGAAGTCCTAGCGGGGCTAGGAAAGGAAAAGTCTAAGTGAGTTAAAGGTTGACCAGACAATTGGTGATCGGAAGTCCAACGGAAAGTTGGCAAAGGAAAGTCCAAGTTGATCAAGGAGGACCGGACACTTGGTGAAGAAGTGCTGGCAGATCAAAGTTGATCGATTGCTAGGCAACGGGAAGTGCCAACGAGTCAGACTTTAGTGTTGGGCAAAAGAACCCTAAACTCTGATCAAAGCTTAGGGTTGGGCAATCAAATAGAGTGTGTGATCGATTGAAGGCCTTATTCGGAAGCATAGTTTGTCCTGAAATTGATTGGGCAATCGATTGGCTTGGTCAATTTCTCGCGACAGCACAGAAGATGCTGGAATTGATTGGGGCAATTAGTGCTTTTCGCAAGAACAGAAAACTTTTGAATTGATTGGGTTAATTGATTAGAAGCTGTCAATTGATTGGACGGACGAAAAAGAGTTGTTCTATTTTGAATGGTCGATTTGACGTGGTAAGGCTAATCGATTGGGAGACATTTTTCAGCCTGAAAGAAACTCTAGAAAAGGGGGGTTCACGAAGAGAATGAGCTGCCGGTTCTTGTGAAGTTCGAAGTGAAGTGTTGTTACATTTTCAATCGATCAAGAGACATTTCCAAGCACCAAGAAAGCACTCAAAGCAAGATTCATGTAAAGTTGTTGGTATTCATTATATTTGCTTTCATTTCTTATTGTATTTCTCGTGTTCGAGATTGTACGAGGTTTCTCTGCCTCCGAGAAAGAGGTTTTCATAGTGAAGCTGTGAGAATGGAGAGGACCGTTGGATTAGTCACCTCATAGAGATGGATACTAAGTAAAATCGAAGGTGTTAGCATTGTGGAGTCTTCGCTTCAAGTTTCCATTGTAAATCAAGTTCGAAGAAGCGAAGTGAGCTATTCACCCTCTATTATAGCTCATCCGTGTCCTAACAGTCCTTTAGTGGTTACTTAGGCATAACTTGGTGAGAGATTACTTGGGCATCTAGTGCTGCTCTGCAATGTTCATTTGCATTTTTTTTTACAAATTGGATTTGATGATTTGTTGATTAGAAAATAAATTTTTATTGCAGTTATGCTATTAGGAACCACATTCAGATAAGAGTAACTGCACCTCCCACATCTGTTAAGTTGTTTGATTACTCTTATTCTTATAGCATTTTGTTAACACTGGCATTAGTTCTCTCTATTCAAGAAACACATTCTGCTAGGCTGTCACAAGTAACCTCAAATTATTTTTTCTCATAAGTATAATTAGCTTTTCAATTATGTGGAGCATTCATCAAATATTACAACCATAATCATTGAAAATTCCTTATCCAAGAGCAGAACTTATGACATTCATATTTAGATAAATCATCATACTATTTTGTTTACCCCTCCCAACTTCTCTACTCAAGTATACTTCTCTACTTGAGTATACCCTATTCGTAATATGAAATGATGGATTGGATTTTTGTCTTAGGTGGTTGCATTACTTGAAGTTCTTCTTCTTCCCAATAGATTGACAGCCGATGTGTTGGAAGATCTACGTCTGAGCAAACAAACTTTGGCATGTCAAATGACTCATATAGTATCCTTTGATTTTAGATGTGTGTAACATTGTGTATTAATTTTTCTTTCTGTGTGCAATTAAAGGTTGAATTGGGTTCACGAGCAGGAGAGCTGAAACAGATGCTTCTTGATCTTCTTGAAGATCCTCATGAAATTCGTCGAATATGCATAATGGGGAGAAATTGCACAATTCGCCGGGGGAGTAATGACGTGGAATGTTCCCTTCTCTTGGACAAACAAATTGCTGAAGGTGCATTTGTGTTTTCGTCTTTTTCCTACTCTAGGTTCTCTCCAGATTCCTTACTCTAGTCACATATCTTAGAAGAATGATATCAGAGAGATTGTATACTTGTGATTTTATATTTATCTGCCATCCTATGCACTGTGGCCAAATTTTATGCAAATGAGGTATGACAGTATAATTTGTAGGATCTTTTTGATATGCATGAACTCATGCATTGATGTAGCTTGTACCCTACACATATTTCCCGGTCAAATACTTGGTTTCATAGATTATGTTGCTTTTCTTCATAAAATAGAGGCTTCTAATATAAATTCTCTTTGAAAGGCCTGCATACTTCCATAACTTTTCCATAATAAGTTGCAAGTCACAACTGTTTGGGGTCCTTGATTTTTATTTTTTTTTCATCATTAGAGTTTGATGTGATGAAAAAAAAAAAAAATCTAACCACACAGCTTTAATTCTGTGGATAATAGATTCTCATCAATATTTGTTGAATAATAGATATTCTAAAATTAAAATATCCAAGACTCTACACGATTTACTTGTTAAACCACAACCACTCCTTGCTATTGCTAAAATAACATTTTAGATATTGTTATTAATTTGACATTAAATTTTCGGAAGCTTATTTTTGTCATCTTACCATTATAATTTATCTTGTTTCTTTCTAAAGTAACTATTGTGATTCCTATGTACTTATTTGACACTACATGTTTTTTTATTATGACCATAGAATATTGTGTAATGTATTCTTCCACTAATGTCTTCATTTTGTCTCATGATGGAACAACATTCTACAGAAGAAGAGGAAGAGATCGAAATGCTCTTGGAGAATTATCTTCAACGGTACTGTATTCTAATAAATATGAACTTCACAATTGTTTAAAAAATTATAGTGAGAAGGAAATCTAGATATCCTTTCTTTTACTTGGGAACGTTCATACCTTAATAGGGAACCTTCATGATCGGCCTCAGCATTGACAAATTCATTCATTTAGTAAACTTCAGCAAAGACTCTCATCCTCTAATCAGGGGCATTTATAAGGACCGTGTATCATTTTCTAGGATATGATAACGTTGTCACTCGAGGATACAAAAACATTAACTCTCCTAAGGAATTCTCAAGCACACTGGCATCTCAATAAGTTCATACGTAGAGTTGTGTTCTAATTAAAGAGGTATAGGTGTAAATCAGAGAACTATCACTAACTTGGGCTTAAGCATTGTGGGTCAGTAGTTGAGCTTAACTAGTTATTGAGTTGGTTTTCTTGTTTGAGCAATTGTTTCAATTAGTATAGGAGCAAAGGTAATTCTAGATATGGAAGGTGTTTTGGAAAGAAAACTCGAACCTGTTGAATAGGGATGTTTTGGTCTATGAATTGGGTTTATATTTTTATTGTGATGGTACTCCTTAAGTGCTTGAAATTATTCAAGCATAGGCTTGGATGAGTGAAATATTATTCATTTGCGCTTAACACCTTTGAGCCAATGGTTGGTCTTAACAATTTAATGGTGTTAGCTCTCAACAACTTAGGGGCTTCTCTCATTTGGGTGGATTGTACGTTTCAAGCACAGACAGCAGAAGCACACAACGCACACCCATAACCTGATCAAGTTCTTGTGACGCTTTAACCTATTTCACTTTTTTCAGATGTGAATCCTGCCATGGTCAAGCTGAAAGACTTCTTGATTCTGCCAAGGAAATGGAAGACTCTATTGCTGTGAACCTGAGGTTTACAATTTTTTATCTTCTTAGCCTTGCTGATGCTTAACATTATATACTTGACTGCTGCTTCTTCTATATTGCATTTCAAATCTACCATTATGCCATGTGTAGTTGCTAGTATGCTCCTTCCATCTTGTTTTTTAAAATTATTAGTATTTTTTGTATTGCATCTTGGAGATTGCAATTTCTTCTGAATTAAGTTGTCTTTGTGACACTAACATATAAAAGTTAGAGCAACTAGAAGATTAAAAGGTTCTGTTTTCAGTAGCTTAGTTCATACTACAAATTTTTTTGTAAAAAGTCTGATAGATGCTTTTGACATTGATATTTACAGTGTCATGAAAAAAAAATATATAAGCATACTACTGGATTATTTTTGCTGCATATCGGAGCATATCTGCATTCCCAACTGCTGGCTCGTGATGGATCTGCCCATCTTATTTGTTGTTCCTTCAATTTGATGTATTTTGAGCAATCCATGTCAATATCCTTCTAAATCTTAGGATGGTATAAACATCTGCAATGTTGATGTAGCACTCTCCCTCCTGAAAGCATATAATTTCTCTTCAAAAATCTTGATGTAGGAACCTTGCTTCTGTGTTGATCTTGGAGTTGGCGATCTTTTTGTTGGAAATTTTCCTGAAAAAACTGAAATAGAGAAGTTCAAGTAGAGCAATTAAATGAATACATCATAGTTTTATGTTTGGTGATTTTATCATGGGATAATCTATATGACCACAAAGACTAAGATTAATACACCAACTATCTTGGAGATGCCTATGATATGATCTTCAAATGGATTGTTGAGGTTTCCTTTCAGCTCCTTAGTATTCTAATTTCTTTTTTCCTTTCCAAATACAATTTTACAAACAAGAAAACATTCACAGAGGAAAACATGATTTGATTTTGTGTATTCAACCTTGACATGGAGGCTTGAACTTCAAACTCTAAAGGTTGGTATATCTTAACAATAAACTGGATCGCGAAGATTTTGTACAGTCACTCTAATTTTCATGTTCCAATTCAGTAAGTTTCTATTTTTATATGGATCAAATTTCATTTACCTATTTATCGCCAGCTCTCGCCGACTTGAAGTGAGTAGAGTAGAGTTGCTTCTCCAAGTTGGGACGTTCTGTGTTGCAGTTGGGGCTTTAGTAGCAGGTATGACTCATCTCCTAAGGCTGATCCTTGTTATTGAAGCCTTGTACTATTGGATGCGAATTCGAGAGGGGCCCTTCATGAAGACCTAGAGAAAGAGGACACGTGTGCTCGTTCTTTAGATCATGAGCACTTAATTCTATAGCATGTGCACCTCTAATTTAGATCGTATGCGTTTGTTTTTCAAAAGTTGCCTCTATGACCTTCAACAGAAGCGTCTCCTCAGAAATTTTGCATGCTATTTTAATTCTACAGGGTTTTAGGGCATTGACTTTTTTTCATCCCCGAAGCATGCCAATTAATTAAGTAAATTCACAATCCTGCAGACTTCGCTGCACATAATTTTTATGTATTTATTTTGGTTAAAAGGTAGAAGCCAACATTTTTCAACTTATTATAGAGACTTAGGCATCAGTCCTATCGAGAGGATGAATTAAATCACTGCAAATGATACAATGTAACTCCATTGGTTCCTCCTCTAAGGTGCCGTTCTGTAGTCTAGTTGTAAGGGCCGATTTAGACAGTCAATATGCTGCCCCATTCTGATCCCTGCTGTCTATTCTCTGAAACATTAGATCGGATCCTTTGGTCCACTATTTTAATCAGAGGATCTATTTTTTCTGGATCAAGAGATGGTTCACAATGCAATTGTGGTTGGATCGCGGCCATGATTAGGTTGCAATTGCATTGTTGACCATCCGGTTCACCTTTTACCTAAGTTATAGTTTGGATCGAGATGAGTGGTCGGAAGCCGTCGCCCACTCGACGCCAGGCAGCCCGGCCACCCAACCACCGCCGGCAGCCTCTGAGCGGCCTCTGGCCGCTCATCCCGATCCAAATTATAATTTGGATGGGAAGATGAATTTAAGGAGGGATCGCAATCAATTATAGTTGAATCACGGTCGTGATCTAGTCACAGTTATGTTGTGAACTATCTCCTGGACCAGAGGATCCTTGGTCCTGAAGCATACATGGTTTCCAACTATGGCTTTTCTTTTTTATCTTTTCTTATAGACGTGATCTTAGATGTTAAAGAGATTAAATCCTGTTTTTCGTTGTCAAATGGGGCATGCTTCCTGTATCAATATGTTCAATAAAAAAAATTGAAAAACAGAATTGTAAGGTCATTCCTGTCTCTGATGATGAATTGGTTGTATATAATTCACTGTGCAGGAATATTCGGCATGAATCTAAGATCCTACCTTGAGGAGCATGCGGTATTAACTCCTTCCTTTTTCATTTTAATTCTCCAACATAAAGTTAAATATAATCGCTATTTTTAAGCATTATTTTGTTATGATGTCATGCTGGAATACGGTGCAGTGGGCATTTTGGTTGACTACAACAGGGATAATATTTGGCGCAGTGGCTGCGTTTTTTCTACTCTACTCTTATCTCAAGTCCAGAAGGATCTTGTGATCTTCCCAGCATTTTCATCGATTCTGAAGGCAGTTGCGATTGAACATAGAAGTGAAATAGGTTGGCATTTAGTTGGGTTCATTATTTTTTCCTTCCTCTGTTTTAATTTTATGCAGCAGCTGTTTAATCAAATTTTGTTGCTGCGCACCATGATACATTGGTCAGACGAGATTGATCCTTTCTATTGATCTAAAAGTTAGTCACAGACAAATTTCTTCACGCCTAAACGTTACAAGCTGGCTTTGATACATAAATTTGAGCAACTTAATTTTTATTGAAATTTGTGTTAATACACTGATTTAGAACACATCCCAACATTAAGGGTGCATTTGATTCGGGGTTATTCTTGATAATCTTGGTTATCTATCCAAGGTTATTAACAAAAATTTTGTTTGATTTAGGTATTCGATGATTCCCGAGTAATGTTTCATGTCCGACAGTCAGGAAAAGGGTCATGCAGTTCGGAATAGGAAAATCTCATAAAATTAAGGTTTTTCTTGATTTTAGGATTAGCGAATTTTTTTTACCAAAAATATTCTCCGATAAAAAAAAAGAGAAAAAATTTAAAAAATATTAAAAAATGCTTTAAAAAATTTAAAAATTTAATTTTTTTTTTAAAATAATATAAAAAATTAAAATTTTTAAAAAATATATTTTAAAAAATAAAAAATAAAAATTTTAAAAAATTTTAAAAAATAAAAAATAAAAATTTTAAAAAATTTTAAAAATTTTAATTTTTTTTAAAAATTTAAAATAAAATAAATAAATAAAAATTAAAATTTTAAAGATAAAAAAAATAAAAAAAATATAAATATAAATAATATAAAAAATATAAAAACATTAAAAAAAAAAACATAAAAAAGAAAAAAATATACAGGAAAAAAGAAAAGTAAAAAAACATAAATAATAATAATAATAATAATAATATTATTATTATTATTATTATGTATAGTTGGTGATCCGGTGGTAAGGATCGGGGACCCATAGAGGAAGGGGTCAATGACACGGGAGAGTCAAAGGTCCGGCTGAGTAGGAAAGAAGTCTCCTGGCCGATCGACCTGAGTAGATCCCAGGCCGGCACGAAGACAGCTCGACTTCGGGTTGAGCTTCCGACGCTCACAAGCTCCTTTATAGAGGAACCTCTAGGCCGAGTAGTCAAGCTGCTCGGTCGAACTGCAGAACAACTAGTGGGTGTCCCATCCGAGTACGTGACCTAGCGCCGTCTCTCCCGGTCCAAGGTGCATGTATACCCGAGCGCCCGGAAGGCCGAGCAATCAGCCCGTCCGACCCAATTAGAGACAAAGGGCTTAGAAGAGGACAAAAGGAGCAGCTAATGATATCATTCTCGAGACACCTGCCGCCGACAAGCAGCATGGTCGGCGGCCGGGCCGTACAAGGATCGTACGGAAGAAGTTTTCGCTGCCGTGGCAGAGATATGCTCGGACAATTGCGGTATGGCGTCAGACAGGCTTTTCTGACACAACCATTCTGAGGTATGCTTTGACGAACGTGCACACCTTGGGAAGCGTGCACGCGCCTCTCCGGGGTCCTATATAAAGACCCCCGGACTTCGACGGAGGTATGATTTTTCTCCCCACATATTGTAGCCACAGTCTCTATTCTGCTGCTGTTTCTTCTTGCCATCGCCTGACTTGAGCGTCAGAGGGTCGTCGACGGGAACTCCTTCCCGGCCCGACTTTGTTGCAGGTTCATCGGAGGCTTACGTCGTCGCGAAGATCACCTAGGAGCAGCAGAGAGCGCCACTCCCCCAGTTTCCATCGACTCAGTGCACGGACATGATCAATTGGTTTTGTAACTGAGGGTAATACGGTAAAATATTAAACTAGGGTATTTATTAAAACCTTCAAACAAATAAATTTTTGTTGCATTACCTAGGTTGAACCAAACAACATTTGGTTATATTTTATTCCCCATAATCTTGGTTAGTAATCATATAACCAAGATTATACATGATAATTTGAACCAAACGCACCCTAAAAGATAAGATCGTCTTTGCTTTCATTTGTATAAGAAATTGTATTATGGTAAATCTGACGAGCCAATATCTGAATTTATCTAGTTTAAAAATTAATTATACTAGTTAAAAAATTAAGTATTATTAATAAAAATTAATTAGGTATTATTTTTGAAATTAAATATAAAAATAACTGAGAAAGGATATAATTGATTCATAAAATATGATATTACTATGTCATAATAATGATCTTATAAATTTAAAAAAAAAAGTTATTTTAATTGGTTAAATTTTAGCTCTAAATTGTCCATTGTACTAGCTTCTTAGATGATTCAAGCAAATTCATAATAATTATTTCTAACAATAAGAGCTCCAACATTAGATGGTTCCACATGTGAAATGGTCAGTCTGTCTGATATTTAAGACTTGAAAGGACATTTTAAACCTAACGGCAACTTATGTATCTAGGTTCATTAATGAATTGACTTACATAGGTATGATTGGACCTATTTCAGGTCCTGTGAATTTCTGATACTGCAAGAAGTCCAACAATGCATTGCGTTGATTATTTCGACTTTTCGGAGGTGTTAAAATATAATAAGAAAGAATCGACTTTAAACTCCAACATGAGCATGGTATGAATTATATTAGGTCCAACATGACTTCTTATAGATTTCTGAGACTGCAAAGAGTTTAACAATGCCCTTCTCAGAGGTGTTAAAATTGTTAGGATCAATGACATGATATTGTCCACTTTGGATCTAAGTCTTCATGGATTTATTCTTGGGTTTTACCCAAAAGACCTCAAACTAATGGAGATATCTTTCCCTTATAAACTCATGATTCCCATGTGTTTTCAATATGATATTTTGTTTGCAACCTTGCAACCTAACAATCCTCTTCTTAAACGAAGAACCACAAACTTTCCACGTCTGATCCTCGACCCACCAGATCTTCCTGCACCTCGGTCCACCCAACCAAATTGGACTTCTTTGCTTAGCCACAACTAGGACTTCCTGCATGGTGTCTGATCCTCTTGATTCGGACACGAGAGCCCCCGCTTCCTTTGTTCGAGGTCAATATTCTACTCACATGATTCAATTAAATTATAGCTCTTATGCACAATCGATGGTTAGACCTTATGGCAGTACGGATTCTGATAACAATTATTAGACTAAAAGGAATTTATATATCTCTATAATGATACGATATTATTCAATTTAGGAATTGAAATTTATTATACTTGGCATCACAATCAAGATCAGCATCATAATCAAGATCGATATGAATCAAATAACAAAAATAATACTTTCAAATATATTATATTTATTACTATACTTATAATTATATGTCATATTTAATCTTTCGATTATTGTTTGGATAACTTATATAAATAAGCCTATTGATTTTAGTAAATTATAAATCAAAGAATTATTTTCTATTCGATTTCTTTCCTCTATCTATTAGTTTCTACAAGGTATCAGAGTCATCTTCTCTACCTTCCAATTTTTTTCTTCTGAATTTTTGTTATAGTAGCTACAGAAGTTTCTACATGCCGATTTGATATCATTGTCTACAATACGACAACCTCGGCAACTTTGACGACGGTAACAATAGCTTTAGCGGCAGTAACTTTTCTTTTCCTTTCATTAACTCTTTTTCGTCGACAACATCAACTTTGATAATGCTAATCGTAGTAAGACAAAGTTACTATTTGTTCATTTTATTCATCTCTTTATTTTTTTTTCTTTGTTTTTTTCCTTCTCAGTTCTCGGTTCTCCATTCTCCATTCTCCATTCTCCATTCTCCATTCTGTTAAAAAAAAAAAGGTCTATTTTATATTGACCAACTATGTTATGAAGAGATTATAATTTTTGTTCTATGCTCTTACTTGATCATATCCCCGTTGCAGAAATGAAGAATAGATAGCACAGAAAGGCTTGAGGCCTTCAGTGGCCAAACCAGCTGCAAATGTGACTGCATGCTGCTCTGCGATTCCCACATCATAGCATCTGTCTGGAAATCTCTTCTGGAAATAATTCAGCCCAGTGCCACTTCCCATGGCAGCATGCACAGCCACAATCTTGTCATCAACCTCGGCCTCTTTGACGAGTGATTCTGCAAAGTATCGGGTGTATGAAAGGGTGGAGGATTTTGCCATGGATTGCTTGCCAGTTTTTGGATCGAACTTCACAACACCTGCACCATGGCATACATGGATCAGATTACCATAGCTATCAGGGAAACTTCTAGCTTTGAGGAATGAGTGAAAGACTCACCGTGCATCTTGTCTGCAGCAGCCTCAGCAGGGGGATACCCCTTTCCTTTCTCTGTCACAATATGGATAAGGACAGGACCAGGAACTGGCATGGACTTAATCTCCTCAAAGATGGTGATCAAGTCGTCTACACTGTGCCCATCAACAGGACCTATATAATACAGACCAAGTTCCTCAAACAATGTAGAATTAGAGGCACTCATCATTCCCCGAGCATATTCATCCACCTTTGAAGCAATCTGATGTGCTTGCCCACCAATTTGCTTTGTGAGATTCTAAACAAAAAAAAAATGGTGTAATGATCTTGTCCAACATAAAATCTTTTAACTAGACTAAAATATAGAAAATTTATGAAATTAATTTATGAAAAGAAAGTGAACATATATAGAAAATTTATGAAATTAATTAAAGGACAAGAAAGACACGTTATTTTTTACAAAACATGTGACAATTGCCATGGGCATCAATAAAAACATGTGATGTTTTCAAATTCCATATTTACTAGTTATTATTTTTATTTTTTAATTTCACAAAGATAAATAGATTCAACTAATTCACTTTTGAGGTTAGATTCAATAGACATGGATCAAGATTAACAATCAATTATTGATTAACTAACATTGATAAGTCAACCTTCATATCGCGAATAATTAATGTTTACTATAATTTTAATCATCCACACTAATAAAATTTGAAAAATGAACCTTCGTTTATGTTAACCTTGTATCACTCACCGTCTCAAAGTTTTACTTGGCTTGAACGATGATCAAACTACTTAGTTCCGAACGAAGTTAAGGCGACCTTATGCCACAACCATTTGAGCAACTAGTTTTTTTGTTTTTGGTTTTTTTCCTTTGTAGAATTAACGATTATTTAACTTTAGCCAAAGAAAAATAATTATCAAAAAAAAACAAAAAAGAACCAGATAATATCAAATTTCAGACGACCGATTTAATTCTATGAAAATGTTCTATATATTGTCAGGATAAATAAATCGGGAAGCATTTACGGCGAAAAGAGTCGTACTTCACTTACCGTGTTAGATTCGTAGTTCGACACTCCCCCTTTTTCATTGTCCTCGATGCTTATGTCAAATGAGCTTTCTTCGTCTTTCTCGTATTGAAGACTTGCCATGAGTGCAAGTCCAATGTATGCCTCAATTTCGCACTTTCACAATGACTCGTCCCACATGACTTTTAGATTCTTGCGCTTCGTCCGTCTTGACCCTTTGTCCTTTCTTTCTCCCTTTTCTTTAGCTTTGGGCAGTTGTCCTTGATACATCTTATTCCTTGACAGTTGTAGCAACTAACTTTGGAGTAGCTTCATTGCTAGTTTCTTATCAAAATTATTAGTTCTTAAAATTTACTAAGCTTTCTTACCATGTAGGCTTTTTCATTTTCGTCGAGCGATGATTCAGCTCACTCTGGCGCAATCTTCTTAGCTTTGAGTGTCAGGTTATGAGTTAGCATTTCTTCTTTATTTCTTAAACCTACACTTCTAGACTCATGTAATTCAAAAGTAGAAAATAAATTATCTAAAGTATTTACCTTGAGGTCCCTGAAGATGTTGAAATAGTCCACTATAGACATCCATTCGAGTGTTCTCAGAAAAGCATTAAGTGCATACCTTAGGGAATCTCGATTTATTATCATTTCTCCGAGATTCGCAAGTTCAGTGATCAATTTCTTGATCCTTACGTGTAGATGAGCTACTAATTCTTCCTTTTACATTCGAAGATTGTTGAATTGGTTATGGAGCAGGTCCAATCTTGTGAGTTTGGCCTTCGAGGTCCTTTCGTGCAACTCTAGGAACTTCTCCCATAGTTCATTTACCGAGTCATAGCTATTGATTCGATTTACTTTTTGGGGTGGAAGAATGCTCTGATAGGATCTTGGGATGGCTAGAGAGGGGGGGTGTGAATAGCCTCCACTAAAAAGACAATCAATTCCTCACAAAAGCTTGTTAGCACAGCGGAAATAAACAAAAATAAAACTGATGCAAGGAAAGAAGCACAACCCACAGCTTACACAAGTATGTACGAGGTTCGGGGATAACTTGCCCCTACTCCTCGGCGTGTCCGTAAGGTGGACGATCCCTTGATCGTTCGGTAGATCACACCCCGGACCAATTCTGACTAAATGTTTCTCCTTCTCGGTGGAGTAACCTCTCCACAAAGATCACAAAATAGATTTGAAAGTAAAGCACAATTACTTACAGAGTGTGGCTAAAGGATTGAACAGATGAACTTACAGCCACGAAGCAAAAATGCAAAGACAGAAGGAATCAGCCAAGAGCTCAACAACACACACAGCCTCTTGATCGACAGAGAGTTTTTCCAGAACCTTAGCAAACCTCTCTTCTTCCTTCTTCTTATTCTGCTTTCTCACTGTCCCGAATCACTCGAAACGCTGCAACCAACTCAGGCGTCGCCAATCACTCTTGCTTCTCATCTGGTTCTCTGAACTCACACCAATACCATCCATGGTCTTCACTGGTGTCTCTGAGCTCGAACCAATGAGCAAGAGTCCAACTGATCGCGGCCAGTGAGCGTTGAAGCCCGAATTGCATCATTTGCAGTGAAATACAGCATAAAGGACACTTGTTCTTATTCTTCTGATGGAGCTTCATTTGAAATTAACCAATGGCATGATACCTGCAACCTGTAACTTAAAAATCTCACAGCAGATGATTTGATCAGGTGAATCAGAAAAATCAGAAAAGCAGCAGAAACAAACGACAAGTTGTGGATCGGTCAACAGACCGATCCATAGATCTCTGGACCGATTAGAACTCATCCTGATCGGTCTGGGAAGAGTCTGATCGGTCTGTGGACCGATCAGCCTGTACGTTGATCGGTCCACAGACCGATCCCCCTACGGTTCTGTGGCTTCGTTGCTTATTCCTGATCGGTCACCGGACCGATCAGATAGTCCACATAAATACTCTGTGTGTTAACTGATCGGTCCACAGACCGATCAGATAACCCACAGAAAGCTTCTGTGTGGTTTCTGATCGGTCCACAGACCGATCAGATACCTAAGGTATCACTGGATCGGTCTGTCGACCGATCCAGTCAACCAAAGTATCACTGGATCTATCAACAGACCGATCCAAAGTCCCTAAGTTAGTTTTAGAGCCTCCCATCCCTAAAACCTAACGTCTTCCTGGTCTAGAGAACGAGCTACCAAGCTCTCTCTGACCTAGTCCGGAGAACGAGCTGCCGAGCCCTCTCCGACTTCGTCCGGTCTAGAGAATGAGCTACCGAACCCTCTCTGACCTAGTCCGGAGAACGAGCTGCCGAGCCCTTTCCGACTTCGTCTGGTCCAGAGAACTAGCTACCGAGCCCTCTCCGACCTAGTCCGGAGAACGAGCTACCGAGCCCTCTCCGACTTCGTCTGGTCCAGAGAACGAGCTACCGAGCCCTCTCTGACCTAGTCCGGAGAACGAGCTACCGAGGCCTCTCCGACTTCGTCTGGTCCAGAGAACGAGCTACCGAGGCCTCTCCGACTTCGTCTGGTCCAGAGAACGAGCTACCGAGCCCTCTCTGACTTCGCGTGCCAAGTATCCGTACTTGGACTTTTCCTCTCCTCATGATCAACCTTGATCATTAATCAGTCTGAGTTTAATTAATATCTGATACAAACTTAAATCAGTGTCAACATCAAAACAACAGCCATGTCAGACTGTATCAACAATCTCCCCCTTTTTGTTGTTTGACAACACGATTTAAGTTTAGATCAGAAATGTTCATATTTCCATATTTCCCTAATTTTAGGGGAATCAAGATCCTCCCCCTAAGACAGATATAACACCATGTAAGGATAGGGGAATCAAGGTCCTCCCCCTAAAGCCAAACTTTCATTTATTTCTAAACTTAGTTATTCTCTCCCCCTTTGTCAAACACCGAAAATGTGCGAATTAGGTAAGAGAACGGTAAGAACTCCCCCTTAACCCATACTGTCTTTTTCTTAATTCACCTATAATACCCTCTAAATGTATTATAAGACAGTGATAAAGAAATAAGAGGCATACAAGACATGGCATATGAGCAGCATATTAAAAACCAATAAAAAGTGAAACATAAAGAAGAACAAGACAATGAACAGCATAACTAGACGAAATCAGTAAATATTCAGGACAGACAAACATATCCAACAACCAACATCCAAAACATAGACAGTCATCATAGTATCAATGTGTATCAATCAGCCTCCTCATCATGAGGAGCATCAGCAACATCAGCTGAAGGAAAGGATCCCTGAGGTGGCAAGCCGCTGCTCGAGGATGGATAGCCCGGGAAATCCTGCGGAGGTGGGTATCTGGCCATCCAATCCATAATCACCTGATGTGTCGCCAACTGCTGACTGCGTAAATCATCGTAGCACTGGTCAATCCGGACGCGCAGCCCGTGAAGCTCAGCAACCAGCAGCTCATCGTGTCGATCAAAGCGACTCTCCAGCTCGGCAATCTGCCAGCGCAAATCAGGATCGACCTCTCCATCGTCAGCAGCAGGAGGAGCAGCAACAGGAGCAGCTGCAACCTGTCGTGGAGGTCCCCGTGGTAACTCACCTAAAGCCCTCCCATCCTTCCACCAAACATTCTCATTTTGTCCTATGATTCCAGACTTGGAAAATGCCCGCTTCCCAAGTCTGCAATCCTGTCTGACCATCTTAACTATTCTACCCTTAGAGACATCAATCTGAAGAGTCTCGAGCCAATCTATAATTATATGCCCATAAGGCATATAAACAGTGTAGCCGCTCGGCTCACTATAGGAGATGATCGAAGAGTAGATGCTAGATATAATGTCAAAGTCGAGACGCCGACGCAATCCATAGAGCATCAGGCAATGATATGGTCGGATCTCAGACAATGGTTTAGATGTGATAGGCAGAAGGCAGTTTGTGACAATTTTAAAAAGAATGTAGTCTTGAGGAGATAATCTCAAGCCTGCAAAAGTAGGAAAGTCAACATCTAGCTCATCAAGGCCACCTGGTCTAGGATGTCTAAAGAAGTACTCATAAATATCATCAAATGAGATATCAAAGGGTGGAGGTAAAAGATCTGGTAGATCAGGAAATATCGAAAAGACATTACCGGAACACCTCCGACAACCGAGATAGTCAAAGAAGGATGAGAAACCGAAATCAAGAGTCCGCTTAGCAACTCTTATTTTATAACCTGCATCATTAGTCTGATGAAGGTTGTTATAAAACTCAGAGACCAGGTCATAGTTGATATCCCGTTCTAAGTAGACAAGTGAGTCAAGTTTGTAGTAGGCAATGATTTCAGACACAGTTGGACAAAATTAGTCCATGAATCTACGATCTACAGACCTACAAGGGAGTAATTTAAAGGTCCTTTGTCTAAAGGCTTCCTCAAAATTGTGGTTCGGGAATCTCCTGGAAATAGATGGTTGAGGTCGGGAAGGAGCCTTTGACTTCGACTTCTCAGGTGACTTAGAGGTCCCCTCACCCACTGGTTTCTTTCTAAGAGTTAACAATGGGATACAATGGGAAGTAAATGAGCACAGGAGCCACCCGAAACAAAAACCACAGTTATGGTGAGAAATGAAATCGAAATGCCAAGTTCTAGAGAAATAAGGAGTTACTTTGGTGCCATTGAGCTGTTGGCTAGAGCTTCGGCTAGGGTTCCGGCGTGCAAAGAGAAGAGAAGGTGTAGGGAAGAGTCGGCTAGGGTTCCGCGTGAAAGAAGAAAAGAAGGGATCGGGAAGTTTTAAAGGTTTTCTAATGGGTGTACAGTTGATGAAATGATCGGACGGCTGTCCGATCAGAGGTATCAGGAGCCTCCTGATCGGTCCATGGACCGATCCAGGAACATCCTGATCGGTCTGTAGACCGATCAGGAGACGATCAGTACTCGCTGATCGGTCCCTGGACCGATCAGAGAACTTCCTGATCGGTCGGTAGACCGATCAGAGAATGATCAGTGGCCTTGCGTACTGGATTGATCTGATCGGTCTCCGGACCGATCAGGGAACTCCCTGATCGGTCTGTAGACCGATCAGAAAGTGATCAGTAGCGTGCCAGGCTGACCTGATCGGTCCGTGGACCGATCAGTGTCTGATACTTAGATCTCCAGTAATTCAGTAATTTCAGTAACTGAAATTAGTAATTTCAATAACTGAAATTCATAGAGATGTTCGATAGTTCATGGAAGTTTCTCTAGGAAAACTTCCAAGTTCAGAACCTAGAACCTGGAGCATAACGATTACCTAAAAATTATGGTCTGAACTTGTTTATAGCCCTAAAGTTGCAGACATTTAGAAAACAGCCTGAAAATTGAAATTTTTGACCTTTGTTATGTTCAGTTTCAAGTTTGTCAAAATATAACCAACTTGCTATCATTCCTTCAAGGACTTGTCCTAGTATGAAAAGCATCGTTCAAGTGTATCAAACAGTCCATCAACCAAAGTTTCATAATTTCTAGGTAAAGGTCCAACCAAGTTTCCTTGGTTGGAATATATGAGTAAGATCTAGGAACCAAATACACATGAATTATGTAATGGTCTTCCTCATACTCAATTTATGTCTCTTCAACCTAATTATTCAAGGGATGCATGATACATTTTGAATAATTCGGTTGATCCTAGCATCTCACCCCATTTCTAGCAAACAAAAAAATCATTTGTTAAACCTTATGGTTTGTGTGAGATGTTCCCAAGTTGCCCAAATTAATTTCCCTATTTCTCTTGTTGTTTTAATTGTCCTTATTGATCATGATGAAGTCCTAATGGTCTATTGAGCCAAACACATTCCCAATTCTCTCCTCAAATGACTAAATTCATTTTCCAGAAGAGGTTAGGTGAAAATATCGGCTAGGTTTAACTTTGACTCAACATAGGTGAGTGCAATGTCTCCCCTAGCTATGTGATCTCTAATGAAGTGGTGACGCACTTCAATATGTTTGGTCCTTGAATGATGGACTGGGTTTTTTGTTAGGTTTATTGTGCTGATGTTGTCACACAACACTTGCACTCTCTTATACGAAAGTCCATAATCTTCTAGAGTGTGGATCATCCACAACAATTGTGATACACTCTCTCCCATGACAATGTATTCAGCCTCGGTCGTGGAGAGAGCAACACAATGTTGCTTCCGACTTGACCAACTAACTAATGATGAACCTAAAAATTGGTAACCCCCACTAGTGCTTTTCCGATCCAATTTGCACCCAGCATAATCGGAGTCGGTATAGCCTATCAAGTCAAAAGACTCCGTATGAGGGTACCATAGACCTACTCTAATTGTGCCCTTAAGGCATCTCAATATTCTTTTAACTGCAATTAAATGAGATTCCTTGGCACAGACTTGATATCTAGCGCACATGCCCACAGCAAAAAGTATGTCCGGTCTACTAGCTGTGAGATATAGAAGACTACCAATCATGCTTCTATATTGCGTCAGATCAACTGGTTTTCCACTCTCATCATTGTCAAGGCGAGTGTTTGTCACCATTGGAGTGGATACTTCCTTAGAGTCACTCATCTTGAATTTCTTGAGCATCTCTTGAGTGTATTTTGTTTGATGGACATAAATGCCATCTCGAGTTTGTTTGATTTCAAGTCCAAGGAAGAATGTCAATTCTCCCACCAGACTCATTTCAAACTCACTTTCCATGTGAGTGATAAATTCATTCAAATAGCCCTTGTTGTTTGAGCCACAAATTATGTCATCGACATACACTTGGGCTACAAATATATTTTCACCATCTCTACGCAAAAATAGTGTTGGGTCTATTTGACCTCTCACAAAACCCTTTTCTAATAGATAAGTTGACAACCTTTCGTACCAAGCTCGAGGTGCTTGTTTAAGCCCATAAAGAGCTTTCTTGAGCTTGTACACGTGGTTTTGAGCTTCGGTATTCACAAACCCCGGTGGTTGTTCAACATAGACCTCTTCTTTAATGAAACCATTTAAGAAGGCTGATTTGACATCCATTTGATAGAGCTTGAAGCCTCTATGTGCAGCAAAAGCTAGCATTAAGCGGATGGATTCTAATCGAGCCACGGGAGCATAAGTCTCATCATAATCGAGGCCTTCGACTTGACTATAGCCCTTGGCTACAAGTCTTGCCTTGTTTCTTACTACTCCTCCCTTTTGGTTTAACTTATTTTTGAAGACCTATTTGGTTCCAATAATGGTGGTCTTCTTAGGTTTAGGAACTAAGTCTCACACTTGACTCCTTTCAAATTGACCTAACTCATCTTGCATAGCTATGATCCAATCAGGATCATGCAATGCCTCATCAACTAATTTTGGTTCGATTTCTGAGATCAAAGCGACCTCATTAGACTCATTTCTAAAGAATGACCTAGTCCTAACTCCTTGTTGAATGTCTCCCACAATCTGGTCTTGGGGATGACTAGAGGCTATCCTAGATTGCCTTGGTGTTGGCGGTGCCTCATGAATGGTCTCACTAGACACAAGCAAAGGCTCAGTATCAGGTAAAGGATCAGACTGAGTCCTCTCTTGCCTTTGCTCATCGTCATCGGAGTCAACTTCAACTCTTTCTATGTTTTGATCATTTAAACTTAGATTTTTAAGTTCAAATTGAATTTCTCCTACATCCTTTGATTGATCATTTGATTTAGGGATTTCTTCAAATGCCACATCCGAGGACTCTTCAATCAATTTAGTCCTACTGTTGTAGACTCGATAGGCTTTGCTGGTGAGAGAGTACCCGACTAGTATCCCTTCGTCAACCTTAGCCGTGAACTTTCCAAGATGATCCTTGGTGTTCAAGATAAACACCTTACAACCAAACACCCTAAGATGTTTAATTGTAGGGGATTTCTCAAACCAAAGTTCATGGGGAGTCTTTCCTAAAAAACTATGTATCAAGACTCGGTTTTGCACATAGCAAGCGGTATTTACCGCTTCAGCCCATAAGTAGCTCGGTAATGAGTACTCATTGAGCATGCTTCGTGCAGCCTCTTGCAAGACTCGGTTCTTTCTCTCCACAACCCCATTTTGTTGTGGGGTCCTTGGAGTAGAGAACTCATGTCTATATCCTTTTTCTTGACAAAATTCTAAAAATCTATGGTTTTGAAATTCTCCACCATGATCACTTCTAATCGTTTTAATTGTTGTCGATTTTTCATTTTCAGTTCTTCTACAAAAAGAAACAAAAACATCTATGGTTTGATCCTTATTTTTCAAAAAGAAGGTCCATGTATATCTAGTAAAATCATCAATGATCACTAAACAGTATCTACTCCCATTCAATGAAATAGCATTACTGCAATCAAACAAATCCATATGCAATAAATCTAAAGCAGTAGATGTACTTACAGCGCTTTTACCTTTATGAGCCGCTTTTGTTTGCTTACCCTTTTGACACGCATCACATAATTTTGTCTTTTGATACTTGATGCTTGGTAAGTCTCGCACTAATCCTTTGTTGGCCAGCTTTCGAATATTCTTCATGTTTACGTGGGCCAATCTTCTATGCCACAACCATGATTCTTCTTCTTTTGACATGAAACACTTAGCAGAGGCATTAGTAGCACTTTTAAAGGATACTTGGTAAATGTTATCTACCCTTGTGCCTACTAGTACCGTGTCAAGTGTGTCAATGTGTTTGACCAAACATTGACTTGAATGGAACTCAATTGTGTAACCCGTATCACACAATTGGCTGACACTTAGGAGATTAAAAGTCATCCCCTTGACTAGAAGTACATTTTTGATTTGGAGACATTCGGATATTTGAATATCTCCAACTCCTATAACCTTAAGGCTACCATTATTACCAAAAGACACATTACCTCTATTTTTGTTTTGAAGGGTGGTAAAGAGTGACTTGTCCCCGGTCATGTGCTTGGAGCATCCACTATCAACAAACCAAGTTGATAGATGCTCCCCCTTGACAAATGCCTACAAGACACGAAAGATAGATGTTTTAAGTACCCAAATCTTGGGACCTAATGTATCTACAATGAAAGACCTAGGAACCCATGCCTTTGTCACACCCTTCCTAGTCTCATGAACCCTAGAAGCATGTGATCTATGAAATTGGGTTCTAGACACTAAGGAAATGAAACTAGACTCCTTAGGTTGGTATCCTAATCCAGCCTTATTGTAGACTGCCCTTTGGGCATTTAGAATCATATCTAAGGTCTTAGAGCTAGTTGAGAATTTCTCAAGCATTTTCTTGAGTTTCTCAACTTCACTCTTTAGGGCATTATTTTCATCCTCAAGAAGCTCTTGATGAAGGTCATCAACCTCATCTTCCCTAAGAGTCTTCAAGTGTTCTACTTCTTCTTTTAATAATTTGATTTCAGTTTTTGATTTCTTAAGCAGTGTAGATAAATGAGCAATAGTCTTATAGCATTTTTCTAAATGTGGAGAAGTTACCTCTTCATCATCCGAAGATGATGAAGCCGTGGTTGATGTATCACTTCCGGAGTCCGATTTCTCCCTTGCCATGAGCGCTAATTGACGAGTGCTTTTCTCCTTCTCTTCCTCCGATGAGCTTGAGGAGGATTCATCCCAAGAAGCTTTGAGAGCTTTCTTCTTCTTGGCCCTTTCTTCCTTCTTCTTGAATTTTGGACACTCGCTCCGATAGTGTCCTTTCTTGCTACACTCATAACAAGTAACGTTAGTCTTATCAATATTTTGATCAATAGACTTACCTTTCCCTTTGTATCTTCGGCTCCTTCTCATGATTCTTCTCACGAAGTTGGCCATCTCGCTTGATGATGATCCTCCTTCATCATCGGATTCGGAGGAGGATGAGGATGTAGGAATTTCTTTCTCCTTCTTCTTTTCTTTCTTCCTCCTTCCATCCTTGCTCTTTTCTCTTGCAACTAAAGCAGCACCTTTCTCTTTTTGACCCTTGTTAGCAAGCTCATGAAGTTCCATTTCACAAAAGAATTCATCTAACTTAACAATTGAAAGATCCTTGGAGACCTTGTAGGCATCTACCATAGATGACCACAAGGCATTCCTTGGAAAAGTTTTGAGAGCATACCTTACGAGATCACGATTTTCTACGCGTTCATCCACGGAATGAAGACCATTGATGATCTCCTTGAACCTTCCGTGTAGTTCACTTACCGTTTCGTTCTCCTTCATGGTGAGATTTTGTAGTTGGTTTAGGAACAAGTCTCTCTTGGCGATCCAAGAGTCTCGAGTTCCTTCTTGGAGCTCGATGAGCTTGTTCCACAAATCCTTTGCACTCACGAATGGACCTACCTTGACAAGCTGATCTTTGGCTATTCCACATTGTAGTGTGACCACCGCCTTGGCATCGGCTTGTCCTTTGCGAGTTTGCTCAGCGGACCATCTCGATGACTCTAGTTCCTTACCTTCTTCATCCTTCGGAGGTGTAAAACCTTCGTTGACCGAGAACCACATGGAGATGTCGGTCTTGAGATAATACTCCATACGACTCTTCCAATATTGGAAATCTGCTCCATCGAAGTAGGGTGGGCGATTGGTACTAAAACCTTCCTTCATAGCCATCTTCTTGCTCTTTAGGGTGTTAATCCGGATGAAGAGCGCCTTGCTCTGATACCACTTGTTAGGATCTTGGGATGGCTAGAGAGGGGGGGTGTGAATAGCCTCCACTAAAAAGACAATCAATTCCTCACAAAAGCTTGTTAGCACAGCGGAAATAAACAAAAATAAAACTGATGCAAGGAAAGAAGCACAACCCACAGCTTACACAAGTATGTACGAGGTTCGGGGATAACTTGCCCCTACTCCTCGGCGTGTCCGTAAGGTGGACGATCCCTTGATCGTTCGGTAGATCACACCCCGGACCAATTCCGGCTAAATGTTTCTCCTTCTCGGTGGAGTAACCTCTCTACAAAGATCACAAAATAGATTTGAAAGTGAAGCACAATTACTTACAGAGTGTGGCTAAAGGATTGAACAGATGAACTTACAGCCACGAAGCAAAAATGCAAAGACAGAAGGAATCAGCCAAGAGCTCAACAACACACACAGCCTCTTGATCGACAGAGAGTTTTTCCAGAACCTTAGCAAACCTCTCTTCTTCCTTCTTCTTATTCTGCTTTCTCACTGTCCCGAGTCACTGTCACCGTGTCGAAACGCTGCAACCAACTCAGGCGTCGCCAATCACTCTTGCTTCTCATCTGGTTCTCTGAACTCACACCAATACCATCCATGGTCTTCACTGGTGTCTCTGAGCTCGAACCAATGAGCAAGAATCCAACTGATCGCGACCAGTGAACGTTGAAGCCCGAATTGCATCATTTGCAGTGAAATACAGCATAAAGGTCACTTGTTCTTATTCTTCTGATGGAGCTTCATTTGAAATTAACCACTGGCACGATACCTGCAACCTGTAACTTAAAAATCTCACAGCAGATGATTTGATCAGGTGAATCAGAAAAATCAGAAAAGCAGCAGAAACAAACGACAAGTTGTGGATCGGTCAACAGACCGATCCATAGATCTCTGGACCGATCAGGACTCATCCTGATCGGTCTGGGAAGAGTCTGATCGGTCTGTGGACCGATCAGCCTGTGCGTGGATCGGTCCACAGACCGATCCCCCTACGGTTCTGTGGCTTCGTGGCTTATTCCTGATCAGTCACCGGACCGATCAGATAGTCCACAGAAATACTCTGTGTGTTAACTGATCGGTCCACAGACCGATCAGATAACCCACAGAAAGCTTCTGTGTGGTTTCTGATCGGTCCACAGACTGATCAGATACCTAAGGTATCACTGGATCAGTCTGTCGACCGATCCAGTCAACCAAAGTATCACTGGATCGGTCAACAGACCGATCCAAAGTCCCTAAGTTAGTTTTAGAGCCTCCCATCCCTAAAACCTAACGTCTTCCTGGTCCAGAGAACGAGCTACCAAGCCCTCTCTGACCTAGTCCGGAGAACGAGCTGCCGAGCCCTCTCCGACTTCGTCCGGTCTAGAGAACGAGCTACCGAGCCCTCTCTGACTTAGTCCGGAGAACGAGATGTCGAGCCCTTTCCGACTTCGTCTGGTCTAGAGAACGAGCTACCGAGCCCTCTCCGACCTAGTCCGGAGAACGAGCTGCCGAGCCCTCTCCGACTTCGTCTGGTTCAGAGAACGAGCTACCGAGCCCTCTCTGACCTAGTCCGGAGAACGAGCTACCGAGGCCTCTCCGACTTCGTCTGGTCCAGAGAACGAGCTACCGAGCCCTCTCTAACTTCGCGTGCCAAGTATCCGTACTTGGACTTTTCCTCTCCTCATGATCAACCTTGATCATTAATCAGTCTGAGTTTAATTAATATCTGATACAAACTTAAATCAGTATCAACATCAAAACAACAGCCAGGTCAGACTGTATCAACATGCTCAACAGATGGAATTCTGCTTTGTTATTTGACACGAAGTTGTTTTGCTCCTTTTTGCTCCAGAGGCATTCTTCTTTTTTCTCTTCGCATTGATTTTTGGGTGCTACAAAACCATATTTGATCATAAGAAGAATTTCAAAATTAGTCTTGAAAAATACCTTCATACAGTGTTTCCACAGCACGAATTCCCCTTTGAGTCAGGTGAATACTTGTTCCAACCATTATCTTCTTGCTTTAGCAGGTGGTTAGTCATTTTAAAATGGTTTGAATCTAAAACCACTTGTAGGTCCAAGTGAAAGAAGTTAGAAAATTCTCTTGCTATTTGAACTTAGCAAGAACACGATATTAGTAAAAACAGATAACTAACATAAACAGAACAACTTAACAAAAAGTAAGAAGGCAAAAAAAAATTATTTAGTTATAATCAGGATGGTTGTTAATCCAAGGTAATGAAAAAGGTCTACTAGTAAAAATTCTTTCGATGAATGCGGAGTAGCCTCTTACACACTTTGACAAGCTTAGAAATGACTAAGAAAATAAATATAATTGTTGATATTTAATTCGTCACTCCAAAGGACTTTTTATAACCTTCTGAAAGATGTTACTGTTGTGCTGACGTGACTTGGAAGCACCTCGAAACATATGGAGGTGCTTGTAGTGTGGACAAAACTTTATCCGAACTTCAACGGTCAGCCAACGGCTCTGGTTGATGGGAGGGGCCTTAGTTGATCCAAAGCACCTCCTTCTTGAGGCACGAGGGCGCCTCCATGCTCCTTGGAGGCGCCTTCACTCCAAAGTCAACTTTGTAGTTGATTTTTTTGAACTTTGTTCATGTGAGTGATGCTCTAGTAGTCTAGAGTTGAGCTCACCTGAATTCAACTTCAACCTTCTCCTCGAACAGACTTTTTTTGAGCTTCTCGTTCCTCAAACGCTTTGGTACGGGTTCTTTTCATCTGCTGATGTACTATTTCACAACTTTTTGTCCCTCATATGTGTCGAGCCCGTCGACTTGCTTCCCATGTCATCCTTCTCACTTACCGTATCTTCCGCTTAACTTGTTGTGTTTTTAAGTTCATGTACACTTAGATACAAGGTATCAAAAGACATAGACCCTAACTTAAATCGATTGGTCACATTAAAATCAACCTGGGGTACTTTCAATATATACTATATGAATAATTAAAGTAGCTCTATATAAATATAGAGCATTTATTCTGCACTTTCAAACATGGCTTTCAAGTCTTTTTGCGCGACCAAATTTAGATGATTTTATCTCACGGGGGGATTGTGAGTTGTTCACCCTATTTTTATATGAGACAACTCACGGGATGGATTGCAGGTCATTCATCCTATTTTTATTGAAATATTTTTGGTGGATTGTGGGTTAGTCATTCTATACGTGTATGTATATGTGTATACATATGATGTAGTTCGTATTGGGTGGATTGCAGGTCGTTCATCCCATGTACATATGATACATCTCTTTTGGATGGATTGGAGATCATTCTCTATGTATATACAAGTGCATTTCATTATGAGTGGATTGTAAGTCGTTCATTCTTCTATACGATGTATCCTTCTCAAGTCGGTTGTTGGTCACTCACCTTAATATTTTCATTTATACATGGATTGCAAGTTATTCATTTTTACTTATACGATATATCATTGATGAATACATTTGCCAACTTACTAAACTATATTGAGTTGTAGTATAAAATAATACTATAATGTGGGTAATATTGAAAAACAAAAAATTAAGGCGAATTGATAAAATTAATTAAGAAGGGAATAAAAGACAAATGATATAGAAATATAATTTATAAATTATGTTGTTGCTCTTGTTGATTATATTTTCATGCACATTCTCTAATCTCCAGTTCTCCACTTTGCCCTATTTTTCGTGCTCTTCCTTTTGCCTTTTGACCTTTAAATCAATTGCTAAGATATGTATATAATATTAGTGGAGTTATTTTATTGATATGCATATAGTTTAGTTAGTTTTTCTTAATAATATACTTTTATATTGTTATAGTTCATATGTGCAGAGCGAAGCTAGCGCTTTTACAAGCCTAGTTTTTACAGGGCATGATAGGGATAGAACGTAAAGAGAGTGCACCCTTTCGTAAATATCAAAATAATATTTACTTTTTGGTCAATTCAAAACCTTTACCTAATGAGACAATCTTAACTATCTTGAAAAAGGTACTTAATAACTATATGATGAAATGATAATTAAGTTAAATTTAAAGTTTAAAAAAGAAAAGAAAATGAACATACTAAAATTATGAAATTAAAGGACGAGAAAGACACGTTATTTTTTACAAAACATGTAACAATTGCCATGGACATCAATAAAAACATGTGATGTTTTCAAATTCCACGTTTTGGATAGGGCGGGTCATCAAGTAGTTATTATTTTTATTTTTTAATTTTACAAAGATAAATAGATTCAACTAATTCACTTTTGAGGTTAGATTCAATAGACATGGATCGAGATTAACATTCCATTATTGATTAACTAACATTGATAGGCCAATCCTCATATCACGAATAATTAATGTTTACTATAATTTAAATCATCCACACCAATACAATTTGAACGATGTTTATGTTAACCTTGTATCACTCACCGTCTCAAAGTTTTACTTGAACCATGATCAAACTACTTAGTTCCGAATGAAGTTTAGGTGAACTTAAGCCACAAGCAATTGAGCAACTAGTCTTTTTGTTTTTTATTTTTATGTTCCTTTGTAGAATTAACGATTATTTAACTTTAGCCAATGAAACATAATTATTAAAAAAAATAATGAATTAGATAACCGATTCGATCCCAAGAAAATTTTTTATGAGTTGTCAGGATAAATCGAGAAACATTTACGTGTGGTTCAGAAACTAGTATTCAGTGATTGCGTGTTTTATTTGGAGAAAAATCTATGTGATTTCCATGTGAAATGCCTTGTGCAGTGTTGAACGTGGATTTCTTGGCTGACAATAGCGACAAATGATTTCCATGTGAAATGCACTCGATGAAAATGAATATGAACAATGCTGGTGAAAGTGATTGCACGTCTATTCCCTAATTTTGGTGTATTTATATATCGTTAATTTAAAATGTCTTGAAAGATGAGCGCGAATTAAGAATAACCACAAACTATTCGAATATCTACTTTTTTTTTAAAAAAAAAAACACTTGCGCCAGAAGTCAAATGTGATAAAAATGAAGGATTTTTCTTCCCTTAGTTTTTTAGAAGAAAAAAAAATGCTTGAAAATCACATATCGTGTCAGTCTCTGATATATTATTCTTTTTTATCTCGATTAAACTCTGCGTAAATGTATTAAACTAATTTGTTTGAAATATATTTCAAACAAAAAACAAATTAAATCACATATCCTGAATAATTAATAAGTTGCCTAGAGAGAGAGAAAACAAACACTAGTAAATTGAAAAGACATGTTTTTATTGGATCATGGTAGTAGCGGAATAACTGTATTGCATTCTTTGGATGTGGATTATTATTTTTTAAAAATAGCTAATTGCAAACGAGAAACATCAATTTTAGTAGTATTTTTTCTCTAAGTTTTCTTTGTCGTTGAAATTGATCAAATTATAGATCAATATGGGCCACTAAAGTTGTTCATATGAAATCAACGAGTGTGAAGCCTCTTACTTATGGATGGCCATTATCTTAGCGTCTCTTTCAAAACGGTCCCATATATACATTCTGAAATAGGTAAATTATAGATATTTATTCAGTTTTAATCGATCAAGTGGTATTCCTAAATAGGGATAGGAATCATACCTCTTTGATAGCAAGCTCTCTTTGAGTATTAACTCGGCTACATCCGTGGGAGCGAGTGTAAGTCTCTTACATTCAATAAGTCATGACATGTATAGCCATACGCTAGCCATTACAAGTGGTTGATAGAGTTGATCTATCGTAAAGTCAATTTTGTTGAAAACAAACCTACTAGATCCGATCAACACAGCTTCAGACAACAAGTACTATAGTGGTCACCTTAGTTCATCAGTAGCAATTTTAGATATATTTTTCAAGCAAGATTGTACTTTTTTTAAAAAAATAATAATAAAAAAATAAACAAGGGAATAAATACGATTTTCTAAAATATTTTTTTTCTTAAATCATCTAATATATTTTTCTACAATCATTAAGGTACTCGTTCTCACCGTGAATCACACCAATATTATTAACATTCTAAAATTCATTGAATCTGGATTCTTCAAATCTTGGTGGATTCTTCAAATCTTGTTTCTTGAGATGGATGCTTATTTTGTACATTATTTTTGTTAATTGATATAGTATTATTTGCGTATCAAACCCAAGAATCCATGCAGGATTGCATCAACTTGAGCTGCATGTTCATCATTTTTAATAAGACAACTTGATAAAATCAATCAAATAATCGAGCTGTCCATGCATAGTCTCAAATTTCAATCGTTTTTAATAAGACAGCTGATAAATTAGTCGAATACTTTGCATAGGACAACACACATAGTTTTTTCTTGCGTTTAACAAAAATATGACAGGAATATATATAGGACAGAACATATACACGTAGTCGTTTTCCCCCCTAGTGTTTCTCGTGTGGTGTGTATACAGTGTATATATATATAAAATTATTTTTATATTATTATTATGTAACAAAAATATTACATAATAAGTTTTTATTTTCACACTGAATCATGACTTGCGTGCCAAAAGGAATGTTGATTGTTTAGGGGCTTATGAACGCGTATAAGAAATAGAAAATTGGGGGAATTTTAAATAAAAATAATAATACAGTAATACTTAATATATAATAATTTTGACTAAATACAAATAATTTACTACAATAGTATTAAAATAAGCATATTTATAGGATAAAAATAAAATATAAATTTTGTTATTTTTTAGCAATAATAGAAATATAGGGCGCAATACATTAAATCCCAAAATAAAACCACCAACTTCCATTGTCTATATACGTACACGCATACGTCCAACATATGGGCGGAAGGTAAGAAATTAAATTATACACGTAAAAAATATTTTGATAATTATATAAGTTGTGTTTCATGTGTTGGGTAACGTAGATATTATTATTATTATTATTCTTCATCTTCTAAATTAAGAAATGACAAACCGGCTGAAATAGACCGGTGCAATTCGGAATAATATGAATTGTTTAATTAATAAAATGTTCAATAGAAATAAAACACTCTAAATTATATCAATCATGAAAAGACGCCTTTAAAAAAATAAAAGAAAAAAACACCCTATCTTATTTTAAGAAATGAAATTTGAAAGTCCGGTGTTCAATTGGTTATGTGTGACAAATTTATTATAATAGAATAAAAGTTTAGGGGGAAAAAAATCTCTTTCACTGCTAGTAACTTGACAATTAAGACCCTATAATTTATCTTTTTTATATATATATAATTAGAAACCAAAGAGACTTTGATGAGCCTAGTTATCTTTACTTAAAAAAGAAAATGAAATTTGAATATAATAAGAATTAATAAGGAAAAGTTGATAAAAAGTCTGAGAGGCCAAATCAAATTTGGTGGAAAGGCTTTTGTCGTCACCATCGTCACCTTCTATTTAAATCACCGCATGCTGCCATCCGAACGGCAGACACACACACACACACCCCTCTCTCTCTCTCTCTCTCTCTCTCGCTAAATGGAGGCTTCAAGTTCTCTCATGGCGGCCTCCCCCGCCTCGTTACTCGGATCTCTGAGATCGAACACGAACAATGGCAGAAGAAGACAGGTAGCTAGCTAGGGTTCCATTTCTTGAATCTTTTCCTAAAAAGGCTTGATTTTTCCGTCGAGTCTCATGTCTGCGGCGTTTTCTTTTTCCCTATTTAGTTCGCTGTGAGAGCGTGCCGGCCAAGCGGCGATGGGAAGATGATGATTGCTAAGGGAGAGAATGGGTGGAAGATTGATTACTCGGGGGAGAAGCCTGCGACGCCTCTCCTCGATACGATCAACTTCCCTATTCACATGAAGAACCTCTCCCGGAAGGTGATCCTATCTATCTGCGTAGAAATAGGTCGAACAATTGAACCTTTTCGTGACTAATTTGGCGGGAAATACACTGTCTCTAAAATGTTTGCTATAGGATTTGGAGCAGCTGGCTGCTGAGCTCAGAGCGGAAGTTGTGCACACCGTTTCGAAAACTGGAGGGCACTTGAGCTCCAGCTTGGGGGTGGTAGAACTGACTGTGGCTCTTCATTATGTGTTTAATGCTCCTCAAGACAAGATCATTTGGGATGTCGGCCATCAGGTCAGTAATACTATAAATTCGTAGTAGTTTTGCCGCCAAAGTAACTGGTTCAAGCCTAAATCCAAATTGGGGATAATACAGACCTATCCTCACAAGATATTGACTGGAAGGAGGTCGAGGATGCATACAATCAGGCAGACCTCAGGGCTTGCTGGGTTCCCCAAGAGAGATGAGAGCGTTTATGATGCCTTTGGCGTTGGCCACAGTTCCACAAGCATCTCTGCAGGACTCGGTTAGCTAACTTACTCTTATAAATTCCATCTTATGGTTCGGTGTTCAAGTCAGGATGATGTTTACGCCCAGAGAGTTTGACAGGAATGGCTGTTGCAAGAGATCTACTAGGGAAGACGAATCATGTTATTTCAGTGGTTGGAGATGGAGCTATGACTGCTGGCCAGGCCTATGAAGCAATGAACAATGCTGGATACTTGGATTCTAATCTTATTGTCGTGTTGAATGATAATAAACAAGTTTCTCTTCCAACTGCAACCCTTGATGGACCTGCAACTCCTGTTGGGGCACTCAGTAAGGCCCTTACTAAGCTTCAATCCAGCACAAAGTTCCGTATGCTACGTGAAACTGCTAAGGTAGAATCTTGATCCTTAACTAGATTATGCTCTATTTGTTGTTCTTTTAATAATATCAGCAACACATTGATAAAGTTGAGCTGCCGAAATTGTTTCTGTACAGAGAGAATATATCCACTTAAACAAACATTTGATGTGTGAAATACACAGATTTAGGGTATTTATGACCTATTTCAATTAAACCTCACAAAAAGGATATTTTGGTGTGTAAATGTTTCTAAAAACAACAGTATTGTTCATTCTGTTGGGAGTACATTTGAAGAAGCAAGAAACTATCTTCACTTGGAAAGAAAACAATAGCAAAGATATATGTTTAGTGTTTTAGAAATGACTTTCCTTTTTCTCAGGTAGGTAAACTTTATTGTGTTTGATCTGTATTATTTTAGTCTAGTTAAAAGATTTTATGTTGGACAAGATCATTACACCAATTTTTTTTTTGTTTAGAATCTCACAAAGCAAATTGGTGGGCAAGCACATCAGATTGCTTCAAAGGTGGATGAATATGCTCGGGGAATGATGAGTGCCTCTAATTCTACATTGTTTGAGGAACTTGGTCTGTATTATATAGGTCCTGTTGATGGGCACAGTGTAGACGACTTGATCACCATCTTTGAGGAGATCAAGTCCATGCCAGTTCCTGGTCCTGTCCTTATCCATATTGTGACAGAGAAAGGAAAGGGGTATCCCCCTGCTGAGGCTGCTGCAGACAAGATGCACGGTGAGTCTTTCACTCATTCCTCAAAGCTAGAAGTTTCCCTGATAGCTATGGTAATCTGATCCATGTATGCCATGGTGCAGGTGTTGTGAAGTTCGATCCAAAAACTGGCAAGCAATCCATGGCAAAATCCTCCACCCTTTCATACACCCGATACTTTGCAGAATCACTCATCAAAGAGGCCGAGGTTGATGACAAGATTGTGGCTGTGCATGCTGCCATGGGAAGTGGCACTGGGCTGAATTATTTCCAGAAGAGATTTCCAGACAGATGCTATGATGTGGGAATCGCAGAGCAGCATGCAGTCACATTTGCAGCTGGTTTGGCCACTGAGGGCCTCAAGCCTTTCTGTGCTATCTATTCTTCATTTCTGCAACGGGGATATGATCAAGTAAGAGCATAGAACAAAAATTATAATCTCTTCATAACATAGTTGGTCAATATAAAATAGACCAAAGTCTAATGGATCGATTAACTATGACCCATGCAGGTAGTTCATGATGTTGACTTACAGAAGATTCCTGTCCGGTTTGCGCTGGATCGGGCTGGTCTTGTTGGAGCTGATGGACCTACTCATTGTGGAGCATTTGACATCACATACATGGCTTGCTTACCCAATATGGTTGTGATGGCGCCAGCAGATGAATCTGAACTAACGCATATGGTTGCAACAGCAGTGGCCATTGATGACAGACCAAGCTGTTTCAGATTTCCTAGGGGCAATGGAGTTGGGGTTTCCCTGTCTCCAGACTACAAAGGAACTCCTCTCGAGGTGCTTTTCCTATCTTCCCAACAATTTGCATCTGTTAACAAAACTAAGATGATATTAGCAAGAAGAGCTAATAAACCACATATTTTGTTTGATTCAACAGATTGGGAAGGGTAGGATTCTGATGGAAGGAAATAGAGTTGCCATTCTTGGATATGGCTCCATATTGCAGACATGCATAAAAGCTGCAGACTCACTTAGGAACCATGGAATCGTTGCCACGGTAGCTGATGCCCGGTTCTGTAAACCTCTTGATGTGGAGCTTATAAGAAGGTTGGCAAATGAACATGAGATTCTGATCACTGTGGAGGAGGGTTCCATTGGAGGTTTCGGTTCGCATGTCTTGCACTTCTTGACCTTGAGTGGGCTTCTTGATAAGCAGCTCAAGGTAACTTAATTTAATGAAGTTTTTAATCTGTTGTAACTGTGCTGAGCAGTTGATCTGAAATTTGATTTTCATTACAGGCAAGGTCACTGGTTTTGCCAGATCGATACATTGATCATGGATCGCTTCAGGACCAAACTGAAGAAGCTGGACTTACTTCCAAGCACATTGCTCGAACTGTGCTTACCCTTTTGGGCAAACCTAAGGAAGCATTGCAGCTCCACTGAACTACTTTAAACTGGAAGTCAGTGAAATGATGTCAATCTGCACTTCCTATTGTGGCTAGCGATTAATGTAATGAGATATTTATAATCTGTTCTTTACTACACTGTCAGTTAATCACGTACCTTGTTTTCATTATTGTTGCATATTGAAGGGCTGTGTTCTTGTTGCTTCTTCATGAGTAATTCAAAGCTTGTTTCTAAACATTGTAAGATCCGATTCGCTTATAAAAGTACAAAAGGTCAATTTTAACTTTAATATTTCTTCTGATGTGATCATATTCTCCATATTGCAATGGCTTTTTTCATCAGAGAATCTCGCAGGGATCTTGGAGAAAAAGAATGTACGCAGCTGCTAAGAGACATATTGAAATAAATAATCTTATTTACGAGCATGACACTAATCCGGCAGACAAAATGGCATCAGATTCGGTCCCTATTAAATGAAATAAGTGAAGATGCCCAAGGTGGAAAGGAAGATTGATAGAGTTGTGAAACCATCTGCTGTATCCTGAGCTGTAATCATGAATATTTCTCCAACCATAGAAAATCGGAACAAAACACTCAAAAGGCTGTTTTCTATAAAAGAAAAACAATTAATACAAAATTTACAGTAAAAAAATATATAACATATTTTTCATGCAATCATTTTATGAAGGAAAAAAAGGAATAAGAAAAACTCTAAATTTTATTTCTTAAAAATATTAACGAAGTAATAAATAAGAAATAAATTTAAAACAATTATTAAAAAAACAAATATTTTTATTGTTTTTTTTTGTATGGGAAAGTGAAAATCTTATCTAAAGGAAAACAGAATTTTTAAATTTTTTTTCCTTTTTAAAACAAACAAAGAAAATATTACTAAATTTATTGTTATTATTTAAAATCTTTTGAGGGATACATGAAACACACAAGTCTGTTGAAACGCATTCAAACTTCCCTACCTAGAGTAGTTCAGATTCTAGAGTCATTTTCATTATCTTTCTCTATTTATTGCAAGCTGACTGTGTTTTTTTTAGCTTAGAGCAAGTCAAATCATACAAAACTTGCATAAATTATGAGAAGAAATCAAAATAGATAGACAGCTTTATTGAAGCTAAAATGCCGTATGCTCTTTAAGATTCCTATGCAAATGCTCTATACTCGACAAGTTTTATATGATGAACTACAATGATTTATTGTATTAATAAATTAGAAGGACGTCTTTATATTTGATAACTGGTATTTTGTCTCATTGCATCATGAATCCTTGTTGATTTATATGCTCTAAATGGGAATGGGGTTTCTTGTTTGCTCGCTAGTTGTTGATTTTTAGTTTTTCAGTTGGATTTCTCTTCCTCTTCTTCAGTGGAAGTAAATGAAAGGATTGGGAGAATCTTCTCCTCCACTCAAATTTACTATCCAGAAGCTGGATATAATATACATTGTCCATATGCAATGGAGTTTAAAGTTAAGAAAAAAAATAATCTTAAAAAATGTATATTTAATTTTTTTAATTATTTAATGCTTTCTTTTGAAAGGCAATAAGCCTGCTTAATAAATTATTATCATCAATCCACACGTCCAAACTAGCAATCTCTAACGTCAAAATTTCTTAGCTAAGGCTCGATGAGTGGAGAGCCCTACACGCAGCATTTTTGTACAAAAGCAAGTTTTCATGTCTGTAAGACATTCAAATTAGATGTACAAATGAGTTTCATAGAGCTCGTCGTTCAAGCAGGGCGACATGATCTCCTCCTCGAGCATCTGTAAGACCCTACTCATGGAAGGGCGGTTGTCAGGGTTCGAATCAGTGCACATTGCAGCGACGTCAATGATTGCTTCTACTGATTCGACATCTACGCTGCCGCACTTCCTGTCTATAATTTCCTCCAAACTGTTATCTTCTGCCAGCGTATTTAACTGTCAAATGTATAAGAAGTCAAACAAGTGGAGCAGAGATGTCGATTATGGCTAAATAACAAGAAACAGGAGTGTTTTCTTACCCAGCCAACAATGTCCAATCCTCGCCTCACAAAGGATGGATCTGTAGGCCTTTTTCCAGTCACTAACTCCAGCAACAGGACCCCAAAGGAATATGCATCTGACTTATCCGTTGCAATTCCACTTTCGAGGTATTCTGAGAGGCAGGAAAAAGATTACTATCAATTACAACTGAGTGATTCATAAATCATAATACATTTGGTAGAAGCCAAAGTTGTTGTTTGATTCAACTATCTTAACAAGAATCAATTAAATGTTATAGACAACATCTAACACAGTTCAAACTTTCAAGTACTCTTTCCTGAATTCGTTTAGATATCAAAATATCTCTATATCCATCAGAGTTTCCTGCCTAATGAGTATTTCCTCTTGAAACATTATAATGTCTTAAAAACTATAGTGTTGAGGACACCAGTAATTTTCAAAGTTAGTAGAAAACCTGGTGCGAGGTAGCCAAAAGTGCCTGCTACTACAGTGGTGACATGTGCATCGCCATCTACAAGCAATTTAGCAAGACCAAAATCTGACAGATGAGGCTCCAAGCTCCTATCAAGTAAAATGTTGCTAGATTTGAAGTCCTTGTGAACTATTCTGGGAGTGCAATCATGGTGCAAGTATGCTAATCCTTTTGCAGCCCCAAGAGCAATCTTCATACGTGCATTCCAGTTCAATGGGTGCTCTTCTTGACTATCTTCTGGAAAAAGAAAGATTCAGTGAATTAAAAACAAAAGAAAGCATAGTCAATATCTTCAAATGATAGGAATCAATGTCATGTCTAATAGAGATACAACAAAGAAGAAATCTTTTGTAAGGGGAGATCTGAATAGCTAGACATGGATAAATATTATGTTATACTACAAAGAGAGTTAACATGTCTTCAAACTCATCATTTACAAAGAAATTAAGAAAAATTTCCACACAAAAATATACATTTTGCTTGAGAAAATTACCATGAAGGTAATGATCTAGGCTCCCCAAATCCAGATAATCATAAATGAGAAGCCTTGCAGATTGGAGTCTACAATAGCCTCGAAGATTCACAAGGTTGACGTGCTTGATACTACCCAAAATCTCAAGCTCCCTCTCAAAAATCTGATTTGATATCTCTCGGTTCCTATCAATCTTTTTAACAGCAAAAACACAGTTATCATCAATCACCATCTTGTAGACTGTACCAAATCCTCCAGAACCAATCATATCATCTTCATCAAGCAACTCCAGCTTTTTTATAATTTCTTGAGATGAATATGGGAGATTTCCATGAAAAATAACAAGCTTGCTTCCTGAGAAGAGACATATTGAGTCAAATAGGTTATTCACCAGGATTGAGTCCTATTAATAGGCATTTAAACAACTGAGCTTACCACCATCTTGCACAAGTTGTTTCTTTACTTTTACGTAGGTTCCAGCAAGTCTTTCCTTTCTCGACAGTAAGCAAATCCATAAGAATGCAAGGATTGTAACTAAAGCAAAGGCCATGGTAGTGACAGCGCCAATAATGATACCATTCAAAAAATGTGATGATCTTTTGGACGAATATGATGCTAATCCTGAAATTTTTTTAAGGGTTAGCTAAAAGATGCACCAAGGACATTATGAACCAAAATTACACAAGTTCCTTTGTAAAAGGAAAATCAAATAGATGGAGCAAGTTCAGTAGCTCCCAGCAAGAAGAAAAGTTATGCTCTCTTCAAACATACCAGGAGAAGCAAAAGCGTCGGAATGTGGTAATACTGCAGGAAAGCCCAATGTACCACCAGTGCTATGACAAACTTTCTGAATTGGCAAACCACATAGTTCCAAATTCCCAACAAACCTGCATTAGCATCCCTTCCAAATTATCATATAGATACTTGAACTAAAACATAAGAAGAGTAGTGGACACTTAGTGAAATGTAACAAAATCTCAGTTGCCCTAGCAAACAATTGGATCCCATATACACAAGTAATGATGCAAGTTAATGAAGCATCAAAGAGAATACAAGAATTACTCACGAAGTGCGTTGAAAAGTTCCAAGGACGCCAACAGTTGGAACCTCACCAGACAAGAAATTTGTTGATAAATTTCTACAGTTAAAGAAATCACTGTCAAACATTGAACTCTGAAATGGGAAACCGCTGAGCTACCAACAATTACATGAAGACTCACAGAACTCGTAGTTGGCTCAGCCGGCCAATAGTTGGTGGAATTGTGCCCTTGAGTAAATTGTTAGACAAATCCCTACAATTTTTTATTATATCAAGCTCAAGAAAACTGAATGAACAAATAACAATAGACTAAAAGAGAACAAGGGATTGGAGAAAGTACAGGATGGTAAGGTGCACAAGTTCTCCAATCTCAGGTGGAATGCTTCCTTGAAGGTAATTATATCTCAGATATCTTCAAAGAAAGTGTGAAAATTTCAAGCAACAAGATCCAGTAAATTTGCATTGCTAATAAATAAAAAAAAATGAATATATATATATATATATGACTAAGAAGAAAAAGGTATACAATGCTCTTAGCTCAGTGCAGTTTTTTATCTCAATTGGAATAGGACCATGCAAGCTGTTCCGGTGTAAAGCCCTGCCACGATACACATATCCTTGTAAGAATTCATTAGCTCACAGCTATTAGAGATTAGAAAAGTCATCTGAAATAACTATCTCATCATTTTCATGACTACGATGCATTCTGGACATTGAAAGAACACTCCTCTTACTTCAATACTATCTCAAATTGAGATCAAACACTAGTGAGGAAAATATGAATTTAAGAAAGAGTTTATTGAAGAGAAACAAAGAAAAATAAATTCTAAGGTTTTGTATGGTCATCTACCAAATGGCGGATCAAAGTCCCCTTGTTCGGTGTTTAGTATACCGCTACATTTTTACATGTCCTTATTTTTTGGTCAGAATCGCCACGTAATGGCTTGCATACATTCAGAGATTTTCTATAAGGAAAAAAGGATTGAAAAGAAAAATGTCCTTACAATCTCTGAAGCCTTTGGAGCCGGCCAATACTCGCGGAGATGATGCCGCTGAGTTGCATATAAGGTAAGTCACTGCCATGGAGCATGAAGTAGGTTTTGGTCAAGTTAGACGCACGCAAAGAGAAAAGATAGAGAACCTAAATTATTAAACAAAAGATTCGTATATAGGACAGAACAGATACATTGATCGGACAGTGAGGTCGGAGAGGTGGCAGGATACGCCGAGCCAGGATGAGCATGGATGAGAATCGGTACGTCGCCAGCTCCACAGCAGTTGCTTGGAATCGTTGAAGCCAATCTTGAGCTCCAGAAGAGCTTCACCTTCGAACCAAACCAAATCCACTCACTCCACAATCTTTCCCACTCGATCAAACCGTATAAAGCAGAGAATTTTACCATCAGGAGTTAAGGCGCTGGCGAAGGCCACAAATGAGGCGAGAGTCCACCATGAAATGGCGATGCTGACACCGAGTTGCTTCCTTACCATTGACTGCTTCCTCGCTTGGACTTGAGGAAAGCTACTGAGGTGAGTGGTAAAGGAGGAACAGAGACTCAGAGAGCATAAATTAGGGATGACAGTGCGGGTCCGTGTCGGGAACCGTGCAGCGACGAAGGAATCTCAATTCAAATTGAAGAGGGTCGGTACGCAATATTGAATATTGGAGGGTAAATAATTCAAATTGAAAGTCTAAGCCTCAACCATTGAATCGAAAAGACTGCTTCCTCGCTTGGACTTCTTCCAGATTGACTGTTCTTTTCGCCTTAGCTATGAATATTGTTGTGCTTAATTTATCTAGTTTTTTTTCCTCTCTATCTTGTTGCATTCTTTTTCATTCTACTTACTTTGATTGGCTCGGTTATAACTTGTAAGTATTTGTAAGTTATCACTTATTAGTAAGACTAGATATTATATTGAGAAATTAAAGAATTGATTGGTGTCCTTTGATAATTCATCTAATGTTAAGGACCAAGTTGAAAATTTGCCTTAGAAAAGGTATGGGTTTTTGTGCCTTGCACGTGTTACACACGTGAATTGTCGGAAAATAAGACCTGGATTATAGCCCATGGGCCCGAGCTTGAAACCGAAACGAGAAATGAGGCGCCGATTATGTGGACACCTTTCTTCCAACGCACATGTAATTCGTCGCTGACTGGGTTTAAACTGGTTCGACTGGGTCAATGTCACGAATCGAACTGCTTCTGCTTGGTGCCGGAAAATTTAGGTCGTCCAATAGGACCGGACCACCACCAGATATTCCATGGGCCCATTCAGGGAGTTCGCATGCGTTAGTCGAGACAGGCATCAGGAAGAAATTAAATTAAATTGAATTAAAATCTTTAGTATCATATGGTATTTAAATTCTTTTTAAAATCCAGTAATATATATTTTAAAAAAATATATACTTTAGTTTTCAAAAAATTATTGTTTAAAAATAAATATAATAATATATTCGGACAATTGGAAAACTGAATTCGAATTTGGCAGAGCCGAATCAACCGAGATCGGTTCCGTGGTCCCTGTCTTAGGAGAGACACTGGGAAGAGAGCACGTTATCTTACCGTTGTTTGATTCATAATTTCCCTGGTCTAAAATAAAGTGTTCTGCCCACCCCCACTATTGCAGGCCTTCGATTCTCGAGAAGATTCGAAAGCGGCAGCTCCAACCCGCAACCAATCACAAGCTAGGTAAACGAAGGGGTAGCCAGAAAGAAGAAATAAAACGTGATCAACAACTCTGCTTGGGACAATTACGTTTTTAAACGCGGCCTCCGTAATCAGCAAGCGCCTTCGAAGAGCCTTGATATCAAATTCCGGATTGATTATTAAATATTTTAGGTTAAATTAGTCAGCCAGCCTTATTTAGTGGTCCGGCCTCCATTTGCCAACTTATTGCTCCCTTTTTAAGCAACGTTTTATCTGATCAATCACTCGTTTTCTCTCATCCATTCGCTCGAGCTTTCTGTGTTCAGTTGCAATTGGTGGCGGCGATGGCAAGCATGGCGGAACCGTAACTTCTCAGATTCGAATCCTACTAAAAAGCCTAGGTATCGCGTTGAATCGTCTATCTCGATTCTTTTGGTGCAAAGATAGGTAGGTGTATACGATCGTTTCTTTGGAACATTCGGCACAATACCGCGAGCCCAAGATAGATAGGTGGTGGTGGAGAACGGCGGGGTGGAGCAGAGATGACGGACAAGATCAAGATTGGCGTCTGCGTGATGGAAAAGAAGGTGAGATGCCGTCAGGTTTGATTGTTCGTCTCGCGTTTTGGAACCTTTTGCTTGTGGCGTGAAATCTTCCGTTGAGAAATGACGTGACGTGAGTTTTAGCTCTTTGTTTCTATATTCTGCCTTAACTCTATCCTTCGGTTTCTTGAGTAGTTCTCTCGTTCGCTCTTGATGTCGTGGATGGCCTCATGTTTGTCTCATTTCTTTGATTTATTGGAGTTACCCTTTAATCAAGTTATTCTGTTGTGCATTGCCGACATTTGGATGTCTCTTTGGGGGCAAGAGTGCTGAGTGAAAAGAGCGCTGGGACGATTTTGTTCGCTTTGTTTCCCTTGGTGAATTGTGTAAACACTTGTTTCTTTTAGAAGCATAGTTTCCCTTTTTCTTGTGGCATGAAGTATTCTGACGAGAAATGACGTGACATGCTTTTATCTCTTAACTCCGCCCATGATGACCGGTCATGGCCGGTCCCAAGCCCGGATAAAGGAGGAGGGTTGCGTTAGGTTGCCAGCCAACGTCAAACTATGACAAATATTCAATGAATGAATCCATTAAACTATTGTGCTAATGCTAGGTTGTTCCTCGGAAGGAACGCGTTGCAGGGTCCGACTGTAACGTCTCGGCAAGGACCGCTACATCTCCAGAACTCGGGTGTAGTGATAAATATGCAAGAGTTCGCGTTACAGGGTCCGACTGTAACGTCTCAGCAAGGACCGCTACATCTCCATGAGAACTTGGGTGTAGTGTTAAATAGGCAAAAGTTCTCACATCATAGGTTAGATAAGAACAAATATGATAGGAAAACTAATAATCTAAGATTTGGAACATGGAATATAAGAACTCTCACTGGTAAATCAATGGAGGTAGTAGATATGATGATTAGGAGAAAAATTAGTATTTTGTGTGTACAAGAGACAAAATGGATAGGCGAGAAGGCAAAGATGATAGAGAACTTGGGTTTTAAGTTATGGTACACTGGAAAGAGTAAAGCAAGAAATGAAGTGGGTATCATTGTAGATAGTTTGTTAAAGGATGAAGTTGTAGGAGTAGTTAGAAAAGGAGATAGAATTATAACCCTTAAGATAATAGTGGCGAAAGAAACTATGAACATAATTAGCGTATATGCACCACAAGTAGGATTAGATGAAGCTACCAAATCAAGGTTTTGGGAGGACTTAGATGAAATATTATAAAATATTCCACCAAATGAAATGATTTTAATAGGAGGTGATTTAAATGGGCATGTCGGAGTGAAAAATGAGGAATATGAGAGAGTACATGGGAGTTATGGGTTTGGAACGAGGAATGAGGAAGGGAAAACTATATTAGATTTTGCGATAGCATATGACCTTATATTAGCTAATACGTTTTTTAAGAAAAGAGAAGAACACTTAGTCACATTCAAAAGTGGGAATAATAAATCGCAAATTGACTTTCTTATGGTTAGGAAGAAGGATAGAAAGATTTGTAAAGATTGCAAAGTCATCCCTGGAGAAAGCTTAACTACCCAACATAGGGTAGTAGTGTTGGATATACGCCTCAAACATAGTATCAATAGAAAGAAAATATATACAATTCCTAGAATTAAGTGGTGGAAGTTAAAGGATGGGAAACAAAATATATTTAAGGAGAAGTACAAGCATTAGGTGAAATATACGATGACTCTAATACAACATGAGATAAGATGGTATCAAAATTGAAAATAGTAGCTAAGAGTGTACTCGGTGAGTCAAAGGGACATGCACCACTAAGTAAAGAATCTTGGTGGTGGAATGAGAAAGTACAAGAGAAAGTGAAGGAAAAACGAATAGCTTATAAGGAATTATATATTTGTAAGAACGAGGAAAACTTAAAAAAATATACAATAGCCAAGAAAGAAGCTAAGAAAGTAGTGAGTGAAGCAAAAAATGAAACTTTTGAACGCTTATATCAAAAATTGGATACAAAAGAAGGGGAAAGAGACATTTATAGAATAACTAAAGTGAGAGAAAGGAAAATAAGAGATCTTAGTCAAATAAAATGTATTAAAGATGAATGTAATAGGGTATTAGTAAATGATGGAGAAATAAAAGAGCGGTGGAAGAGGTATTTTCATCAACTTTTTAATGAAGGTTTAGGTGATCAACTTAACTTAGGTAATTTAATTAGGTCAAATGAACATAGAAATTTTAATTTTTATCGTAGAATTCAAACTTCAGAAGTAAAACAAACTTTAAATGAGATGCACAATGGAAAAGCCATTGGATCGGATGATATTCCGATAGAGGTATGGAAGTGCTTAGGGAAACAAGGCATTGAATGACTTACAAAATTATTTAACATGATATTGAAAACGAAAAGAATGCCTGATCAATGGAGGATAAGTACTCTAGTTCCCTTATATAAGAACAAGGGAGACATACAAAATTGTGCAAACTATAGGGGTATTAAACTAATGAGTCATACTATGAAACTTTGAGAAAAAGTAATAGAAAAAAGATTAAGGAAGGAGACCACAGTGACAGAAAATCAATTTGGGTTCATGTCTGGAAGGTCGACAATAGAAGCTATACATCTCCTTAGACAATTAATTGAAAAATATCGGGAGCAAAAACAAGATCTACACATGGTATTCATTGACTTAGAAAAAGCTTATGATAGAGTACCAAGAGAAATTATATGGAGAGTTTTAGAAAAGAGAGGTGTTAGCGTAACATATATTGAACTAATTAAGGATATGTATGAGGATGTAACGACCAGAGTAAAGACTTCAGGCGGAGTAACTGAAGCATTTCCAATAAAGATAGGGTTACATCAAGGATCAACCCTAAGTTCCTATCTTTTTACACTAATTATGGACGAACTCACTGCGCACATTCAAGACACAGTACCGTGGTGCATGTTGTTTGCAGATGATATTATTTTGGTAGATGAGACACGTGAAGAAGTAAATGCTAAGCTAGAATTTTGGAGGGAAACACTAGAAGGGAAAAGTTTTAAGCTTAGTAGATTAAAGACAGAATATATGAAATTTAAGTTTAGCAATATTAGAAGTAATGAAACAATTGTTAAGATAGGAGAGGACGAGTTGCCCGGAATCGAGAGATTTAAATATTTAGGATCATTTTTACAAAATGATGGAGGGATTGAGAGAGATGTCTTACATAGAATACAAGCAGGATGGGTGAAATGGAGGGGAGCGTCGGGTGTTTTATGTGACTGTAAAGTACCTCTTAAACTTAAAGGTAAGTTCTATAAAACCGCAGTTAGACCTGTTATGTTATATGGAGCTGAATGTTGGGCTATGACTTGAGCACATGAGCATAAGATGAGAGTTGCAGAGATGAGGATGTTAAGGTGGATGTGTGGGCATACGAAGATGGACAAAATAAGGAATGAGAGCATTAAAGAGAAAGTCGGAGTTGCATCTATTGAGGACAAACTCCGAGAGATACGTTTAAGATGGTATGGACATGTACTTAGACGACCAATAAATGCTCCAGTTAGGCGATGTGAAACTATGATAAACATGCATATCAAACGAGGAAGAGGACGACCAAAAAAGACTTGGTTAGCAACAATAAAACAAGATAAAATTTATTTAAATATAGATGATGATATAATAGGAGATAGGGCTTAATGGCGTAAAAGGATTCATACAGCCAACCCCACCTAGTGGGAAAATGCTTGGTTGTTGTTGTTGTTGTTCTGTTTTATCTCTTTCCTTTGGTTTATTGAGTTTCATTTGAATGTCTCTCTGGGACAAGAGTGCTGAGTAAACAAAGAGCGTTAGGACGATTTCATTTACCTTTTTTCTCATTTTGCCCTGATGAAGTGTACAGATACTCGTTTCTTTTCTTAAGAAGTGGTGGTAATGCTTATCTCTCTCTCTCTCGTTAAATTGATGTCCTCGATGATGATCATAAAGACCTGCAAATCTCAACTATTTGAATCCAGCTATACAATTGTATCACTCCATTCCACTATAATTTACTATTAGGGCTTTACTCTTTTTACAATTAACTCTAAATTAATCCAAATTATGTAATTTTAAAATCCATTGATCGTCTCTAAACACAGTTTTCATCTCAATCAAATTTCTCTTTTCTTGGTGCTACAACTAATTGCATCTTTCCTATTAACTTCATAGATTCATCTTAGTGTTCTCATCACTTTGGTACATGATTCCTTAACTGCCTTACACTTTGATTCATGATGAACCATACCTTAGTTTTATTACAATTTTTATGTCCAAGGAGCACACATTATCACAAGATTCCCAAAGCTCGTTCCTGTTTCATCCACTCATTTTTTTTATATTTTATAACGGTACTTTCATTGCTCTCTCACTCATTCCTCAGTCCATTACAAAATTTTTATTGTGAATTTGTAGTTTTTGGTTGTTTTTCTCTCATTACTTAATCTTGTGGACATTTAGAACAAATTTCTATTGATAATTTTCCCTTCATTAGAAAATAATGTTGGCTATTATTCTTACATTATGAATTGTTGCATTATAGGTCTCATCTGCACCTATGGTCCAAATCTTGGAGAGGTTGCAAGCTTTTGGAGAATTTGAGGTGCGTTCTTTGTTTCTTGATTGGTTGTTTGACCTTTTAGGCTTTCATCTTCCTCTGGAAACAAAAATCTTGAAGCATGTGGCAGAATGCACTAGTTTCATGGTCAAGCTTATTCACCCAGCTTATATTTGATTATAAATTTCATCAATTATACTTTGTTTGCATATCTTTTCTCCAACTGTGTTGATAAGCATCCTTTTGACCAAATACTAATGCATTTGAGAGAGTATTTGTACAAATTACATGAGACTAGAAAATGGTTGATGTTGTTTTATGTATTTTTCCTGTAAAACTTTTTGCATTTATACTAGGCGATAGCATTCATCTTGGTCATTTGTTATTGACACATTGGATTTGGTGATGCATCTGTTTCATTTTTTAGGAAATCAGTAACGTTCAGAAAGTTTTTATTATTAGTGAATGATGTATATATGGAACTGCAGATATGTCAAACAGTAGAATTCTCTTGTAATACATGTTTTCTTTCTCAAGTTGCCATTCAATCTCAGTTCATGAACTAGTAACTTGCATTGGATAACTATTGTATACAAAACATAGAGATCAATTTAATCTTGTTCTTGTTTCTTATTTATCGGTCTTGTTGGTTCACTTTAATTAATTTGGTTAGTGGTATTATGTTTCTGAATTCATGTTTTATCTTTTGTTTAGGCCATTTCAAGGTTAATCATTGATTGTGTTCTGTGATATTGATAATTTATTTGATTGGGAGGTGGGTGATAATGTAGAAGAAAAGTGAAATATATGTGATCCGACAGACCATATAATGTGAATGAAGATATCTTGCAATGATTTTTGAAGATCTATGCAGCGGTAAATATAGAATTTTTGAGTCAAGAAGACAAACTAATACTACTTCTCCCAGTGTTAATTAAGAGATGCAAATGATAAAGGATAGTTAGTAATTTGTTATAATATATTGATAAATTTTATCAAAATTTGGGGTGGTGGGTGGAGGCATCACCCTAGCTCCCGTATTTGTTCGCCCTTGTTGTTACTTATGGCATAGTTATGTTTTTGTTTCTCTTCATTCATCTCATCATCAACATGCCATGTTAGCCTTAACTATTTGGGTTCAACAACAACAAAGATCAATCCTTCCATTGGACTCTACATGAGGCTTATACCATGTTAGGTCAATCAACTCAATTCTTACACTAGCTGATAGGTGGTGTTTGCTTCTGTTCTTATGTATGAAATAGTTATGTTTCTGGCTCTCTTCATTCATATCTGTTGGTTGGTCCTAGGAAGATCATACCGGTTTCACTATACAAAAATTTTGTACATGTGTCGAACCTTTCATAAATAACTTATTGTGTTATTTAGAAGTTAAATTAGGAATCGCAGACGGAACTTAACATCATTGATTCCAAATTTAACTTATCTGTTCTTAATAGTTTAGATTTGGATCGCAAACGGAACTTAACACTATTGATCCAAATCCACCTATGTTATAAATTCCATTAAATATTAATTTCCAAAATTGGCTTCCAGGACTGCATGGCGAGGCACAGGACCTTCTTGGGTATGGGAGTATCCACCACTGCCTAGGCAAAGCCTTTTAAGGAAAGCTAATATTTAATTTCCTTATATAACTCTAGGTTTAACCAAAAGGAACAATTGAATCACAAATTCGAAAAACAAAACAAAGAAAACACAACTTCGAAACAAATCCGAAAAACTAGAATCTAATGCCTCTTGTGTTTGGAATTCTTACAAAGAAAAATAACTAGCATGATGCGGAAAACAATTGCTAATTATACCTTCTCTTTGTATGCTAATAACCTCGAGATCTTCTGCCGTATTCCTTGTCTCGCCTTGGACGTCGTGTGGGCGACTATCCTCCAAGATGAACACCACCCAAAGCCTTCTTCCTCCTCTAGAATTCGGCCACCACCACCACCAAGGAGCAAAAGAGAGCAAGGAGAAAAGAGAGGGAGAGAGGGCCGACCACAAGAGGATCACCAAGCAAGAGAATAAGAATTGTTATTTCATGTGACCTCTCCTCCCCTTCTTTTATAATACTTGCCCAAGGCAAATAAAGAAAGATTTTTTACAAAAATTAAAATCTTCCTCTTATTTTTCCTTTTCCCATTTTATTTTTCCTTTCTTTCCTCTTGATTGAATCAATCACCAATCATGGATTGATTGGAGATTTAATTTGGCCGGCCCCTTGCTTGGGCAGCAAGCAAGGGTGGCCGACCACATCATCAAGGGGAAGAAAATTTTTTATAAAATTTTATAAAAGAAGAAATCCTCTTATAAAATTTTACAAGCTCTTTTTCCTAAAGTGGATGTTAAAAAAGGAAAGTTTTAAAAATTAAAAACATGTTTTAAAATTTAAAACTTTTCTTCTAAAAATTTCCTTTTTTAAATGGTTACAAAAATAGAAAATTTTAATTTTAAAATTTCTCTTCCTTTTTTCTAAAACCATGAGGATGGTTAAAAAAGGAAAGTTTTAAAACTTTTAAAACTCTCTATTAAACCATGTGGCCTAATTCAAATAAGGAAAGTTTTATATTTTAAAATTTCTCTTTTAAAACTTATAGTTTTCTACAAAGAGAAGATTTTAAAAATTCAAAACACCCCTCCTTATTTGACAAATTGTGGCCGACCCTTCATTGCTTGGACACCAAGCAAAGGGCCAACCCCTTAAGAGGAGATGGTGGTCGGCCCTTGCTTGGTCACCAAGCCTTAGGCCGACCTCCTTCTTGGACACCAAGAAGGACTTTTATTTGGATGGACTTGAGGCTTTAATGAAGCTACGACAGGACCTAGAGGAGAAATTGGTTTTGGCCTTCCGATGAGCTTAAGTATCCCGTGTTCGCCCCGAACACACAACTCAAGCTCATCAATTAATTGAACAACTACACTTAACAAATAAAATGTAGACATTTGACCAATGTGATTCTTTCATTTCAAAAATAAATGTTTACAAAAGCTAGGCTTTTAGTATACACTCTAACAATATCATCATCATCGAGCCATGTTAGTCCTAACTATTTAGGGTCAGCACAAAAGATCTTATCCTCCCATTTAACTCTACACAAGGCATAATGGAATTTGATACAAGGGCTTAATGCTACGTCAATTGCCTAATTTTTAAACTAGTTGACTGGAGCAATTTCTGTTTCTCTTCATCACATCATCGTCTTCCAGCCATGTTATTCCTAAATATCTAGGGTTTAGGGTCAACAACAAAGAAGTTAACTTTCCATTAAACTCTATGCAAGGCTTATTCCATGTTAGTAATAAATATCTACATATTTCTCTCTTTTTGTCAGGTAAACTGCATTTCATTGGCCACATTATTTCCTTGGCTAAAAGTGTATTTATTTGTATTGACCTTAGCCATTAGTCAGTTATTTTTTTTATATAACAAATTGGCGACAAATTTCCCTCTCCTTCTCCTTTATGAATTGTTCTTGTCCTGCTCAATCATGAAATATTTTTTCATTATTATTATTATTTTTATTTTGCTTAAAGTGAATTGCTTCTACATCATGTCTCTGTATGACCAATTCAATCTAATATATTTTTGTGGATGAAGATTATCATTTTTGGGGACAAGGTTATTATTGAGGACCCAATAGAGAGGTGAGTCACACAATCGCAATTTGCTTTCTTTTTTTTTTTCCTTTTGAATTTTCGTTATTGAATTATTGTGATTCTGTCATTACACTCTAGAAATGCACTATAAGTACAGTACTATGATTTACCTTTTCAGGTCTTCCACATCATTAAATATAGTTGAATTAATGCATTTGATAGTGTAAAAAATAATAAATATTTGTAGGATAGGTACAGTTTTGGCTAGTCACTAGCGGTATGATGTGCCTTGTCACGAATCTAGGATATGCTACAGAGCAGGAGGTCAAAATTCACTGTTTTGTTTAGTGAAGTTTGATACTCATGGACCATGGTGCGGTTCCCCAAAAGGAGATTTTAACTTAGGTATTTAGTTTTGTAGATCGTTTTCAATCTGCACTGGTTTCCTTGTTCTGTGTAACCTTTGCATGAAAACTTATACATCTTTTTTTAAGGATACTTCTTGGTTAACCTAAAACATGTCCTTCGGCCAAAAAAACAATTTTCTTTAGCCATCATTCTCTAAATATGCTCAACATTTCAGCTGGCCAATTTGTGACTGCTTGATTGCCTTCTGCTCCTCTGGTTACCCACTTCAAAAAGCTGAGATGTATGCAGCTCTTCGGAAGTAAGTTTTTTTTTCCTTTAGTTTGCAAATTGTTTTTCTAACAAAACTAGCATCCACTATATTTTGTTGTATTTACAGTCCTGACACTTGGAAATGCTCATCTTGTCTGTTGGTTTATTTCTGTTTTAAATTCGTTCTCCAAAATTTTGTTCATAGGCATGTTTTTAGTCATTTGATTAAGTGGAAGATTCTTTTCACTTATCAATTTATCATGTGCAAGTTTTATATTTTGCTATCAATTAAATAAACAATATGAACTTGGGATGACAGCTTTAGTAATTGGTAAAGCTCGTGAAATATAGCATATGGGAATTTCTCATTCTTAGGCAACTCGACACATTAATTTGAGATTCCAAGTAACATTGGTTCTGGTAAAACTTGAAATTTAAAAGATTATGTTTTGAAAACTACCTTCTTAATTTTCTACATGCCACTTATGCTAATAGGTGTACATCCAAACTAGTCATCATTTGGTAAAAGGAAGTAGCAATTCTGGTATTATGAAACCTATGATAGTTTGTATTTTCTTTAAATCCACCATTCGTTTTTGTTTTTTCTCTTGGATAGAGGGAATAATTTATTACATGCATTATCTGCATTTGGTTGTAGGCTATTTGTAAACTATTTTAATATAGTCTGTCCTACATCTTGCTAGTGCCCAACACCAAATTATAGACATCTGATGTGTGTGATCCTAATTAATGCCATAATAACACATAATTTAGTATAGCGTACCTCAATCATTGTCAATTCAACCCATTCCTTAAACCTGAGATAAGCAAATAAATGAGCACAAATATGCAGAGTAGGTATACAATGACAATGTTAACATAGATACAAGGTTCTAAAATTTGCTAGGCGCTAGACCAGTGCCAGTGCCTAGGCCGCCTAGGCGGGGACTAGACGCCACTAGGCGGATTCCATGGTTTCAATATAAATTACATAATAAATCACATACTATGACTCCAACACAATAACATCAAATTTAAAATGAGTTCAAAATTACATAACTAATAAAATATCACATATTTATTCTACTTCTATTTCTCCATAATTTTCAACAACTTGTCCATTGGGCATAATTTATTAATTTTTTTAAAATATATTTTTATATATTTAAATTTGATTTTCATGAATGAATAAAATTTATTAGATTTTTTTATTTTAAATATATCTTTATATATTTTATTGGGATAATTTAATTAGGTTTTTTGAAAGTCTGTTCGAACTATCCCATTTAAGTTAGGAGTTGATTGCTTAATTAAACGCTGTACCTAAGTTGAACTTATTGGAAATTATGAGAAATGCTCAGTACCGCTATCGACAGCCTGCCTCGCAACCGTGACATCTCCGACGCCGTTGGAGGTATCTCGCGAGGCCTCCGACACCGCTAGAGGCGTTCCATGGTGTCGGAATCATCCCACGACGCCTCGAATGATCGAAGAAGCGAAGAAATTAATAGAGTTTACCTTGAATGATCGGTAGACAAAGAGGCGATCGAAGAAGCAAAATCCGCGACAATGGGTGGCTAGGCCGCCTATCACCGTTTCGGTGCGGTTGGCGGCCGTCTAATCTGAAATTTAGAACACTGCATTGATATAAACTAAGGCTCAATAACATAGGTAAACTATTGATATATCATAAACTTGAGATTGAATATAAACAAAGGAACTACAAAAATATTCAACAATGATTCATAGTATCTGTATATTTCTTCATTGCAACAATCTATCACATATGTATACTTCTCCAAACATACAATAAATACTAACTAAAATATATGATAGATGATAATCAATGTGTATGAACCTAGTTTACACCAATTTACATAATCACACACTCCACAAGCCTATATCATACACCTCCACCAAAAACTGCATGATCCTCAACTCATCAACATAGTGCCATTGCAACAAGTCACATGACTCATCATCTCTGATGCAAAATGCACTACAATAACAAGGCTGCTCTAGTATCCATCTGATCACCCACCTCAATTTATGCTCATCCACAACACTACCCATTTATCCTATACATGGAGCTTTAAGGTATTATCATACTGCTTGTGGTTCCATTCAATCACTCTCTTCTTCTTTAGCCATCCTTAACATTGCTCAATCACTCAATGCAATTGCATCATTGAGGCAATACTACCACACTATATGACGGTTGTCTAGAAGATCAACTATCTTTTTGTCTGCCCATTACTCTTCTTAGAGATGCAACCGGAAACAACCAACCACACAACACCTTGCTCTTGATCTCTTCCCACGTGTAACACCACTTTGACTACAACCCACAAAACCTTCTATAATCCCACTTGTAAAGTTGATTGACCACCTGATCTGATCACACCAACACCAAGGAGTCACTTCCCCTGGATAAGACAATTACCTATTAGTCTATAACTGCCATTTTATAAGGAGAATATCCACTGGAAAAGAAAGGGGTTAGAAACCTATGTTGATTAGTGACTCATTGCTTGCAAATTGCTCCCCATTTGAAAGTTGGATTCTTTAAGTTTCTGGAAAATTTGATTTACATGATCAATTATAAATTTGAATCGATAGATCAATCATATATTTATATGCTTAATGAAATAAATTGGAGAACATAGATACAAAAATAAACAATCTACTGGAAAAACTAACATCAAATGAAGTTGTTGAAATAAATCTAGAATGGTTTAGTTGAGCTAATGTTATGGCTGACAAGATTCATATGTCAATATGAGACACAATGATGTAGTAGCCCTGGTTTACACCTAGAGACATAATGTTGAAGTAGGTTGGAACAAAATGTCTTCCAAAGAAGTGTAGAATTGTAGATGCAACTAATTTCATTGAGTAGTTTAGGAGAATATTTGATGTAGCACAAGAGGAGATTGAGTGTTGGGCAATTTGGGGAGTAGAAATCTGGAATAAAGTGGTAAGGAATGTAGAAACTTAGGTATCACACCTAAGGGTTCCTAGACATCACACCATAGAGGGATTGTATCACACAACCTAAGAGAACTCTCAAAATATTGATATCTATTTCATATCACAGCATTACAGCAGTACACACATTTATACTAGGATTCACAAAGGACTCAAGCAACATAAATGCTAATAGATGGACTCATTGAAAACACAAAGGACTCATAAAGACACATAGGAAACTTAAAAGACTCATTTATATGCTACAATTTTCCAAGCATGGGAAATTAAAGCATATTGGAATTGTTGGTCATTTAATGTTGACTTTTGACTTTAACCCTTAAGAACTGATGAACTTTATTTCATTTCTCAAGTAGGTTTATCATCTTCCAAGACATGCCAATTTAATAGTGAATTTTAGATTTTTTTTTTAGACTTTTAATGGAGTTTGCCACTTGTCTCCATCAACTCTCTCGGGTGAGAAAAACTTGTCCCTGACGAGTTAAAAATTGTGGAATCTTTTATAAAGATCTCTATTCAGCTGTTGGAATTCTGTATCCAAAAAAGAGTCGTGTCTTCCATTGGATAAGATACTCTTGATAACCGCTTACCTTTTCAGACACAATCTGATGATCAATTACATCTTCAATGTCATCTTTCATTGTTTGAATTGATGGCAAAGAAACATTATGTGCATTACTTGCCATAACATCTTCATGTCCAGAATATAAAGTGAGATCCTCGCTATTGCAGACATTGCTAATACCCATATCTGCTGGTAGCTCAAGGACATAAGCATTAGAGCTGATTTTCTTTAAAACTTTATGGGGTCCAGTATTCCTTCAATGAAGTTTCTTATAAACTCCTTTTGGATATCGTTATGGCCTTATACAAGCCATTACCATATTGCCTTCCTGAAATTCAACAACCTTCCTTTTCAAATCAGCATGTGTTTATCATTCATTGCTTAGAGCAATTTTTCGCTTGACATCATCATGTATATCTTGTATGTGTTTGCTAAAAGCATCAGCTTTAGCACTTGATCTTGCCTCTAATAGTAAGTTAACCAAATCAATTGGCTTTCTAGGAAGCATACCTGTAACTATTCACTAAACTATTATATGCAAAGTTAGCCATAAGAAGAATTTGATCCCATGTGGTAACATGATCTCCAACCATGCAACGAAGTAAATCACCCAAACTTCTATTGATTTTCTCTATTTGTTTGAGGGTGAAAGAAGAAGAAAACTTCAACCTTGTATTCATTAATTTCCATAAGGTTTGCCAGAAGTAGCTTGTGAACTTCACATCTTGGTCAGAAACAATTGTTAATGGTAACCCATGAAGGCGAACAACTTCCTTGAAGAAACGTTTAGCAATGTGAACAACATCTGATGGCTTTGAACATGAAATGAAGTGAGACAATTTTGAAAACCGATCCACCACTACAAATATAGAGTCGTGTCCTCTAATCGTTTAGGCAAACCAAGCACAAAATCCTTGCTTAGATCTTGTCATGGTTTGTGTGGCACAGGTAGAGGCATATATAAACTTGTATTTTTCTTTCTTCCTTTAGATAATTGGCATGTGCGACATTGAAAGACAATCTTGGCCACATCCTTCTTAAGGCTAGGCCAATAGAAACAGTCTTCAACCATTGCAATGGTTTTATCCCTTCCAAAATGTCGAGCATTAACTCTCATATCACTTGTTCACGAAAAAAAGTATTAGACAAACAAAGTCGAACTCCCTTAAAGAGATGATCACCATGCAGCAAAAAATCTGAGAAATTTCCATGCTGTCCTGCAATTAAATCAGCAAATATATTACTGAAATCTTTGCACAAAGGATTGTCTTTCTTAAGTAGTTCAAGTCCCACCACTTGTATTGCCATAGAAGAAAGAATATATACTACTCTACTAAGTGAATCAACTGCTTTGTTTTCAACTCCAGATTTGTGTTTGATTCCAAAGGTATATTCTTGTAAGAAAGAGACCCACTTCCTATGTCGATGACTTAGTTTTTGTTGAGAATTGATATATTGAAGAGCTTGGTGATCAAAATATAGAACAAACTCTAGTGGAAGGAGATATCGCCAATAACGCAGAGCTTGAACTACGACATAAAATTCCTTATCACAAGTGGAATATGGTTGTTTCGCCTCATTCAACTTCTCACTAAGATATGCAATAGGATGCCTTTCTTGGCTTAATACGTCTCCGATTCCAACATTATATGCATCACATGCCACTTCAAATCAGTGAATGAAATCTCGAGCCGTGCCGTCCGAAATGGGCAGTTTTTACCATTCCGATATGGAACCGACACCGGCACCGCACGCACAACAATTTCGCATGCGTCACGGGCGCGCAACAGAAGGAAGGAAGAAGAAGAAAGAAGAAAGAAGAAAAAAGAAAAAAGGAACCAATTTGGGGGATGAAGACCTACCTCGAATCATCGATGAAAGCTTGGCGAGGCGGCGGCGACGAGGCGGCGGTAGCGAGGCTGCTGCGGTAAGGCGGCGGTTGCGGTGACGAGCGAAAAAAAAATCACGATGGCGAAATCGCGAAGTTATAAAAAATTAGGTTTTATTAAAACTTTTAAATAAAATCATTATATTTTTTATATAATTTCTAATTAATTATTATATAAATTATAATTATATATTATATAAATTAATAATTAATTAAAGAAACGGTTAATTAATTGATATAATTATAATATATATATTTATTATTTTTATTAAAATTATAAAAAAATTAAAGTAAAAAATAGATAATTTAAAATAATTTTAAAAACAAAGTTTAAATTATTTTTATAAATTTAAAATAGATTAAAATTTTATAAAAATATTTAAAATAATTTTGAAATTTTATAATAATTTTAGAATTTTATAAATAATTCTAAAAAATTAATTGTTAATTTTTTTTTTAAAAAATAATTTTTTAAATAAATTTGATTTTAAATTCAATATAAGGTATATATATATATAATATTATTTAGAATATTTTAAACTATAATTATATAATTATTATATATATATATTATGTTTTTTTATTAATTTATATAATTATTATAGATAATAATTTTTTTTTATCTTAGAATCAATTTGAGATTTGAAATAATAAATATTATAATACTTATCTTCTTTATTTTTAAATTCTTGGTAACAACAACAACAACAACAATAACAACCAAGCATTTTCCCACTAGGTGGGGTCGGCTGTATGAATCCTTTTACGCCATTGAATTGTATCTCCTATTATATCATCATCTATACTTAAATAAATTTTATCTTGTTTTATTGTTGCTAACCAAGTCTTTTTTGGTCTTCTCTTCCTCGTTTGATATGCATGTTTATCATAGTTTCACATCGCCTAACTGGAGCATTTATTGGTCGTCTAAGTACATGTCCGTACCATCTTAAACGTGTCTCTCGGAGTTTTTCCTCAATAGATGCAACTCCGACTTTCTCTCTAATGCTCTCATTTCTTATTTTGTCCATCTTCGTATGTCCACACATCCACCTTAACATCCTCATCTCTGCAACTCTTATCTTCTGCTCATGTGCTCGTAGGTCTAATTGCGGTTTTATAGAACTTACCTTTAAGTTTAAGAGGTACTTTACGATCACATAAAATATTCGACGCTCCCTTCCATTTCACCCATCCTGCTTGTATTATATGTAAGACATCTCTCTCAATCCCTCCATTATTTTGCAAAAATGATCCTAAATATTTAAATCTTTCGGTTGCAGGCAATTCGTCCTCTCCTATCTTAACAATTGTCTCATTACTTCTAATATTGCTAAACTTAAATTCTATATATTCTGTCTTTAATCTACTAAGCTTAAAACCTTTCCCTTCTAGTATTTTCCTCCAAGATTCTAGCTTTGCATTTACTCATTTACTCCTTCATGTGTCTCATCTACCAAAATAATATCATCTGCAAACAACATGCACCACGGTATTGTGTCTTGAATGTGCGCAGTGAATTCGTCCATAATTAGTGTAAAAAGATAGGGACTTAGAGCTAATTCTTGATGTAACTCTATCTTTCTTGGAAATGCTTCAGTTACTCCGCCTGAAGTCTTTACTCTGGTCGTTACATCCTCATACATATCCTTAATTAGTTCAATATATGTTACGTTAACACCTCTCTTTTCTAAAATTCTCCATATAATTTCTCTTGGGACTCTATCATAAGCTTTTTCTAAGTCAATGAATACCATGTGTAGATCTTGTTTTTGCACCCGATATTTTTCAATTAATTGTCTAAGAAGATGTATAGCTTCTATTGTCGACCTTCCAGGCATGAACCCAAATTGATTTTCTGTCACTGTGGTCTTCTTCCTTAATCTTTTTTCTATTACTTTTTCCCAAAGTTTCATAGTATGACTCATAGTTTGCACAATTTTGTACGTCTCCCTTATTCTTATATAAGGGAACTAGAGTACTTATCCTCCATTGATCAGACATTTTTTTCGTTTTTAATATCATGTTAAATAATTTTGTAAGCCATTCAATACCTTGCTTCCTGAAGCACTTCCATACCTCTATCGGAATATCATATGGTTCAACGACTTTTCCATTGTGTATCTCATTTAAAGTTTGTTTTACTTCTGAAGTTTGAATTCTACGATAAAAATTAAAGTTTCTATGCTCATTTGACTCAATTAAATTACCTAAGTTAAGTTGATCACCTAAACCTTTATTAAAAAGTTGATGAAAATACTTCTTCCACCGCTCTTTTATTTCCCCATCATTTACTAATACCCTATTACATTTGTTCAAAGTAAAGCCTAAATTCTCGTGTTTTAGGAACCACGAGTTAGGCCTTTATATAGAAAAGGAAATATACACCAAAAGACAAAAAACCCCCTATAATTATTCTAACACTCCCCCTCAAGCTTGAGAATATAGATCATATACACCAAGCTTGTTACATATATAGTCAATCCGGGGACCTCTAAGTGACTTAGTGAATATATCTGCTAGCTGATCATTTGAGTTGACAAAACTAGTAGATATTTCTTCAGATATGACTTTCTCTCTGACAAAGTGACAGCCAACTTCAATATGCTTTGTTCTCTCATGCAAGACTGGATTTGAGGCAATATGCATAGCGGCCTGGTTGTCATATATGAGTGATATTTGTGTAACCTCTCCAAACCTTAGTTCCTGAAGCAACTGTTTTAACCATATAAATTCTTGACTAGCAATAGCCATAGCTCGATATTCTGCCTCTGCACTGGATCTTGCCACAACATTCTGTTTTTTGCTTTTCCAAGAAACAAGGTTATCTCCAACAAATATACAAAATCCAGAAGTGGATCTTCTATCAGAGGGAGATCCTGCCCAATCTGCATCAGAATACCCCACGACTTGAGTATGTCCTTTGTCTTCATATAGAAGACCCTTTCCTGGTGCACCCCTGATATATCGAACAATGCGAGTCACGACAACCCAATGTTCTTTGCATGGAGAGCTAAGAAACTGACTTACTACACTTACTGCAAATGAGATATCCGGACGAGTGACAGTAAGGTAGCTTAGTTTCCCTACCAATCGTCTGTACCGTTCAGGATCTGAAAGAGGCTCCCCCTGATTTGGCAGGAGCTTGACATTAGGATCCATGTGATTGTCGACTGTCTTTGAGTTTAACATTCCTAACATTCCTATTTCTTCCAGAATATCCATTGTATACTTCCTTTGGGATATAATGGTCCCATCTTTAGACTGTGCCACTTCTATCCCTAGAAAATATTTGAGTTTGCCGAGATCCTTTGTCTGGAAATGTTTGAAAAGATATTGTTTTACTTGTGAAATCCTAAGATGATCATTACCTGTGATGACAATATCATCAACATAAACCACTACATAGATGCAACCAAGGGTTGAAATTCCGTTCCGTGCCGGGCGGCACGAACGAAATTTACCGTTCTGCCTGGGGAGCGAAACTGGCACCGCAAGCGCAGCCGTTTCGAGCGTCAAGCGTGTGCGTCCTGAATTGTCGCCAGTAGCTTCTGGCATCGCCGGACTCTTCTGACGGCACCAGAAGCATTGCGGGACGCTTTTGGCGGCACTGGAAGCATCCCACGAAGCTTCTGGCGTTGTCGGAGGCGTCGCAGGACTCCTTCAAAGCCGCCGGAGGCATCACAGGACTCCTCCGGCGCCGCCGGAGGCGATGCGGGCATGGGGCGACGCGAATGCGGCGGGTGCGGGGCGACGCGGGGCGGCGGGTGCGGGGCGGAGGCAGTGCTAGGGTTAATAATAGGTTAATAATGAGATTTAATAATTTAAACAATTTCTAAGTGTGATATTTTAGAGAGGCTTTCATAAACTCCTAATTAAATTATCCCAATAAAATATTAAAAAAATATATTAAAAATTTTAAAAATAATAATAAATTTTATTAATTAATATTCTGAAATTATTTTTACTTTTTAAATTTTATTTAAAAAATTATTTTTTTAAAAAAAAATCTAAAAAATTAAAAAACATTCTAAATTTTTTTTAAAAATTCTAATTTTTTTTTAAAAATTCTAAATTTTTTTTTAAAAAAAATCAAATTTATATTATGATATTTTTAAAATTATTTTGTATTTTTTCTATTTTAATATTTAATTGTTATTCTAATATATTGTTTACTATTTTAAATATATATTATTTAAATTACTAATTAATTAAATAAATAAATAGTTAATTTATATCATTATTATATATAAAATAGCATCTATTAATTTATATAATTATGATTATTTAATCTGGGCGTTAGAGAACTATAGAGTTGACTTAAATAAAATTTTACAAGAACTAATGCTTCCATTTGATTCACACCACTTATTAGTAAGTTAATATATTATGATGTATCAATTTTAATTCGAGTTATTAATAAATCAATTTTCTTTAAAGAAAACTATATTTAATTATTTTCTCTAACAATATTAAGTTGTTCAATAACGGAGAACTTATATAAAATCAATATACAACTTATTTTTAAATTATACACAATAAACATATTTATCTAATAATTACTATATATAAATAAAAAAAATACCGAAACCGTATCGGCACAGCACGATACGATACCGAAACCGTATCGTTCCAGTCTGGGACCGAAATCTCGGCACGGGTCGAGATTTTAAACCTTGGATGCAACTAGTAGATGAGTGGCGATAAAAGACAGAATGATCAGCCTCGCTCCAAGTCATGCCAAACTGTTGAATTACGGTACTAAATCTACTGAACCATGCTTTGGGTGACTGTTTGAGACCATATAAAGATTTCCGCAAGCGACATACAAGACCAGAAGACTCCCCCTGAGCAACAAAACACGGAGGTTGTTCCATGTAGACTTCCTCGAGCAGGTCACCATGTAAGAATGCATTTTTGATGTCCAACTGATGAAGGGGCTAATGGCGAATTGCAGCAATAGACAGAAAAAGACGCACAGAAGACATCTTGGCAACAGGAGAAAAGGTGTCTCCATAATCCAATCCAAATACCTGAGTATATCCTTTAGCGACAAGACGAGCCATAAGCCGATCAACCGTGCCGTCTACACCAACTTTCACTGTAAACACCTATCAACAACCAACCATTGACTTCCCAGAAGGTAGAGGAACGAGGTCCCAAGTCCCACTACTCTGTAAGGTACTCATTTCATCAAGCATAGCCTGTTTCCATCCTGGATGGGCGAAGGCATCACCTGCAGTCTTTGGAAGAGAAACAGATGACAAGGAAGACAGACAATAATAATAGGATGGGGAAAGACGATGATAGCTTAAAGAAACATAGTGAGGAGAAGGATTACGAGTGGAACGCATACCCTTTCGAAGTGCAATAGGAACATCAGAGTTAGGAGATGGGACCGGAGGAAACGGCGAAGGACTTGGCTCCAAAGATTTGCCCACAGTAGTGTGTTGGTCGGCGGCAAAGCAGAACTAGGACGACGCTGATAAACCTGCAAAGGAGGAGACGAGGCTGGAGATGATAGAAGCGCCTCCGGAGGACAAAAGATAGTTACTGGTGCTGGTGGAGAGGGAGAAACCTCAGTCTGTGAAGCGGAAGGACCAAAAAAAGAAACCGACTCAAAGAATGTGACATCAGCAAAGATGAAGTACCGACGAAGAGTAGGGGAATAACACTTATACCCTTTCTGAGACCGTGGGTAGCCAAGGAAGACACACTTATGAGACCGGGGAGAGAGTTTGTCAATGCCGGGATCAAGAGCATGAGCAAAACATATAGAACCAAAGACCCGAGGTGGTAGAGGATGAAGAGGCTGATGCGGATAAAGTACCGGATGAGGTATTTTACCTTGGAGCGTGGATGAAGGCATGTGATTGATGAGATAACATGCAGTAAGTACAACATCACCCCAAAACTGATGAGGGACATTAGAATGGAGAAGAAGAGTTCGAGTGGTTTCAAGGAGATGACGATTCTTGCGTTCTGCAACCCCATTCTGTTGAGGGGTATGAGGGCAAGACGTGCGATGCAACACACCATGAGATGTCAAGAAGGTACGAAATTGAGTAGATAAATACTCGCGTGCATTATCACTTTGCAAAGTTCGAAGAGAAGTGCCAAATTAAGTTTTTCTTTCAAGAAAAAAGGATTCAAAATAATACTGATTCGAGCGATCCTTCATCGATATAACCGTATAACGGGAAAATCGCATAAAAGTAACAAAATACCTTGACCCCATTGTAGAAGAAACACGACTCGAATCCCAAACATCAGAATGAACCAAAGCAAAAGGAGACATAGCCCGACTCTCAATACGAGGAGAAAAAGAACTACAAACATGCTTACCTAATTGACACGACTCACAAGATAAAGACTCTAAGTGAGAAAGACTAGGGTGTAACTGTTTTAAATTATTAAGACCTGGATGTCCCAACTGAGCATGAATAAGTAGTGGAGATGCCGCCGCCGAACCAACAAAAGAGGATTGTTGAAGCCGATATAGGCCATGAGATTCACATCCGAAGCCAATCATCCTCCCCGTATTCCGGTCCTAAAGAGACAGATGTATTAGTAAAAGAAATGATACAATCAAGAGATCGCGTAAGTTGACTTATCGATAATAAATTAAAGGGAGCGTCGGGAACATAAAGAACATTATGAATGGAAAGAGATGAAGAAGGATGAACAATGCCAATACCCTGGGATTGAGTTTGAGAACTATTGGCCATGGTTACCATTGGCAAATTATCAGAAGTAGTGAGAGAGGAAAATAGGGATTTATTACCAGTGATATGATCGGTGGCTCCAGAATCAAGAACCCAAGGACCCGAAGAACGAGATATGCCAGCAAAGGAAGTATCAGCATGTGCAATGGTAGCAGTGGAACCCGAAGCCTGACGATCCTCAAACCATTTCAGAAAGTCAGTATAGGAAGGTGTTGGAGTCGAATCTGGTGTTAACTGGGAAGTGGAAGCTGAAGAAGCAATAGAACTCTGAACGACCTGGGCAGCACGAGGAGGACGACCATGAAGACTCCAGTACTTATCAATCGTGTGTCCCAGTCGGTGGCAGTGATCACACAAAGGACGACCTTTGCCACCCTTACGAGGTGGAGATCCTTTGTGTCGAGAGACCAAAGCTGACGAGTCGACAGGAACAGAAGAAGACATCGTCAAGACTTTGGCCGGGACACGGAGAAGAGTAGCCCAGGTATTCTCCATGGTAGCTTCTGTGGGGCTGCCCAAGATCTGGTCACGGACATGAGAATAATTTGTGGGCAGACCATATAAAGCCAGAGACAAAAAATTTCTTTCGATTTTCAAGCTCTTCAACAGGATCGGCCGCAGGTGGGAGCAGTTCATTGAAGTCACAAAGAAGGCTAGAGACTGAACCCAGATAAGTTGACATTGAATCCTTAATCTGATGGGTGTTGAGGATGGTCATGAGATCTTCACAAATTTGATAGAGCCGCCAAGAGGTGTTTGTAAAGAGTTGTTGAGCTTGTGTCCAAACAGCTTTGCAGGTTTTATGAGTACGGAAGACATTCCTAAAAGATGGATGGATGGTGGCTCGTATAATACAACACAACTGAGCATCAACCTTCTTCCACAGAGGAAGATCGGCGACTTGAACATCTTCTTCAGTTTGAGTGAGATGTGTCTCATAACCCTGTCCAACAAGCCAAAGCTCAATGTGAGATGCCCAAGAAATATAATTTTTACCATCCAACTGCTCGGAAGAAAGAGGTGCAGTGATATGGTTGGTAAAGATTATGGTATCTGGCTTTGGGGCGCCAGACGTAGCCATGAATAGAACTTGAACCAGGCTGCTGGAATATACGAAGTGAGCTTGCTTATGTTGGAAGAGAATTCCTAGCAACCAACCACAAAAGAAGAAAAGGGAAGGGCTGCAGTTGCTTGCCCCCTGGAAATTCCTTTTTTTTTTTTCTTGGTTGGCGTCGAGCTTGTTGCTGCTGGTGACAGGGCAGAGGAAAGCGAAGCTCCGTGCAACAACGTCGAAGAACCGAAGCTAGGGCAGAAGATCCAACAGCAGCAGAAGCTTGCTCCGTGCGTCCTCCGGTGGCGGCAGTGCGGCCAAGGATTAGGGCAGAACTCGCCGAAGAGAGATGCGGCGCAAACCCTCGAGGAAGAAGCAGACGGCGCGGGGATGACGTTCTCAAAGAAGATCTCCAATACGCCGCGGGTCTCCTCGTAGATGAGGCCGCTGATGCGCTTCACGCCGCCCCTCTACGCGAGGCGCCGGAAGCCTGGATGTTGTCTCGAAGGACCTTGCGGTGGCGCTTCGCACCGCCCTTGAGAATGGGTTGAGGCGGTCAACGATGGAGGAGGAAGGGAGCGTCGACGGCTAGGGCTTGGCCGCACAGGTACGCCGCGAAAACGACGACGGGGAGGCGAGGTCAAGGAAAAGATAGAGACAGAGGAAGCGGCGGCGCAGGGAGAAAAGATAGAAAAGAAATTAGGGTTTTAACCTTGCTCTGATACCATGTTCAAAGCAAAACCTAAATTCTCGTGTTTTAGGAACCACGAGTTTGGCCTTTATATAGAAAAGGAGATATATACCGAAAGACAAAAATACCCCTACAATTATTCTAACAACATTCATCTTTAATACATTTTATTTGGCTAAGATCTCTTGTTTTTCTTTCTCTCACTTTAGCTATTCTATAAATGTCTCTTTCCCCTTCTTTTGTATCCAATTTTAGATATAACCGTTCAAAAGTTTCATTTTTTGCTTCACTCACTACTTTCTTAGCTTCTTTCTTGGCTATTGTATATTTTTTTAAGTTTTCCTCGTTCTTACAAATATATAATTCCTTATAAGCTATTCGTTTTTTCCTTCACTTTCTCTTGTACTTTCTCATTCCACCACCAAGATTCTTTACTTAGTGGTGCATGTCCCTTTTGACTCACCGAGTACACTCTTAGCTACTATTTTCAACTTTGATACCATCTTATCCCATGTTGTATTAGAGTTATCGTATATTTCACCTAATGCTTGTACTTCTACCTTTTCCTTAAATATATGTTGCTTCCCATCCTTTAACTTCCACCACTTAATTCTAGAAATTGTATATATTTTCTTTCTATTGATACTATGTTTGAGGCGTATATCCAACACTACTACCCTATGTTGGGTAGTTAAGCTTTCTCCAGGGATGACTTTGCAATCTTTACAAATCTTTCTATCCTTCTTCCTAACCATAAGAAAGTCAATTTGTGATTTATTATTCCCACTTTTGAATGTGACTAAGTGTTCTTCTCTTTTCTTAAAAAACGTATTAGCTAATATAAGGTCATATGTTATCGCAAAATCTAATATAGTTTTCCCTTCCTCATTCCTCGTTCCAAACCCATAACTCCCATGTACTATCTCATATTCCTCATTTTTCACTCCGACATGCCCATTTAGATCACCTCCTATTAAAATCATTTCATTTGGTGGAATATTTTGTAATATTTCATCTAAGTCCTCCCAAAACCTTGATTTGGTAGCTTCATCTAATCCTACTTGTGGTGCATATACGCTAATTATGTTCATAGTTTCTTTCGCCACTATTATCTTAAGGGCTATAATTCTATCCTCTTTTCTAACTACTCCTACAACTTCATCCTTTAACTTCATCTTTTAACAAACTATCTACAATGATACCCACTCCATTTCTTGCTTTACTCTTTCCAGTGTACCATAACTTAAAACCCGAGTTCTCTATTATCTTTGCCTTCTCGCCTATCCATTTTGTCTCTTGTACACACAAAATACTAATTTTTCTCCTAATCATCATATCTACTACCTCCATTGATTTACCAGTGAGAGTTCCTATATTCCATGTTCCAAATCTTAGATTATTAGTTTTCCTATCATATTTGTTCTTATCTAACCTATGATGTGAGAACTTTTGCCTATTTAACACTACACCCAAGTTCTCATGGAGATGTAGCGGTCCTTGCTGAGACGTTACAGTCGGACCCTGTAACGCGAACTCTTACATATTTATCACTACACCCAAGTTCTGGAGATGTAGCGATCCTTGCCGAGACGTTACAGTCGGACCCTGCAACGTGTTCCTTTCGGGGAACAACCTAGCATTAGCACAATAGTTTAATGGATTCATTTATTGAATATTTGCCATAGTTTGACGCTGACTGGCAACCTAACGCAACCCTCCTCCTTTATCCGGGCTTGGGATCGGCCATGACCAAAGTTACATAACATTAATACAACAACAACCAAAGTTTATTATATATAGTAGATAAATATATAATAAACATATTTATCTTTTATATATATTTATATAATGTATCGAAACCGTATCGACACGACACGATACCGAAATCGTATCGACACGACACGATACCGAAATCATATCGTTCCGGTCTGAGACCGAAACCTCGACACGGGTCGAAATTTTAAACCTTGCTTCAAATACCTTTGAAAAATCTAGTAGTCGAAGAGTAGGTGCTTCAACCAATCTTTTTCTTACTTCTTTAAAAGCTTATGAAGTTGTGTTAGTCCAAACATATGAGTCTTTCTTCATGCAATCAGTTATAGGAGCTGTAATAGTGTTGAAAATTTTGAAACACCTATAAAATGTTGCTAGGCCATGAGAACTTCTGGTTTCTTGTAGTTTCCTATGCAACGGCCACTCTTGGATGACTTTTACCTTATCAGGATCAACCTTTAATCCTCTAGATGAAACCACGAAGCCCAAGAATACCTCAGAGGAAGTTATATAGGAACATTTCTTTAAATTTATACAAAGCTTCTCTCTACGAAGAATCTTCATGACTTGTTGCAAATGGATAAGATGATAATCTTTATTCTTGTTGAAAATTATGATATCATCGAAATAAACAACAAGAAATTTTCTGATAAATGGTTGTAGTACCTGATTCATAAAGCGCATAAATGTGCTTGGAGCATGGGAAAGACCAAAAGGCATGCCATTCATAAAGGTCATCTTAGTTTTGAAAGATGTTTTCCATTTATCTCCTAGCCTTATGCGTATTTGATAATACCTACTTTTTAAATCAATTTTTGAAAAGATAAAAGAACCAGCCAACATATCCCGCATATCATCAAAGCGAGGAGTTGGAAATCAATATTTGATAGTAATCTTATTGATCGCATGATTGTCAATGCATATGCGCCAACTACCATCTTTTTTTGGTATTAACAATGCAAGGACAACACATGGGCTTAAACTTTTCTGAATGAAACCCTTGGACAATAATTTTTCCACTTGCTTCTTTGATTAAGCAGGACTGCTTGGATTCATTCGATAGGACTGTAAATCGGGTAGTTGTGAACCTGGCACAAAAACAATAACATGCTGAATTTTACGTATTGGTGGAACCTCACTAGGTAATTTGTTTTTAGAGCCACATCAGAAAAATCATTTAATAGCATAGTTATTTCCGGAGGAAATAAAGAAACTTTGGGAGCAGATACTTCTTTGATTATAAGAGCATATATAATAGAATTTTCTCTACTCTCCTATGGAAATTTTTTCTTTGTACGTAAAGAGATTTTCCACTATTACTAGCAGTCTTTGCCTTCTCTTGCTTGTATTTCTTCATTTTAGCCATCTGTATTGGTTTCAATAATACTTTCTTGTTGTTGAACATGAAAGTGAAGGTGTTCCCCTTGCCATAATGATGCACATCTCGATTGTATAACCAAGGTCTTGCACGAAGTATATGAGTTACTTTCATAGGAATAATATCGCCCCAAATAGTCATTATAATTTACACAAGAAAGAGAAATAAGACAGTGTTGTGTTACCGGAATGATTGTGTAATCTATCCATCCGACCTTGTATGGTTGGGGATGTGGTTGCATAGGAAGCTTGAGGCGGCCTACCATAGATGCTGAGGCAATATTCATACAACTTCCTCCATCAATTAACCTATTTGCTTGATTCCCACAACGAACCAACATATGGAAAATAGATGCTCATCGCCAATCTTCACCTTCGACTTTTGGAGTAGTAAGAATACGCTTGACAACACTTGCCAAAGAAGTGTCTTCATCTTCTTTCAAATCATCTTCAATATAAACTCTATAATTAAAAGAATTTTCTTCTGCTTATGCCTTTTGATTTTAAGCAAGTATCAATAGAAGGAAAATATATACAACTCTTAGAATTAAGTGATGTAAGTTAAAAGATGGAAAACAAAATATATTTAAGGAGAAAATAAGAGTACAAGTATTAGGTAAAATATATGGTTACTTTAGGATAAGATGGTATCAAAGTTAAAATAGTAGCTAACAGTGTACGCAGTGAGTCAAAGAGACATGTAAACACTAAGTAAGGAATTTGGGGGTAGAATGAGAAAATATAAGAGAAAGTGAAGGAAAAATGAACAGATTATAAGGAATTATATTTTTGTAAAAAATAAGAAAAACTTTAAAAAATATACAATAGCCAAGATAGAGACTAAGTAGTGAATGAAGAAAAATGAAAATTTTGAATGATTATATAAAAAATTGGATACAAAAGAAGAGGAAAGAGACATTTATAGTGGATTAAATATATTAAAGATGAATATAATATGGTACTAGTAAACGATGGAGAAATAAAAGAGTGGTGGAAGAAATTTAAGTAGCGTACTTAGGTAATTTAAGTAGGTTAAATGAGTATAGAAATTTAAATGTTTATCATAGAATTCAAACTTCAAAAGTAGAATAAGCTTTAAATGAGATGCACAATGGAAAAGTCGTTAGACCAGATGATATTCCGATAGAGATAAGGAAGCGCCAAGGGAAACAAGGTATTGAATGACTTACAAAATTATTTAATATGATATTGAAAATGAAAAAAATGCCCGATCAATGGAGGGTAAGTATTCTAGTTCCCATATATAAGAATAAGGGAGACGTATAAAATTGTACAAACTATAGGGGTATTAAACTAATGTGTCATACTATAAAACTTTGGGAAAAAGTAATAGAAATAAAATTAAGGAGACCACAACGACCGAAATTCAATTTGGATTCATGCTTGGAAGGTCGGCAATAAAAGCTATACATCTTCTCAGACAACTAATTAAAAAATATCGGGAGCAGAAACAAGATCCATATATGATATTCATTGACTTAGAAAAAATTTATGATAGAGTACCAAAAAAATTATATGGAGAATTCTGGAAAAGAGAGGTATTAGCATAACATATATTGAACTAATTAAGGATATGTATGAGAATGTAACAACCGGTATAAAGACTTCAAGCGGAGTAACTGAAGCATTTCCAATAATGATAGGGTTACATCAAGGATTAGCTCTAAGTCCCTTTCTTTTTATATTAATTATGGATGAACTCACTGCACATATTCAAGACACAGTACCATGGTGCATGTTGTTTGCATATGATATTGTTTTAGTAGATGATATTGCTAAATTAGAATATTTACAGGAAATACTAGAAGGGAAATGTTTTAGGTTTAGTAGCATAAAGATAGAATATATGAAATTTAAGTTTAGCAATATTAGACGTAATAAGACAATTGTTAAGATAGGAGATGAAGAGTTGCCCGAAATCGAGAGTTTTAAATATTTAGGATTATTTTTACAAAATGATGGAGGAATTGAGAGAGATGTCTTATAAAAAATACAAGCAGAATGATTGAAATGGAGGAGAGCATCGAGTATTTGATGTGATCGTAAAGTACTTCTAAAACTTAAAGGAAAGTTCTACAAAATCGTAGTTAGACCTGCTATGTTATATGGAGTTGAATGTTGAGTTATGACTTTAGCACATGAACAGAAGATAAGAGTTGCAGAGATGAGGATGTTACGGTGGATGTGTGGACATACAAGGATGAACAAAATAAGAAATGAGAGCATTAGAGAGAAAGTCTGAGTTGCATCTATTGAGGGAAAACTCCGAGAGACACGTTTAAGATGATATGGGGATGTACTTAGATGATCAATAAATATTCGAGTTAGACGATGTGAAATTATAACAAACACATATCACACAAGGAAGAGGAATACCAAAAAAGATTTGGTTAGCAACAATAAACCAAGATAAAATTTATTTAAATATAGATGATGATATAGTAAGAGATAGAGCTCAATGACATAAAAGGATCCATATAGCCAACCCTACCTAGTGGGATAAGGCTTGGTTGTTGTTGTTATGCTTTTTGATTTTCAACATCATCTTTATGCTCTATCCCAATATGTAGATTCTTTTTAGGATATTTATAAGCCATATGACCCAGTTGTTGACATTTGAATCATATGTTGTCCTTGTTCTTTAACTCAGTCAGTCTGAAAGGCGGTTTAGAGTCACTTTGCGGATTAAATGAGTTGACGAATCCACCTCTTGCTTGCTGGTTGGTTTCATGAATTCTTTTATAGGTTTTTTATCAAATGAATAATTTAGATACTCCTCCATATTCATGGCAACTTGGAAAGCTTGTTCTAGCCTGTAAAGTGGTTGTCTTAACAATTCCCTTTTGATTTTAGACCTTAATCCAACTTTAAACCTTGCAAGACTTAGTCTAGGATCTTTGTCTTTAACTCATCAAACTTTTGCATATACTCAGCCATAGACAAATGATTCTACTTTAAATTAATTAGTTGATCACATAGTTTGTCATAATAATTTATAGGTAAATACTTCTCTCGTAGTTTGGCTTTCATCTCCCACCATGAGTTGATCGGTGGTTGCCCTACTCTCCTTATGTCTTCTTTCACATTGGTTCACCATTTCTTTGCTAAACTCACGAGCTTCATTCGAACAAACCTCACTCTTCGATCATCTGACGTGTTGTACCAATCAAAATATTCTTCTATTGCTGCAAGCCAATCAACAAATAAAGTGGGGTTCACTTTTCCTTCGAAACCTGACACCTCAGTTCGAACTTTCTTTGTGATATCTCCAACAACATCTTGGTAATTATTTTCTACCTCAAGAAATCCTCTAGCCAATTAGAAAAAGGCTGCTACTGTTGTGGTGTTGGAAATCCTTATTGAACCAAGTTGTTGTTTGCTTGAAATGTTTCTCTTTGCTCTCCTTGGACTTGATCACCTTTAGATTAATAAATCATGGTTTCAACACCATTTAGACAAATTTGCATGCCATTAAGTTGCTCCATCATGCGAATAAGTATCTCATTACGTTGATTATCAGTCAACTTTCCTTTAAAGCTCCTCCTGGATCTTGTAGACATATTAAAGCTCTAAAGCTCTGATACCAAATATGATGTAGTTCAAGAGGAGATTGAGTGTTGGGCAGTTTGGGAAGTAGAAATATGGAATAAAGTGGTAAGGAATGTAGAAACTTAGGTATCACACCTAAGGGTTCCTAGGCATCACACCATAAGGAGATTGTATCACACAACCTAAGAGAACTCTCAAAATATTGATATCTATTTCATATCCCAGCATTAGATCAGTACACACATTTATACTAGGACTCACAAAGGACTCAAGCAATATAAATGCTAATAGATGGACTCATTGAAAACACAAAGAACTTATAAAGACACATAGGAAACTTAAAAGACTCGTAAATATGCTATAATTTTCCGAGCATGGGAAATTAAAGCATATTGGAATTGTTGGTCATTTAATGCCGACTTTTGACTTCAACCCTTAGGAATTGAAGAACTTTATATCATTTTCCAAATAGGTTTATCATCTTCCAAGACATGCCAAATTAATAGTGAAGTTTTAGAATCTTTATTTCTGCGCTTATAGACTTTTAATAGAGTTTGCCACTTGTCTCCATCAATATTTTTAGTCGATTATGGTTTTCCTTTCCTGAGAGAATAGTTGTACCTATGCCCATACCTGTTTGGGGTAAAGGAACCATTCATCTTTTAATCATCTTTAAGTGTGTTAAGATAAGGTTTAAAGTCTAATAGAGCTTTTAACGTACTCAACATGAAAGAAGAATCACAATAAATTAATGTTGTCTTTGAGTCATTTAGGGTTGCATTAATTAGCATCAGGGAGAAGATACTTGCATGATGGATTATGATATGATATGTTGATCTCAAAACAAGAGGAAATCATAATGTCCTTTACCATTCTGGAAATTCTCACTTCAATTTTTTTTTCCTCGGCCAGATACTATTTCTCCAAATTCCTGATTGCACTGTTACTATGTTACTTGTAATTACACCTGGATTCCTAATGATAGTCACAGCTTCATTTCAAACTACTTTTCCAATCATCTTATTTCATTTACGAGATCTTAACCTTGACAGGTTCTCTTGATTCAGATCAATAATAACTTTTTGCTGTTATTAGGCCATTTTTAGTTAATGAATTACAGCCGCAGCACCTCCTGCATGATAGAAGGAAGGTTTATGAGGTATTGATTCAACTAAGCTCTTGCCTGGAATTTGCTTGTTCTTTATCTTACTTCAATATTAAATAAATTAGGTTGGTGCTCCTTGATATTCAGCAGTCTTGGATAGCTACTTCATGTTCAGTTTTCAAATACTAAATGTCTTGTATTCTAATAGTTGCAATGCATTCGCATAAACATTTGTTGCAGAGTCCTTTATTTTCATACTCAGAACAATAATTATGAGATACAGTTAAAGACTTAAAGTATTGCTATTTTAGTTTATTGTTGTTTGCATGTAAAAGCAATCAAATTGATTTATAAATTATATATAATGCATATCTAGAGTTTCACATTATTGATGATCTATTTGGTTTCTTTCAGATGATCTTGTGGTTTCATCTTCGATATAACTCCAAAGTTCTTGCCATTCTAAGAATTTTTAAAATATAATGCCTAAACAGACTATAATTTTTGCCATCCAGTTTCATGAATAATCTCAAATGTCTGAATTAGTATTAATTTGAAAAAAGCTGAATCAACTTCTCTTATGGACTGATTTAGATCAAACTCAAGTGGCTCACTGTTTTATCTGATCACTATAGCAGTCCTAGTCAGATCTGATCTTTTTCGGGATCACTTGATGGATCAGATCAGACTCAAGTTTGATCTGATTAAACTATGCACCAAGCATCACCAGATCCAGAAAGTGTGCATCTTAACATGAGGATTGCGAAGGTAGTGGGCATTACTGGTCTTTTTCTGGCTTGATAAAGAGTGGCACAAGCTCCGCAAATTGCTACGTTGTTGCTTGCTTATGGGAGAGGAAGTGGAAATTTGAAAGTGGCAGGCGTATGTGTTGGGAAGAGAATTTACTACTTGCTGGTATGAAGGACACATCTTCTTAGTTCTATGATAGATAGCCACAGAACTATACTCATTGACATTGTTAGGGAGCTAAACTAGAGGTAGAGACAATGTTGGTGTGGGGGAAGAATAGGTGCTAGGATGGTGGTGCTGGAATCTCAATCTAGATTAACTGTGTCAGCAATGGTGATTGAGAAGTGACAGGAAGACTTTAAAAAAAGACAGAGGACATCACACCCCTATAAAGGGAAGGAGGAATATAACTGCTTCAATACCATGTCAATATAAATTGTATTCAGGAAATTGTATTGATGATTGATCCGTTACAAATGTATCTAAAAAATGTTTATACTTTTAAAGCCTTTCTACTTGCTCTTGTAGATCATTCTTTCTCCTTGATTCATACCTTATAAATCATTTATCTCTCCTTATAAACTCTAAGATTTGTCTTCATTCTCATTGCATCCTCCCCTCAAATGATTAGAGGGAGGATAATAAAAAACCTAGCTCTAAGCTTTGTTTATACATGACTATGGCTTTTTTATTGGAGCTAACATTGGAGAGACTAAAAAACCTATTTGAAGATGGGACCATTTATACATGGATTGAGGAAAAAATTTACCAGGTTTCAACATAACTAACGAGATATGTGTAAGTGTTTCAGTTGAGTATCTCTGTCATATTTGATACACTATTTTTGGATGTTATTGTGGATAGTTGCTATATGTTTCATCTTATTAATAACTCAAACTTGTTTGAGTTGGTCATTTGCTAATTACTCATTACCTTGTTTTAGCAAAATTGTCATAGTTAAAAAGATTTTTCAAGCCACCCCTAGAAATAAGTTATAAGTTTAATTTAGCTATAGGCTGTAGTGTCTTATTGGAAATTCATGGCTATGAAACATCTACCACTTGTAGGTAGAACCATGAAGAGTTGATTCCTAGGTAGAAGAGCGAGTGTAAAAAGCCAAGTATCATCTTTCTTCTTCCTATTCTAACCTTTCTCCTCATCCTTGTTATTCTTCTTCTAATTCATTGTGTTGATCTTTCAACTCCATCAGTCTTCTCATTCTCACTTTTCGAGGCTTCTTTTTTTCCATCACCTTTCATTCCCTCATCTTATGTATGTTCCCCACTTTTTCTTACTATGGTGATTCTTTGTATGCAAAATGATTATTTCTAAATGTTCTTCTAATCGTTTAATTTATTTGGTATATGGTTCAGGATAGGTGCCTGTTAACTTGTTAAGGATATTCAAATTAGTTTGTTTTTAACAAATGTAGTGGCAATGTATCTAGATTGGGTCTTGAACCTTTGAGTATCAATGCTACTGTATTCTTCAATCTGATTCAAATCACTCTGCCTATTAAACAATAATTGATGTGGAAAATTTGTTTTTTGCATGAGTATTTATGTTTTCTTCTGCACAAATGTTTTCAGACATTTTGTATGATAAACATTTCATAATTGAAGCGCTTTCTTAATTTCTTACACTTTTCTTGTTCAAGCAACTTGAAGTGTTTGGTGTCCCAGTTCCAAATTATGCTCTTGTGAATAGAGAATATCCTTATCAAGAGCTAGAGTACTTTATTGAGGAAGAAGATTATGTTGAAGTTCATGGGAAACGCTTCTGGAAGCCTTTTGTTGAGAAACCTGTAGATGGTGAGGATGCATTCTGTTATCTTCTGAAAAAGATCTAACATTGTGGTCTAATAATTGCTTTGATCAATAGCACAAAGAATTTCGGTAGTGTGGAAAATTTAGCTTTACAAATATTGACTCATGTTTTGTTGATTATTAGAACAATGCTACCAATATGCCTCTTTCCTTTATTGGTTTTATACTGTCTGTCATTTATTTTCATTAACATAATTTCAAAGATGTATACCATTGTTGTTCGTTCAACACTGCAGTTGTAGAAAGATCTGTATCTATGGTTTGTTATTCTAATGTAAAGTCTTGGAGGTTTATTTATTGTAACCATGTTAAAAATTTTATTTTGTGAGTTAGAAATCAATTTGGTTGATTTTCATTGGATTTTTTCAATACCATCACTATTTTCTTATCTTATAGTGTATATCTCTTGTCAAACATGACTGCACGTATTCTTCAGTAAACCACTGAAAACTAAGATGTTTTTTGATAGCATTTGACAAATGGGTAATATTTCTCCTTTTCTCCATTGGTGTATAATGTTGAATTTATTTTACATTCTTGTCAAACCTTTTAAATGATTTTAATTGTTTTTTTCTGGAAGAATTACTGAATTATTAAATGTTGAATGAGAAGGAGATGATCACAGTATAATGATATACTATCCTAGCTCAGCTGGCGGTGGAATGAAAGAATTATTTCGAAAGGTTTGCCTTATAATTTGCTCCTTTTTCTAGCTTTTCATTCATTGAGGTATAATTTTCCCAGTGTAAGCATGTGCCTCTCATATTTCTTTCCCAGTGTAAGCATGTGCCTCTCGCATTAACTGAATAGAAATCTCAATGTGGAGGCAAGTAATAGACTAAAATTGATCTCGCATAGAATCAAAGTTCATTGAAAAGAAATATCATTGAACTGAAAGATGAGTAATATTGGGGTATTCGGTTCCTTTTAAAGACTCTAAATACATTATAAATAAATTAAATACTTTAGGAAAGATATAATCTTATAACTAAAAGGATTGAAATAAATATCCTATCCCATAAACAACATAATTACCAAAATAAATAATTACCTTAATTGACTAATTCGCCTAAGTAAAAAGATTTATCAAAATTAACTTTTACAATATTTTTTTAAAATTAAATCTCCAATTGCACTACAGGGCTAACCTCATGTTTTGACGAATGCAATGCAAATCATATACCATTCTTCAGTAGAGGAACAAAAAATTGAAAGAAGTGGGCACTGACAGTTATGTGGAACAGTTATTTCCTGGCCTGTTGGTCTTATGTACTACTGACTATTTGTTTAAGCCATATATATATATAGAGAAATTTGTTCAGTTTTCAATATCAACAAATCTGGTGGATTAGGACACATGCATTTGTTAGACACAACAGAAAGCTGGATACTTCACAAGATGTATTCTCATGATAGATACATATGAGTCCGTTTAGGATTTGCTTTGAATTCTTTCAGACTGATTCTGATATGCTTTTAATGTTAGTATATACGCATTGCCATCAAACTGTTTTTTTTTCTCTTTCCTCTTTTTTTTTTTTAATATAATTGTTCTCAGCACTGAGTTATATAGACAAACACAGCTACACTTCATACAATAACTTATAAATCAATTACATTTCTGTCAGAGAATTTGAAAATTCAAAACTGTGATTCCCTTGAATCTGGCAAGTGGTTTCTCCAATAAAAATCTGAAAAATGAATATGGTCTTTCAATTGGCTTTTAGCCAAATCAGCAAAAAAAGTACAATTCTTTAATTTGTGTTTTTATAGGTTGGAAACCGTTCTAGTGAATTTCATCCAGAGGTTAGGAGAGTAAGACGAGAAGGCTCTTACATTTATGAGGAATTCATGCCTACTGGTGGAACAGATGTAAAGGTCGTCCTTAATCACAAGTTCACAACTATTTTTCTTGTTAATTCTTCTTTAATGTTGGTAATTAGTCTTCAACAGTTATGCACTAATCGTATTATTTCAAACAAAAAAAAAGTAAAATATTTGAGCATGTATCCTTAGATGGATCAATGCTGTAATGTGCAGCCATATACAGAATGAATCAAATTTGGTTTATAATGGCTCTGCATTTATATACATGTCTATTCAGAATGCAGCTCTCTGTTGGAGCCTTTGCTTTGTTCGAGTTTCAACTGTAGCTAAATGATATTCAGTGACCATTTTTAATGCTATAATTTTTTTTGATCGACCAACAATATACACTAATAAATTCTGTACTTCCATTTCTAATTTTGGCTTGTAAAAATATTTTAACCAACTCTTACCTCTTCTAATATTTACTTAAAAATACAATTAGTTAAATCCAGCAGCCCAACACACACAAACAACCAAAAAAGTTAACCATGATCATTGTTTAAAATCTTGTTCCATATTGGGGTTTTGATCCTTGAATGGAATTAGACATTTTTCATGTTGTAACAGAGTGTGCCAAGATGTGACGCTAGAGACATTGAGGAGAAGGGGGAAGGGGAGGAGAACATGGAAGGAGGGGAGAATGAAGTTGATTACCTTGTGGTGCATGTTCTAGTCATGAGCGTAGTGGACAATGGGTGGTGCCCCATGCACCAGTATGGTTGGGTGGTAGCATTGGAGTGTGAGCGAGGATTGGATGGTGACGCTGATGTGTAGGAGGGTTTGGGCAATGCTTTATGCATGCATACAAGAAGTGCCTGCGTCTTAGGTGCAAAGGAAGGGGGTGTAGCATTGATGACTTTTGCATGAGAGCAACGAGGTGTTAGGCAACTCACATGAGCATAGAGGGGGTTATATGGCTTGCGCGAGGCCAATGCGGGTTAGGTGGCGTTCAATGGTTGTGGAAGTGGGGCAGTAATTGTTGGTGCGAGTGATGTAAAGCTTTGTGGACATCTGTCTTGAAACATGTGCATAAGGCACTCACATGACCTTGCTTGTACAATCTTTGCCTGTTGTTTTGGTTCACAAATCTTCACATGTCGGTGGGTGGGTAACACGATAAATGCTGCCTGCCTGTGTCAGCCTGCTTGGCTTGACACTTCTATAGCCGATGATTAAGTTTGTCAATGACTTAGCTTTATAGTTAGTTCTTTAGCATAGGAGAAATTCTGTTGTTAGCTGCATGCCATTTAAACTTTTAATCAGCACAACATATCTCTCCAACTAACCAAATGATAAGGCTCTAAGTTGGATATTGCAATTTCTGCTTCTACTGAATTTGTTATGGACCTAGTAATCTTACCACCACCACCACCACAACAACAATCGAGCTTTATCCCACTAAGTGGGGTCGACACCTAGTAATCTTACCGCATTAGTATAAATTGTTAAGTTACAATATTGAACATAAGTAGGCGACTGAATTTTTCATTAGTTTTCTTAAATTGATTAACTTTTGTAAATGAATTTATTCTATTTTAGAACCAAGTATCATTATCATCATCAAGCTTGTGTTTGTCCTAATTGTCTCAGGACCTAATCAGCTATTGGCAAATCCCAGATTTTGTTTTATTCCTTGAAAAAAGAATAAATGTTATATGAATATTTTAGCTGACTTGTCCATGAAATTTGAATTTATTGATTCACATTTTGTGTTAATCATGTTATACGACTGTTTACTGTCTTGTAGTTCAATTTCCTTTACTCCAAATATCTGAATATCATCTTTCCTTGTGAGAACTTTACTCCGCAAGAGTTTTTCTTATAAACGAAAAAGAAAACAAGCTGCTATAAGTTGATTAGGCTATATTTTAGTTAGCACTGCACATCTTAGAAAAGATAGTGCCATTTTTGTGGGAAGAAAACTTCAGTCTTTTTGATTGTGGACTTGTGGAGTGTACAACAAACTTGTAGAGATTTTTTGAATTTTTTGATGAACTCTGTTTTCCAGTCATTGTTCAATTAGTTTCCTCGGAATTATTTAATCCTCGTTTGCTGCATTATCAAATATCTCATAATTTTCTGGCACAAATTATGAATGGTTATGGAAGTTCATAAATTAGTAAGGAATTGAGATATCTCTTCAATTGTATTTATTCTACCATTTGATTTATTTTCTTCTTTCTGATTTTTCATTCATAAATACTAAAGACATTCATATTCTTGTAGGTGTATACTGTTGGTCCAGAATATGCCCATGCAGAAGCACGTAAATCTCCTGTCGTTGACGGTGTTGTGATGAGGAATCCAGATGGAAAAGAAGTAATGTTTGCAAGTTTTTCCATTGTGTATTTATCTACTTACCTAGACCCGCCATATATAGAGTTGAATGTTGGGCTATGACTCGAGTACATAAATAGAAGATGAGAGTTGCAGAGATGGGGATGTTAAGGTGGATGTGTGGACATACGAGGATGAAAAGAATAAGAAATAAGAGTATTAGAGAGAAAGTCGGAGTTGCATCTATTGAGGGAAAACTTTAAGATGATACGAGAATATACTTAGACGACCAATAAATGTTCCAGTTAGCGATGTGAAACTATGACAAACATATATATCAAACGAGGAAGAGGAATATCAAAAAAGACTTGGTTAGTAATAATAAAATAAGATAAAATTTATTTAAGTATAGATGATGATATAGTAGAAGATAGAGCTCAATGACATAAAAGAATCCATATAGCGGACTCCACCTAGTGGGATTAGGCTTGGTTGTTATTGTTGTATTTATCTGCTTACCTGAAGATTATTAATATCAGTATAGGAAACAATAGAAATGATGTGAATATCACAAAAGTAACTACACTTGTTTGACCTTGTCTGATGATAATGGTGTCAAATGGGCCAAGCCACAATTAACTGTACTTGTTAGGCCTTGCTTGGGAATAGTGGCGTCAAAAGGGTAAGGCTGCAACTATACTTGTTAGGTCTCACTTAGTGTGGTAGGGGCTTTAAAAGGCCGCAATCATACAAGGAAGAATAAGATGCAAGATTGGATACTCCTATCTGAGGATTTTCTAGATCAGAGAAGGCCCTGCAAGCTCATTGGTGGGGTGAGTTGGACCTCACCTTTTTAACAGATGGGTACAGTCCACCCCACTAATGAATGGGCAGGGCCCAAGACTGGTTAGGGATTCTGGACTAGAGGATCCCTGCCCCTCCAATCTAGTACACAAAATCTTTTTTTAGAAAGAGAAATATGCTTATTTACCTTATCGATCTCAAGTCTTTGAAAATATAATAAAACCAAAATCATTAGAAAATCGCGAAACTAAATAAGGAGTCTCATTGTATTGAATTATGAATAATATCCCCTCACTATATAATAGGGGCTTTGGAGCAACAATTAAGTTGTCACATGACCTAGAGGTTAAGGGTTCGAGTAAATATCATCTTACAAAGCTGGGTAAGACTGCGTACAATATATTCTTCCTTGGGACCCCCATTGGCATGAGCTTTGTATATTCCCCCCCCCCCCCCCCCTTCCTTCCTTCCTTCCTTCTTTCCCCCCCTTCTTTCCCTTATAATAGGGAATTTGATTACATCAAAATTATGAATATTATGCATTTGAAACATCCAGATAAACCCAACATAAGTAATGCCATCATCATCCTACCTCCAAAGTTGTGCCAATTTGAATTCACTGTATATTTGAAGATGTCTCCTCCATTCTCTATGAGAATTTTGGATGCAAGTTAAGTATCTCTGTCTCAAAATGGAAGCAACAAAAGAGCCAGGGAAAAAAAGTTGACTCATGGCATCAACAATTAAATTTCAAGTGACTAACATTAAACCTTAAATCTCATATTTTATTATTTGCAATAATAACAAATTATAGTTGTGGTATAAGATTCAACATGCACCAAACATCTCTCACAAGTTAGTTCTGAATATGAACCTATCAACATTTATTGCAATCAAATATTAATGATAATGATATGGTTTTGAAATTATATTGTTCCAGTTTGTGACCAAAACTCTAGTACAAATCAAAATTTTTAATCTTGTATTTATAACTAATCAATAGGTATGACTACTGACGGTTGCCTAAGTGTATTGTGTTTAGGACCAGAAACTTGTTGATATGTCCCATATGTATTGGAGGATAAACAAAATAGTGATGACATCTTGTGGTTTCAAGGCATGCTAGTTTCTTGTTTTTGGTAAATGGCATATTTTTCAACTGAACAAGCCTTTTTTTGCAAAATTAAAGTTATAAAAGGATAGCCCGGTACACGAAGCTCTTGCCCATGGGTTCCAGGAAAGAGTCTATTGTACGCTTTACCAAATCCTGACCACCATAGTTATGAAAAGCGTGCACCTGGCGTAGCTAGGCGCGCCATTTGCGCTTGGGCAGACCAGGTGTAGTACTTGAATGAAGCATGCGCCTTTTGAGAGATTAAGAGAAGCTTAAGGCTTGATTTTCCTCACCTTATTGAAGTTTTAAAAATAAAGGTCCATTAGTAAAAGTTCTTTGTTTGGTTGACTGGAAAAAAGCCTGCAATGGGATACATTTATGAGGCAATGGATAGAGCTAAGGAAGCTATTGCTAGAGCTGTTGGATGGGCGGACCCGTGGCAAGCTTGTGGGGCGGCCATTTGGTAGGGCGCGGTGTGCCGACTCGTCTTTTTGGCTGGTTGGGAAATCTCCAATCCAACCC